>NW_024582477.1:376680-427650 GCF_018398535.1 Haplochromis burtoni | reverse complement strand
GTGTGTGTGTGTGTGTGTGTGTGTGTGTGTGTGTGTGTGTGTGTGTGTGTGTGTATCCACAGGGCAGAAAGAGGTTTTTGACAGGTTTTGACAGGTATGGCATGGTGGAAGACCTCCCAGCTGTCAAACAAACAGATCATCTAAGGAAACCAGAGATAAAGAGCACCGATGCAGGGAAAGTGACTGACAAATAGCAGAGTAGGCTGGGATGGGTACATACAAATTACTGAACAACAAAACATTAGAATAAAGAATGATAATGTGTCACTTCTCATATGCCTTTTTCTTCTCCCACTTTCAGTGTGATTTCTCACTCTGCTCCCTCATCTCTCAGCACCTGGCCCTCACCTGGACGAGTGGCAAAACTGCACCAAATGTTTGCTTCACGCCAGCGCATCCGAATGCAACCCGAGTACTCTGAGTGCTGAAACTTGCCTGAGCATGAGGCAAGTTGATCTGTGTGTGCAGAGCTCTCTTACCGTGTATGAACTTGCCAAGAAGATATACAGGCACAGGAGGCAAGAGGAGAAATTTGGTAAATGAAATGTGGGGGGAAAAAAAGCAGTGAGTTAACATTCTGGACAAAGTAATACAGTGTGGATGGAATGCGTAAGAAAGAGAGGGACATGTGTATGTGGGTGTGTGTTTGTTATGTGTGCGCGGCAAAAGGCTGTCACCTTGACAACGGGGCCTGTATTTCACTCACACGCCAAAAAGAGAGAGTTCGCGAGAGGCCCCTGGCTTCTAACCCCGCTGTCAAATCGATGTATAGGCTGACATGCACGTAAACACAGCCTCTTATGCACATGCTCACATACGCTCGCTCACACAAACATAGCAAATTCATTCTCCCTATTCATTTACCTCGGGCCGGTTAGTGGTTCACTTCACAGAGGTGAACTCTCTCTCTTCACTGTCTGTGTAAATCTTATTTGAGAGCTTATATGCGAGCAGTAGCACACCTGGCATACAAGATGAAAAGAGTAGGCACATGGGTCATAGGAAGCAGCTTATTTCCACAAGTATGTTTGCATGTTGTGAGGCACACAGGTGTGTTTGGTCTTGTCTGCATGAAAGCACACAAGCGTATTGCCAACTGGAAGGTCTCCTACTTCTAACCTGTCACCGTATTTCAGCAGCAGCCGCAACCACGACTCAATTCACAGAAGACAAAATGGAGAGATGAATGAGGAAGGGATACACTGAGAGTGTTGCTTGAAAGATGGATTTTCTGATGGATGCATGATTTAAGTGACAACAAAAATGACAGATGTTGCTGGAATAAATGGTTGGAGGGACAGATAGATGGCAAAGACAATCAGCGCCACATAGAAGTGAAAAAACAAAGAGAAGAGAATAGAAAGCAATAGATTATCTGCTGAATATCAGGACAGAGATGACAGGAAAAACGCCAAATCCGACTAGACTAAATAGTGAACTGAAAGCGATCCATTCTAATACATTTTATGGCCCAACCTGACGCCTGAAGAGTTGACAGTTAGTAGGGTCATTGAGAACAGGCATCTAAATGAGTCCTGGCTCTCTGTTGGAGAGTGGACTTCCGATTTCTTCTGCTTGACTGATCGGGCAAAAAGGCAGGATGGGATAGGGGTGGGGGGGTGGACCCTCGCATTCCCTTGCTTCAATGCAATAGAGCCTGCTGAAAAGAGTAGATTCCCTCTCCCCTTGCCTTGTCACATCTATCAATGCTCGAGCTGAAAGGCAAGACAAGAGAGCAAACACAGCTCTTAGAGCTCTCAGAGGCACACACAAACTCCCCACCCAAAATACACACACAAGAAATTGAGAAGCAGGGTGGGGAAGTTTGACTTGTACATCTGTACTTCTTAATTATGTTGCGTGGCTTCATAAGGCTTTTGTCAGGGTGAGTGTTGACATCTTGCTATTTATGTCCCCAGAGCTGGCCATTTGTTTCTGCTGATGTCTCGGTTTACTGTCTTTTGTCATACGAGACAAACTGTCTTGTAGAGGCTGTAATATTAATCACTGCGGCGAACATTTACTGCACACAAGACAGGCATCTAGCAGTACTTTTATTTTTCCTGGGGACTGCCAACACTTGCGAACATTTAAATTTCACGTCCACAGAATAAAAAACAAATGTACTCGTAGTTATGATTAAAAGACAGACAGCAGCAGATTCAGTATCACTGGAGGTCCAAGCAGACCTTCATCCTCTCCAAGTCGTCCCACATGTGTCATTTTCAGTGATTTGGAAACAAACATTCAAATCAAACTTTGCACTCAGAAATTAAGATGATCTGAAACAAAAACAGAACATTTAAACCTTCACAAAAGTTGGATTTACTTCAAAGCCCATGTTGGAAACATTTAACTACTTAGACGTAGAGCTAATTTATGCTCCGAGCAGCCATTAAAATATGGGAAACTGTGACCATAAAATGATAACTATGGTCAGCAACAATAGCTACTCAAATAAGTTTCTGTTTTCAAAACATTCAATACAATGCTATACCACCACCCGGGGCTTTGTTTGCAACCATGGATTAAAGGTGTTTGGTGCCAGTATGGACCCTGTCCATGTGGCCTCCACCCACACGACCCAATTAGAAATCAAGATTGATCTTTCTCCAGTCTTTGGAGCCCACTGTAGCCTCAACTTCACTGACACTAGTGTAAACTAGTTGTAGCCTCAATGCTCAATATATTGCGCATGTGAAAAGTTTTTATCCTCACCGCAGATTGAAAAGAGGATTATCACAGTCACTGGAGTCTTTCAGCTCCAACCAGTTGCACAGTTTTGCTGAGGCCTATCAAATCAACAAGTCTGTTCTATTTATACAACGGCTATGGCCATACTCTGTCCGTGGTGTCTTTTTCCAGAATTCTGATTTTTCAGAATTTCCTGAATTTAGCTTCCTGCTGTTTCCTTTTTAAAACTGAAAGTAACCAAATTTAGACAATAAAGCAGACCCGGACAGTTGTCATGCAATGCTAGCACTCTAGATAAATTTGTTTACAATCTGCACTCTTAATTCACCAAGATTTTTTTTAAGGGAACTAATTTTTTTCCCAGTATGATCCATAACAAGTGACTGGGCCCAGAAACTTGGCAGTAAAGTGTTTGCAGAGGTCACGTCAGAAAGCTATAATCTCATAGACTTGTGTAGGACCTGAAGTGTTTTGCAACCACAGCTATCCCCATCTGGTGGCTTTCACATAAAATGCAGGGTTAAGGTACTTAACTGATCTGCACTGACCACGTTTTCAAAGCCAGAAGCTATTTTTCTTTAAATTTTTTATTTACTGTCTATGGTCACACCCCAGTCGTTATGAAGGGGGGGGGGGGGGGGGGGGGGGGGGGGGATAAGCTATAGAGACAAAACCAATTTAATATCACCAGGGTGTAAACATGTGTATTACTGCTGTAAATTGGGTAATTGTAACATGAGGAGTGACTCACTTTCATAGCCAGCCTCTTGGGTCCATTGAAAGAACTGCGGGTTTTGGCTGTTTAAGTAAATGCATGTTATCCGGATGACAAATATCCCTTAACTTCAAGAAAGTATTCACCTTAAACCATACTGTGAATATAATAAAGAACAAAGGAAATTCTTTTTAGGAACAAGTGACAGATATGTCCATATTTAGAAGACTTATTGCATCTAATCACGTTTCCAAAAGCCAAAAGCTGCGGTCGAATTTCTATGTTAGAGATCAAATGCGGTAAAGTTGTATCCTTTGTATTATTGTAGGGTTTTTAACTGACAATATAAAACACCTTGAGCCAACTGTTGCTGTGATTTGGTGCTATGTAAATAAAATTTTATTTAATTGAACAGTTGTTTGTTGTTATTTCCTATTAAATGGTACAAACGCAGTTTTTGTACCAGCAAAACTTTTGCGGGAGAGATAAAGTTTTACTGCGCACTTACACTTTATGCTCGCTGGCCTTGTAGCAACATTTTGCTTCCTTCGGGGATCATGAAGCATGATTCTGATTTACTATTTGCTTAACATCTGGCAAAGACACAGCACAAACCAACTTGGCAGTAATTTTGTTTCGCTGCCTCTACTGAGTCATTCTTTGCAAGGTGCACATCACAGTTGGAACTACACCCCATCATATTTTACTGAAGACGGAGACATTTTTTTTCCTTCTCCTTGTTGATAGATGCGGCTGAGCCGAGACGTTTCACTTGTCAGTCGGTGAATTTGATTCGGAAATTGTTATGAATGCACACGTGCAGAAAGAAATCGTGTCTTATTTTCCACTTTTGCTTTCTCGTGCAGACACATAAAAGACCAACACACACACAAAGAAGCAGAGGAGACTTTAGACTTGTTAAATCATGTGGTTAATATGAAGCTTTGTGAGTTTCTCTCATGTCACTCTGCACTTCACAGCTGTGGGACAAGAGGTGGTGAAAAGATGTTGTATAACCTGCATCTGTGAGAATAACCACACACTTACAACCAACCAATACACAATCACAAGGTAGACTCAATCTCAAGTTTGTACACTGTTTGACACACGTCCGCCAGCCTTTCAGTCTACTCCATACACACTTATTCAGGTCTCTTATTCATTAATCTTCATTTCAACACACACTCCGGCTGCCATCAGCACATATGCTCCTAACAATCACTTGGCACTGTGCACTCTCTCTCCCACACACACACACACACATAAACAAGCTCTCAGAGGGTGAGATCTGATTGCTGACACTGATATCAGGTCCCCTCCTGCTGCTGAGCTGTCCATCTGGTTGCCCGGTCAGAAGACAGAGTGGGGTCCTCACAGTGGGGCTCCTGTCACTGTGCATTAGGAGCGGGCTGACGGCAGATCTGAGCTGACACCGAGGATAATATTGGCATCAACAGAATCCTTTGGTGCCGGTATCACACCGGGATTACAGTGGAACATGATGACATCTGAGGTGGCCAGGTCGAGTCGTTTTGAGGGCACAGTGTTCCCCAATGAGCCGGTGGAGCTTTTCCTGAATTTTTCAGGGGTTTGGGTCTCATCCAGGTTACACAGTTGTGTGAGCTATTAGTAGATACGCTCTGAGAAGCTGGGACACCCTACTTTTGGTTTCCCCAATTAGCACAAGGTGCTAGTTTATCTTTTTCATTTTGCTTCTATGGCGTGATCATTAAGTATTGAGAATCAAATGATGTTGGCTTGAAACATTCCCGAATTGAAAACAGGCTACGTGCAAATCTTTCCAGTGTTGGTTCCAAAGATAAAATAGTAAATGTCTGAAACTGTGGCACTCTTTAACCTTAATTGTTCTTGGAAGGACATTACATACATCCATTATAAGGCTGTGGTCTCTTATCTCGAGCAGCTTGGGGCTAACTTGTCTTGCCCAAGGGCACAGTGGCATATGGAAGGGCCAGGAATGCAATTAGCAGGCAATCCGCTTTACAGCTACAGGTGTCCTACGTTTTCTTGAATTCTGTTCCAGCAGGGATGACTGAAACCAGCCCTCTCCTAGTCATTCATGTCAACAGAGACAAATAAACTCAGAGCCGACGTTTGGCCAAGCAAATCAGGCCTGTTGAATGATTCATTCTCATGGTTTATTATGGTTTTTACGCCACGAATTCCAAATGAAGGCCTGAGCACGAGCAGACTTGAAGGAAAAAGCGGGCACTTGTGCTTTGTGTGTTTCTCTCGCTCCTACTTTTCTGTCTGCAGTGCTTTCAAAAAGCCTCTTTTTCTGAAAGATAAATCTAAAGTCTTTACCATAGCATTATAATAAACTCAAACAATGCTTGAAGGAAATCAGATAAATGGCTACCCTGTTTTCCATAGGGCTGTTCATTCACAAACTGTACTGAACAGAAAGAGCTGTGTGGGCTGTGTTATTTTACACCAGCATCCCCAGCTGTGACTTGGCTGTCAGTGAGACATTTGGGCTGCTGGCTGGGGGTGACAGGAAGGTTTAGGTGTTGTAATCAAGCTCCCCTTATTCCTCCCAGGCTCGTTACAGTGCTCAAATTCTGCACTAATTGGCCAGCGAGTCCCATGGCAGCCAGGGACCTTGTCTGCCCAGCGACCCCCAGAGAGAAAGGGAGAGAGCGTTTTTTATTAGTTTCAATTTGTCACAATATATAACCTTTAAGTTGATTTTCCAGGCTTGTACAAAAGCATGCATCATGTGAAGTGTGGCTGTGTAAAAAGAAATACAACGCATTGATTCTTTTAGTTCACAAGAAAAAGAACACCTTTATTTAAAAATCTATTCCCATAAAACATGCTGGTTTCACTTAACAACCCCTTTATTACTACACTGAAAACACACACACACACACACTGAACATTTCCGTGTCATGTTGGCCATAGTGGACAAAACAGGTTTTCACAGAGGTTCCTGGGGAATATTGGAGATGAATTTTGAACCTCATTGGATTCAGATGTGGCCCGGTACTAAAGATAATGAAGTGTAACACATAAACGATGGTGATGCAGTCATAGGTTTTAAATGATTGGAAGTGGGAGATAAACAGTCTTTCTTCATCTGGTCTGCTATCTCTGTAACCTCCTCGTCTGGTATCTGCCCCATCCTTTGGTCTCCTTCTGTCTTCCTGCCTCTTTGACTGCTGAACTATTCCCCCAAAGAGCAACAAATGGATTCGTGGTCACACTTTATAAGCTGTCAGTTGAACCATGCTCAGGTCCATGACAGGTGAGGAATGTTTTCATTCACCTCTCTGTCTCTCAGTGGATGCCCCTTGTTCTCACATACACAGTTAAATGCATCTTTCTCTCTGCACCTGGGCTCAGCACTTTAAACATCAAAGGAAAGGGACAGCAGAAATGAGAGGTAGAGGAGAGAGGAAAATCTTATCCATCATCATTTATAGTTCTTTTTAGTTCTCTAGCCACAATCACCCCACTTCTTCCTGCGGGGTGTCTCTGACAGAAAGCAATCACACATGTGAGCTTTTTCTGATCTCATAGCAGTATTGACAGGATGCCATCACTGGTGCCTTTCAAAAACCTTTACATGGCTTTTGGGAAAATAAACAAGTTTTATCATGTGGCACTTCTCTAGTTATCAGGTGGTTGTGTATGGCCCTCAATACCTGCAAAACCTCCAGTTTCATTTCATGTTATACTCTTCTTTCATTTGGCTATTTGGCACTCACTGGGTATAATAGTTAAAATATCCAGAAAGTATTCTTTGGAAGAAATATGCTACTTTGTTAAAATTTACAGGATATTTTTTTCACCAATTGAAAAACAACATATTTGAAATCAACGAACCTTTATAGTTACAGCCAGAAAACAACAACAAAAAACACATGCTGACAGTAGGGAACTAATGCAAGTCCAAGTACAGCAATCATCTTGCTAACATTTCTCGGTAGTTACAGTCACGTGAAAGAAAATGTTTTCACTGCACTCCCTCCAGTACCATGAATAACTAATCACACCCTAACATTCAAGAGCTTGCAGAGCCACGTTTTGCAAAACATAATTTGAAGCAATAATTGTCTACAATTTTGTGTGAGAGAATTCTTACAATGCTTGTTCTGCTGATTGAGGTTTGCAGGATTTCATTTATGCACAGTTCTTTTAAGGTCCTACTGTAGCATTTCAGTCAGGTTGAGGTCTCCACTTTGACTGGGGCATTGCAAAACCTAGATTCTTATTTGCTTTCAGCCATTCTGTGGTAGATTTACTGCTGAGCTTGGGATCATTGTCCTATTGCATAAGTCAGTTTGAGTCAAGCTTTAGCTGTCAGACAGATAGCTCCACATTTGACTCTCAGATACTTTGGTATACTTAGTATTTAATGGCGACTCAATGACTACAAGGTGCCCAGGTCCCATGGCTGCAAAACAAGCTTAAATCATCTCCACTGCTGTGCTGACAGTAGGCATGTTTGGTTTTTGTAAACCTAACACATGCTCCCATTTTCTTTAGAGAGAAAAGAGGCTTTACCTGGCATGCCTTCCAAAGAAGCTATACAGTCTTTTTCCAACTACACTGCCATGAACTTTAATATTTCACCTAATTTTGTGGCTTTGCCCAAATTTAAGGGTTAAATAGTTTTCCCCCCTGAGAGTTAAACTAACTATGAATGTGAAAGATAAGCAACATGTTCATGTTTAGCTCAAAACTGGAGTGCCATCATCGTCAGCATTTCTTGCTTATACTATACCAAGATCTTAACAAATGTTCACAATAGTACATTTTATGGATATATTAAGCAAGAGTATTTTTAACCACCATCTTTGCTCCAACAATGAATATGCCTAAAAACACAGCTAGACCTTGACTGGCTCTTTGGGCATGAGGGACTCCTGCCATATTTGCCATTTCTGAATTCTTTCATAGGATTTGTATTAGGAATTGTCAAAGGATTTTTGCTTTTAAAGGTTTTATTATTCATATAATAATCAGCTAAGAGTGTTTATATTTCTGTTTGTACTCAACCAGCTGCACAATTAACCGTTGGCTCTTTGCTCTATAACGGAAACTGTTTGCCGTGTCTTTCTTATAATGTCTTATAAAGCAAGAATTTGCCTTAAAATACCATACAATGTGATTTACTTTGAATGTTGTTAATTTTCATGCCCTTGATGAAAAATAAGTTCAACACCAAACTACTGTACAGTATTTGTTTTCAGTTTACAATCTTGAAACTCACTCTTGCTTACTCTCCCCCCTTGTTGTATCAAGTCCTCCTACATCAATTAGCACAGCCAACATGAAGAAATTCACATGCAGCGATAAAGTATAGCATCTGTTTGAATTATCAAGCGTCAGCCATGTTGCATGTGCCACACAGTAATATAAAGCAAGGTTCAGATGGATATTTTACTCATGTCGTGTTTAGATATCGGTTGTTGTGGATATGTGAGGTGGTTCCCTGTGTTTTTGTGTCAGAGAACAATGTTGAAGCTTAGCTAGCAATGGGCCACCATGACAGAGACTTGTGTAGTGATTAATCATCTTCAGCCAGCATTCATCTTCAGCGTGGTTGCTAATATGTTGAATACAGTATATAGGTTGCCATGGCAGTGCAGCTCAAGGAGCTAAGGAAACACAACAAAAGCCGATAATTAGCTCAAGAAAGATGAGAAGAAACGCTGAATATTCAGCATGAGCGATGGTGTTTTTATAGACATTTTAGAGTAATGACCTGTTTACGAAGATAACAGAAGGAACACCAAAAAAAACAACAGTATGATGGTGAGCTAACAGCTGATAGCATTATGCTGTTAAATTCTACACAGCAAAGTAATGTAATGTAATATTTTCACTGTTAAATAGCAATTTAATACTGGCAAATCTGTCCACCAGTGTTTTACTGTAGTTTGACAGGGAAATTTATTGCAGTCTCCTCTGTTATAGTCCAGAGTTTGCTGTCCGTTCAAGACCTCTGAGTATGCACAGCGACTTTATTTCGGTACTCTATATCAGGGTTGTCCCACAAGCTGAAGCAACTTGTTTTTCGATATATTTCATATGTTGCTAGAGTTCACCTCTTCAGACTGCATCCTCTGTTCCAGCCATCTTGGAAGTAGGTAAAGGAGTGCCAGAAACCTCTACTCTGCTTCTTTCAACCACTCCAAGCGCTTGATGTTTAGACTTTGTGGTTCTTAGACTAGCTCCACTTCTGCTACTGACGAAGGAGGAAAGCAAACACCACTTGCAGAAATGACTCATTCTGACTGTTTTAATGTTGGCTGGGCAGCTTTCGTGCACCATACAGCAGCTCTAAAAAGCAGTTGTATGCTTAATCACAAGAGAGACATAATAAGCACAAATAATGGCTAAATACAGCTTCCCCTGCATTTTTTTTTCTTTGCCTTGCAGGCGAGTGGTGATTTGCTTTTTTGTGCTGATCCTTATTAACAGTGAATTTGTTAGTCACCATGTGGCTGATTAGTATATGTTTCACGAAGGCTTAGGTTTCTCTCTTTGACTTTCTGCCCACCCAGCAGGCATTACGGGTAGTGACTTGCAGAAGAAAGGGATAGTGGGAAAACACGGGGGCCTGGGGTCGACGTGTCACCATTGCTCAGTGTCCTTGCTGCCAATCTAGGTAAACATGCACGCACACAAACACACACACACACGAAAATGTCCAAGCCATCACCTTGTATGCAACATCAGACTTCTGACAAAGACAAGCTGGTCCAGCAGTCTGAGTCTTAACAAGCTCCAGCTGAGGGTGGACATAGGCCACTGTGAATGTGAGAGTGTGTTTAGGCTGGTGCTTGCAGTGACAGAAGGCAGCCAGTATTTGTGTCTGCTCCTTCATTTCCTGTTCCTGTGAGGCAGGTTTCACTCTCACAGAACATGGCAGCTCACCTTTGGGGGTGCGAATGCCCTGTTGTGAGTGACTGAGTGTGTGTCAGTGTGTGCGTGTGTGTTCTCTTACCAGTGGGAATGAAAAGCCACACAAAAGGAATCAATCGCACTTGTTGCTGATTAAGGTGTGACTCCACCCCCTGCTCTCATATCTCAGCCTCCTCCTTCTGTAGCTCCTCAGCTGTGAGTGATTAAGCTGAAGGGAGGAAGGGAGGGAGGCAGTTAGAAGGGTGAGAAGAGAGGACAGGGTACTTACTGACTGGCTGAATAATGGCTTCCAGAGATCTCTGACTTTGGGGCTCTGTGCAGCACGAGGGTTAATCAGGAGTGACGGCTCAGCCCGTTTGGACACTGTATAGGCAGCTCTGCTCCTGTCAGGCACAGACATAGACTGCCAAACCCACCCACCCCCACTACCTCCATTCTCCCATCACCACAGGATCTTAACCACTAGGCCGCTAGTCCTCGCTACAACTATATGACAGGGAAAAGTTTGGTACAAAAGGAGAAAGGGAAGGACAGGCAGAAGAGGAAAAGAAAAAGTTGGAAAGTAATTCAAGCAGATTTGAGGTTGAGAAAGAGAAAAGGCAACCAATGAAAGGCACATAGGGAGATACATGCATGGCCTACGGTGGAGTGGTTGATGCGGTGTGCCGGTTTCATGTTTGTGCATGCATCTGTGTCAGATTGACTGTGGATGTTTAATGGGAACCCCTGAGCAGCCGGGGGAAACCCATCGTGTTCATTCAACTGCACAGATCTCAGGAAAAGCTATACTGAGGTTACTGTTCCTTTACGCACGTGTGAACGTATATGCACACCCTCCGTGTGTGCGTGTGTTTGCGAGAGGTTTGGTGCGGTCTGCTGATTTGTGCTGTTTCCACGGTGATTGGTTTCCATCAAGCGTCCGGGGGCTAAACCATCGACAACGTGCTCTCTCTTTCCCTGCGACCTGACTCCGTTTCATTTTTCAATTTCACTTTCATCAACTGCTGCCGCCTGTTTTTTCATTTTTCTATTTCCAGACGATGACAGAAAGCGTGTGAAGTGTGAAATTAGAAAGAGCGTCTGTAAATAATGGCGTGTAACACGGAGTACACACACATGAACAAACACGGACGAGCACATACTCTGTTGCATAAGCTAGGAGACAGAACTCATTACCTTCAAACTGAGCGATTGGAAAAAGTGAACTGAATACTTAAACTAGCCTCTAAATGACATAATTACAAACAGAAGATAATAGTTGGACTTCTTATTTGATTTTATCAAGTGGGAATTCAGAATATTGTCCAAAACATGCAAAACAAGCCCACTGATAGTTTATGGCACTGACTGAGACACTATGAGCAGAGTTTAAGGTCGATTTTCTATAAAGGAGCCCCTGTTCTATGTTGCTTTTTGGCACAACTTACATAAAGTCACACACATCTTATCCCCCCCCCCACCTGGATTTAACTGTCTGACAGAGTGAGATGTTGGCGTAGTGGAGCGCTGGAGAAGGAGGTCAGGGGCGCAAGGGCAGTCAGGTCCCTCCGACGTCCATCAAAATGACAGGTACCCCTGCTTTAAAACTCTGTGACCCACCCCAAAACCCAGTTTCCCTCCTTTTTTTCTGCAGACACACAAATGCGCCGAAACAGACACGCACACACGCTGAATTACTAGGCTTAAAAAGTAGCCCCGCAGCGAAGGAGACCAGCTCTCCGCAATTAGGACATTCTGCGGCCATGAAATCATTCTGAAAATTAGCTCCAGGAAGCAAGAGGAGGGAGACAAAGTCCTAAAGAAAGACAAAAAAACGTGAGTGTAAGAAAGCGGGTGAAGCTGGGGAGGAAGAAAGTGTTCTGGATCTCCTCAGCAGTCAAACAGACAGACCACATGTGCTGGCAAGGCGAGACTGAAAGAATTTAAAATTATTCCAGATAATGATGGCTGTTAAGATTAACAATTAATCCTCTAGCCTCATGACACGTCAGATTTGGATACGGGGAAATGGCTCTAAGAGGTGCGAAAGGCCTCAAACAAGTATTCAGTCAGCTAAATTACACTTTCTGTTTATGTGTGTGTGTGCCTCCAGAAGCTGACAGTGTACAGGCCTCAGGTCCTGACAGGAGAAGGAACCAGGGTTTGGATCTCAGCTCATGACTGAAGAGACCTGCTCTATGTTCTGTGGCAAAGTCTATTCTACATTCTGCAGATCTGCCGCTCTCCTGTCGCCTCTGGTTTACCCTGCTCTGACCTTCTGCCATTACACAAACAGCATCTGCCAGTGATCAACTCCAACAAACCTTAAGTAACAGCGGGACAACATCACCCTGTGCCACCCCAACCCTCAGGTCATCCTGTTTCCTAAGCTAAACATTTAAGAGATAGATTTGGGAATCACTTGCTGCTGGCCATCTTTGCTAACTTTAGAATAAATGAATGTGGGTCTAAATGTGTGTGTGTGGGTGAGCATGTGTGCGAGCCCAGCTGTGGGTTGTTAGTAGTGAACTCAGCTCAGTGGGAAAGCGGCACCAGATGGTTGGTGGGACAGAACGATTGAGAGTTGAAAAGGAGAGGTAAATCGCAATTAGGGAGGAGAAAGAAAAAAGTCTTTAAAACAGAGCAACATGGAGAAATCATAGAGCTGAGCAGACTCGTGTTTTAAAGCTAAACATTTCCATTGTCTTAATCTAGTCTTAAACGCTCGCATTTAAGGCGACACAGTTGCTAAACAGTCGATAGCGGCTTTATAAATGTAGGGATCTAGGCACGCGTCAATAGTATTCTTGGTCATGCATCATGTTGAATGTGCAAAAGAAAACACTTTCTTCCGTTCCACTTCTTGAAACTCCTGATTTGTCCCATGTAGTTTGACGTATCTGTGGGGGGGAATGAGACATCACGCTGTTCCAAAGTTCTGTAATTCGGGGTCATGTATAGTTAAAACAACATGTGTTTTTCTCCACATGGGGAAACTCTGACAGTCAAGCGAGGATCACGCGATTGGATGAACTGCTAATCAAGCAATGGGAGAGTTTGGAAATTCCTTGGGAGGCAGACAATGGAGGCAGTGCTATGTTTTTGTGGTATCCGGAGCAGCAGGCATTGGGAAATCAAGTTCAGCTGAACAGCCAGCCCCACACACACACACAAACACACCTACGCACACACACACAAACCATTTTTTGACACACATTTGGCAAGAGAAGCACCCGTCTTGATTAAAGGCTCTGTGCTTGATGCATGTTTCTGCTGATGACATGTTTCTTTCCCCAGTGCTGTCAGCATGTATGGACATGTTAACTTTTCCGCTGCATGAACTCGCTTTTGTGTGTTGGTGTCCGTGACTCCAATCTGATTAACTGCTGTATCTTTCAGGTGTGCCTTATTCTCCTGCTCTTTAATCAGTTGAGGGCCTGCCATAACCGGAAGGAAACCCTTTTCCTGGAAGTGCTTGTCTGGCACTGTGCAGCTGGCCTCAGCATGGACTTAGTGCCACTCGGACAGCCATTGGACTGAGGAAAAGGAAAACCATTCTTGTCTTTAGCCATACCGAAATCCAGTTACTGTCAAATCTTGAATGGGAGGTTTGGTCTTCAGAGTGTTTGTTTTGAGCTGAGTCCGGGACGTCTTGCTGATGGATGTGACAGAAATACACACCGATTACGGTCCGTGACTCAACACCCGTGCATAAAATTTTCTAAAAATGTTCCTTTTTCAAACAAGTCAAACTTGGGTGAAGACCATCACGGATCACTGAGCCCTCACCCAGGCGCTGAGTGATGATGTCATACTTAGGAAACCACCACAGGGACAGCAGGAGGGAAAATACGAGCTGTAGCATGAAAACAGGGAAAAGACAGAGATTGGAGGTGACGGTTGTGATGTGGGAGAGTGTTTCTGGACGCCGTAGCTGAGAGAGTAGAGCGAGTGTGGTTGCTGGCTGGCCGAGGGTTTTTAATAATCAGCCTGTTGAAACATGACAGGGCTATTGGGTGAAATCATTACTGTTTTACTGTGATGACTGATGTGACTCCCTGAACCTGGGAGTCTGAGCGGGTCAGGACAGTTACTTTTGTTGATTGCTGTAGCTATTATCCCACCATCCTTACACGCCATTGTCTTCAAGTGGAAATTGATTTCACAGCCTGGTAAAACAGATTATTTTAAATAACTAAGTCAATACACAAATCAAAGTGTTTATTTACATACATTTGTTGGTCATGACAGAGGGCTGCCCCACCCTCAGACTGGTTCTGCCAGAAATTTCTTCCTGTTCCCAACAGTGGGAAGTTTTTCCTTCCCACTGTTGCCAACTGCTTACTCATAGATGGTCCTGTGATTGCTGGGGATTCTTGCTATTATTGTAGCTTCTTTATCTTACAAAAAATCATCTCGAGGCAACGGTTGTTGTGATTTAGCACTATATAAATAAGAAAGGACTGAACTGAATTGAACTGAAACAGTTATTGTGTCTCAGCTTTCTCTACGGCTGTTTTCACATATGCACTGCATGATTTGCCCAGTAGATGTGCATTTGGGAACTCAAATGTCAGATGCAATCGAAATAGAGACTGTCCACTCTCTAACTCACAAGCTCCCTAGTACAAAGCCCATGTGATGCACCCATGTGTGAATAGCACAGTTAATATTGTTATGCATTCCCTGTCCTTGTCTTCAAACATTGAAAAAATGATTTTGTGTTTCTTATCCATTTGTTGATAAATCTTCTCTTTTGAAGGAGTTTTCAGTTATGACACAAAGCAAATTCTCAAGTACCAGCTCTACTGTTTATGCAGTCCGCACTTCTTAAATGCAAACAGCTAATGTTACCAGGTGTAGATCTTATCTTTTGCGTCCCACATCTGGTCGTCTAGGCTCACACACCATTTTGGCAAATCCAAATTTTTTCACATGGACTCATTTAAAAAAATGATACACATGGGCACTTCTAAAAACTACCGATAAACACACCTTGTAGCACTTAGTACGATTACAAAGCAGACTCCACAGCTCATGTAAACAGAGGCTATCTGTGGTATTGCAGCAGCCAAGGAAAACAGGCAAATAAGGATGTACCAACTACCCACTCGTCACAGACATTGCTTGCAAAGGCAACGTGGAGGACACAGAGTATGCTGATGCAAGCAGAAAGCAACCTTGCCTACTTCAACAGACGTATTATGCTGCTGTTAGGGTGAAAGGTGAGAGGTTATAGGTGAGGGGGAGGGCGCGATGTGCCTCTGGATGATGGCGCTCTCCCTCATCCGCACACCAGCTGCCCCTCATGCACACATACATATGCTGACATTCATGCGTAAGCACACTCTACACATTAACCCACTCAACCTCCGTCCCCCTGAGCACTAACCATTTCTAACAAAGACTTTTTCACCATTTGATGCCAGCATTATACAACCCCCACAGCCCTTTTTTCATGCAGGTGCTTCATGTTTTTTCCAGATCTGTCCTGCAGTCAAGGTTTGACATTTAAGCAGCGCGCTGGGCTCCTCGTGATGGGTGACACATTGTATTAACCGAGGACTGGTCTATGTTTAAAAGAGATGCCATGCAGAACAGGAATAGCAGCCTAGCTGGAGTTGATATGGGGTGGTTTTGGTGCCGTGGAAGGGCACTATGGAGATGCAGTGGGTGCTGAAAGGCTGCAAGAGGTGTAAGCCTGTGGGGCAGATGTTAAACACACTGTGACTCAGGAGAGACAGCAAAGAGACAGGGCTACTGTCAGAGCATGATCGCTGCATAAAGTGGAAGAAAAAAAACAGGAACTGTTGATGAGAATGAGAGGTTGGAAGCGAGGGAAGTGAATTTCTTGCTTCAAAGAGAACAAAGTTCATCTTTCAAGATAAGTGCGAAACATTTACACGCTGAATCAATTCTAATCAAAGTGTGATCGAAGTGTGATCTTACAGCTGCACTAAAGGAGATGCATATCTTGGGTATCAGACAGTACTCTTGATTTCTTTCGTGGTGTTTCGTTGTGGGTCTGAGCCGTCACTTTGATGGAAATGAGCACGGGCGCTGATTCTCGGGCCCGATCGACACGTGTGCTGGCCCGTGAGCGCTCCAAAGATCTCCCTTTCTCCTCCCTCCTCCTCCTCTGTCATCCCTTCATCTCTTCCATGGTTTCCTCACTTGGTTTATTATTACAGTATAATCGCTTCCATCTGCCTGTCAAGCCACCGGGTAGACCGAGATCAGGAACAAAAGACAGTGAGAGCGAGAACGAAAAAAGAGGGCAGGATTTTTTTTTTTCACTCCAATACAAACACATCCCCTCCCTGCTCTCTCCTCCTCTCATAGTCCCTCATCAGAACAAATCAAAATGCTGCGGAGTCACTTTTCACTTTCTGTTCAGGAAATTATAATTCAAACTGACTTCTGGACAGCATCATGCACAATTAGGAATTCAGCAGCTCTGGGCAGGAAAATGTGATTCAAATTAGTGCTGTATTGCATTACTATTTACTCATGATCTCGCCTGCCATCTCACACCCCTTCAGTTTCTCTCCGAGGCTGTCTCGTGAGGGTATTTGTTAGTGTGTGAATGCATGAATGCACTTACAAGTACAATGTATACACACACCCAGGAATTTATTTTGTTTCCTATATAAATTTCCTATGACCCCTCCAAGATTGCCAGCTGTAGCTAACAACATAAGCTTGTGTAGTTCAAATCCCAAACCACTCAGCGATGACCGGTGGCAATCAGCTGTGTTACAAACAAATCTGTTTGATGTGAACATCTTGGTTCAGTGAAGGGGCAACAGAATACTCGCTGGCAAACCACACAGGACCCCCGGTTCTCTGATCTCGAATCAGATTAGCCTATCGGCCCAATTACAGCCAATCAAAGCCAATTAAATCCAATTATAACCAATTATGGATAATTAGAATGCTCCAGAGATTGATAGTGCAGCAAGATGGGGCAGCAGCCTGTCACTTTCAAAAAACTGTGACACTCATCTTTTTCTTCTTTGGCCTCCCACTCCATCTCTGTCCAAAACACAGTGCTGGATTTTTATTTTTTTTTCAAAGAATGCCGACCGACTTCAAAAACACTTCACGATAACAAGGGGAGT
Organism: Haplochromis burtoni; assembly: GCF_018398535.1. NCBI lineage: Eukaryota > Metazoa > Chordata > Actinopteri > Cichliformes > Cichlidae > Haplochromis > Haplochromis burtoni. The sequence continues at coordinate 410,244 of NW_024582477.1, read as the reverse complement.
CTTAAAATATAAAGTACACGGGACTACATTTCTCATTTGTTTGCTTGCCCATCTGCGTTCTCTCCCTTCATTACTTCTAAATTATGGAGGTTCCCACTGAAAACTAAAACACTGAAATGAATGACCACATGTGCTGTGTGCCGTAACCTCTGCCAGTTTAAGATGGTTTTCCCTGCTGCTTTTCGAAGACATTTGACCACTTTGATTGTCAGCCATTTGCCGCAAAACAATCTTCTCTTTCGGCAGTTGGGTATTTTGGTAATGCGGTTTTGCAAGCTTCAAGTCAGAGAAAGCAAAGACTTGATTTGATTTCCAATTACTTCTAAAGTAATGTTCTTTAAAATATCAAATGCCATATTTCTGTATTTCCTGGGGTTTCCCTGTATGTGAATGTTTTTGCAATAGTTCAAGCCCTCTCACTGGGTGCTATGGAATGTCTATGGCTCGTGTTGTTGTACGGCCTTGAGTTTCACAGTGCCACGGTGCTGATGTTTAACTTGGGTTGATATGAGGTGCACAGACACATATTTCCATCTTTAAGACGTAGCACAGACCCGGAAAAACATGGAAAATGAAACAGGTTCGAAACTCAGATCGAAATTGTTGATCCCTCAGGTTCATCGCTTTTGTCCATCAAACCTCAGGTTTCCTGTCAGTTAAAAGGTCAACCTCTGACCGTGTCCTGTCCTGCCTCCTATTATCACTCAGACCACTTAAGGCAGTTATGGTGCAGCCTTTCATTTGAGCAACTCTGTTTTCCATTCCAAAAAGAACTTGATGTTATCATTTTGATTAAAATCACCACTCAGATATTTGGCTTTAATGGCTGACATAGAAAAATGAGGCCAGCCAAGATAAAGTGCATAAAGTGCGGGGCATAGTCTTTTGCTGTTCTGAGCGTTTCGAAGGCTGAAATAATTGCTACAAAATACTCACATAAAAGCTTCCTTCTGTTTGACTTAGTCAGATTTCCCAGATAGTGCCTGCAGGGTTTTCTTTTTGGATGATGGCCGAGCATGACTGAAATAACCATAGCCACAAAAGCTACGTGGTGACACACTGTAACCGTAACTTTGGATGAACCCCATCATCAGATAAAATTTGGGGTGGTTTTTTTTTTTTTTTTACATTAATTAGATTTTTTTTCCTGCATGTCTCTTCTGTGGTTCTTTCTCTTGGGTTATATAAGTTCATATACTGTATATCTGTGTGTGTTTGGGGACGAGGGTTCAAAGGAAACTTGGAGGATAAACAAACAAACCTGCAGAACCATAGAGGGCTCAGCGCTGATTACGTGGATTAAACTGACTCTCTTCCACTTTATTTTTCTAAGATAAACATCGCAGAAACCCTTGTGCAAGAAAAACTAAGCCAAAAGAGGATGGACACTGGTGAGCAGAGAGAGCTTGCACATGCAGATTTGCACACGCTCAGACGTAAAACGCAGCCACAAACAAATCTGTTTTGCATACACGCATACGCATTCCTCCATGCCTTCCCTGGCTCCTGCAATGAAGAGATTTCTTTAAGAGCTGTCAGTCAATGCTGATCACCATGGAAGTGACTTGAGCTCACAACAAAGACCCTTAAGAGTTTCTCATAAGGCAAAAAAGAAAGGCACACAGAGCAAAACAACAAAGAAGAAGACAGAAACAGACAGCGCGAGATTTACTGGGAGACAGCATCAACACTTGCAAAGCAAGGAGATTGAGTGACTGAGCAAGTGAGATGCCACGCAGATGAAGATGGATTGAATGGATGTGATGGACAAATAAGGCAGAAACATGCTGTGATAAAGAGGTTGGGAGGCAGAATTGAGGGAGAGTTGGTAATAAGAGGAGAGTAGCTAGATAGAAAGGGGAAACAGATTTAACAAGCTTCTTACACCTATCCAATAATACCAAGATATATCTTTATATATGTATACACACCCATAATATGAAGTCAAGGTATAAAGATCTACACTGCTCATGTGTAAAACAAGCTTCCCTGAGTTTTCTCTGTGCATTTTAAAAGTCTGAAGACCTGTGTGGGTGGTGGAGGTTGGCCGAGGTGGCAAAGAAGCCAGAGGGAGCGTGGGACAGTGGGTCAAGAGGTGAGGGGGTCAACTGGTGCAAAGGGGGCTGGGGCAATGGGCCTGATGCTACGGGGCCAGATGGGAGTGTGGGCCTCGGGCAAAATGCCAGGCAGAAAGGCACTTGGGTGGGCTCACTGCCGGTCTGCTGGGAGAAAGGGCCGTGTAGGGAGAGTCAAGGTCCAGAGGGTAAGGGTGGAGATACTCACTGGAGGACTTCCTAAAGTAAACTGAGCATCAAAGTAATCCATCCATGTAATGTTTTCAAAATGTGAAGCTCTAATAAAATCTTGACAACCGGACAATTTGTGAAGAGAAGAGAAGAGAAGAGAAGAGAAGAGAAGAGAAGAGAAGAGAAGAGAAGAGAAGAGAAGAGAAGAGAAGAGAAGAGAAGAGTTGAGTTTATGCCCACAATAAACTGTTCGACATGAGGAATGCCACCCAGTCTGTCTGTCTTTCTCACGCACACACACAAACACTCCCAAATAAACAAACTGAACTCCTTCTCATACAGTTCACTGCCTATTTAGGCTTAGTCTAAAAACACTTTTCATCCCAGTTTTGAGTGAGAGGCACAACTGAGAGGCAGTCAAGCAGCTCCTTAAGACTCAGTGACAAAGTGAGAGAAAGCAGCACAGAGCAGTGACAGACAGAGTGAAAGGGAGAAAGAGAGGGGAGGTGGAGAGACAGTGAAAAAAGACAGAGGCCCTCAGTGGAAGCGAAAAATATCCACAGAGAGCGTAAAAGAGCGAGACTTTTTTGAAAAGAGGCTGAGATGACTGGAGAAAGTCAAAGTGAGGCAAAGGGAATTGGAGGCCAAGAAGGAGAAAGAGTGAAGCGCACTGCAGAAAAAAAGAAAAAGAAAAAAGCGAGTGAGTTAAAAAGAGATTACTTTCAGGTTCAGAGAAGCTCTTTCTGGCTGTTTACTGGCTGTCACTCAGTGCCTGGCTCCTAGGGGGAGGGACGGCTGGCTCTCATTGGTGTCATTCACCTGTCAATCGGCCTGACAAGGAGACCATAGGGCCTCATGTTGTGGTGCGGAAACTGTCTGTCAGCCACGCAGCAGCTGCATATGACATCATCCAAGATCAGGTTCGGAACATGGATAGAAAACTTTTGTCTGTGTGTGTGACAAAAAACACACACATGCATGTTATATTTCAAAAATGAGACTATGGAAATGACATGGCATCAACACCTTTCGATTCCAAAAAGCACACATACAGTTGTGTACCTCAGTGTACGCAGATCACTGAAACACAAAACTGGACTCCCTGTAGATTGTACCTCATGGCCTTGCCAATCCTCTGGCTGTCCTCCCCTCAAATTTGCACCCCAAAAGTCCTTGTTACTGGCAGGGTAACGACCCTGTGGCATCTGTGCACTAGAACACACACACACACATATGTTCATACGCAGGAAAGGCAGATTTGCGCATACACAATCATGGCTGCAATTAGGCACATGCATAAACACGCACAGCATAGATGAAGATCAGTGCACGAAAAGACTCTGTCTTGTTTACCTTGGCGCATACACACATGCACGCACACACACATAGCACAGAGATGTCTTGGCAACAAGACAGCACCCATCTGTTCAGAGCTAATTTAACATGGTCACTAAAACAAAGAGGACAAAGGCCCATCTTGTAAATAATGATGAAGTGGCTGTCAACTGGAAAACACTTCTGGCTCTTGTGTGTATGATTTACTTTATCCATCTCTATTGGTTTACACAGCAGAAAGCAGCTCTTCTAGTAGATAAAGTAACGAGCTGTGGGCGCTTGCATTTTGCTCTCACTCATTCTCTGTGGGAAAAATCAGGGTCTGATTTGGACGTGAACACAGTGCGTGTCAATCACTGTCTTCTCATGATTATGCATGTGTTATAACAAGAGATCTCCAGTATATTGTGTAGTTTACATTAGTTTCATATTTCACAGTCAGGATGGTAAAAAGAAAAGCAGCATAAAAATAACATATCTGCTTTTTTGTAATAGCTAAAATTTCCCAAACCTTAAAAAGCAGTGAAAATGAGCTCCGTCTGTATGAAGAGCAACATCAAAGTACTACTTACTGCTTTATTTTATAATGTTTACATTTGAAGTGCTGTGGAAAAGATTTTCACTCCAAATAGATATCTTCTATTTTTTGTGTGTATCTCATACTAAACTGTACCAGATCAAATATGAAAAAATGAAACAAAAAGTTGCAAATAATAAAGATATATAAAGGAAAATGATTCTAAAAAAGCGTATCTGCCTGTGCAGAAATGTCCTCCCTCACCCCTCCTATTATTTAATAAATCAAACAACCCAAACACATTGATATTGATTGAAGATGGGCTGGACGCACCCAGACCTGATTACTACCAACCCTGTTCAATCAAATCAAGCAGTATGAGGTAAGCTGTAAGGTATCATGAATAACACACAATGTTGCAAAAAAAAGAAAAAGAAAAAGAAGATATCCGAGAAGAAAGAGGCAGAGGGTGAAAGGTTGCTGTTTCTGAAGCTCTGGGAGACATTATCTACAATTGGTGAAGACTTAGAACAATACTGACTGTTCCCAAACAAGACAGACCTACCAATATTCCTCTGAGAGCTTTGAGGTGACTCATGCAGTAGGTCACAAAACCTGCTCATTACTACAACTGTTCAAAGGGTATCAGGCATAAACGGATTCCCAAAATCAAATCCTCAATTTTACAAAAAGAGGTTTATGCAGCAGTCAAGCAAGCAGATAAGAGAACAGTCAGAGGAACAGAATGAGTCAAAGGGGGAGTTCTGCTCTCTGCCAAAAAATCCTGAAGGACATCAAGGTGTCAGTTTTGTAGCTGAAGACCAAACATGCATTGCTCTAAATAAATAGTTACAAATAAACACATTTACTCAATGTTTATCAGATACTATACATTTGACTTGACTTCTACTTTACGCCATTAGGTACTAGATACTTAAACACACAAAAATACACACAAGATTATTACATGAAGTCTAATTAGCTTTGACAGATAAATGAGTTCAATTTGACACATTTTAAACCTTTAATAATAGTATACAGTGAAATCATACACAGGATGGAGGCTTAGTTTATTGATATTTAAGAACTTGTTTCTGAGAGTACTCCTGTACTGGTATATATAAAATTGTCAATATATGTTTAATAAAGGTTGTTTTACATTTTTGAAAAATTCTTATACTTGAAGTTAGGCAGCAGTATTCTCCATTTCAGGAGATTAGACTTGTGTTCACAAAGGCAGGCATGCTGCTCAGACACAGCAAACAGAGAATGGGAACTGTTGAACCGTACCACTGTGACAGCTATTATGACAGATGACTGTATCATCTCAAAGAGGAAATCCCTTTCTTTCCTCACATGTACTGTCTGAGAGCAAATTACTCTCTGGCTTGTGGCTGGTTTTCTATATTGGGGTCAAAAGGCAACAGTTTTAAAGGCTGTGGAGAAAAATCAAAGGAGGCACACTGAGGCAACGCAGATTAAAGAATAACATGTCTGGGTGACATTTTAGGGACTGTGTCAGCAAATGGTATCAGTTTATTATCTTTGTCAGCTTCGTTGTGTTGTAGTAAATCTTAAATATAAATTCCAGTCAAAGAATCTTCTAAATCATTAAATCTTTTTTACTGATCTTTGTGCAACCCTGCTGATCTTTGGTTCGCGCCGATCAAACCGAGGCAGGCAGATGTTCTTTGATGAGATCAGCTCGCTCTTCTGAATATCCTCGCCTCTGCGATTTCTTCCCTGTTGACGGTTTAGTCCATTGGCAAAAGCACCCAGGAGGCTGCTCATACACCATGACAGCCCACAGATTCCTGGAGTGCCTAGCATGAACGCTTAGAGGGCTCCAAATGGTTGCTCACAGTTACATCTCACAAAAGCACTTCTTGCTGCTGATGTGTTGCTTTTATTAGTAAGCTATCATCTTACCAAATCAAGATGATAGCTTTAAATTCGCACTCCTATGGTGATGTTTTATAGAGTAGGAAAAAAATTATACAGCGCAGACAAAACTGATTATTTCATGTGAGAACTGTTGAGTGGGAATGAAATGTTCGACCACAAATGCAAGCAAAGAGAAGTGAGCCATTTGTACTGGGTTTTTCTGCTCTTTTCTTCATTTCTTTTCTTTGCCTCATCTGTTTTTCCTCCTTGGATCTGCAGCTTAAAGTGATATTGTTATTCCAGATGGCTTGGTGCTATATGGAGAACAGACAAGAGGAATACTTCACTGAAAATATGAAAATATGTCAGCATGCGGACATCATTATGGCTGCCTAGATCATTTAAGCTCCTCTAAAATTACATCCAGGCATAGAGAAAAATAACAAATGTGTGTGTGCATGCATGAAGGATCAACGTGTATGTCTCTGCATTTGTACAGAACTTAGATGTGAAGATTTCAAACACATGTCTGCTTGTTTCTTAGAAACCTCAATGGTAAATCATATCTAGCACTAACCCAATTAACTTTACATCTGGTTTGGAAGCCTCAAACCAGGGACAGCATAGAGATAAATAAAAACACAAGACATACTGAGACACGCAGTCTCCAAGGCATTAACGAACTACAAGAGTGAAATAAATGTGTTACATTCCTTCTCCATTCACTGTTTTATTTCACTTGGATGTGGTGGAGGGGACCTAGACTACGTGTGGAGCTTGGTCTGTCCCTAAATCTGCCTCCGGTGTGTCCTGAAAGTGCCCCTGTGCCAAATAAGAAGCGTAAAGCATGCCCCGAGACATGGCCCACAACGACACCATGACAGCAAAGCTGTCAGCCCATGAGCCAATGCACTAAAACATGAATGCCGCCGAACTGTTCAGTTTTATAGCCTACAACTCCCAGTCACAAGCCCTCTAATGCCCCGTTTAACAAGCTGAAAATCCTCCATTTATTCGCTCTCCGTCTCTCTTTAGGAGCTCCTCCAATACCATTCACAAACAAAGTTGGGCTGAAACACACTCCATGAAGAGCATATACGGGAGCATAAATGCTGTGAATATATGGCTGCCGTGTGCATGCTTGCATTTAACGTATGCACACAGTAGTGATTCTGAATTCAAGAAAAAACACCCTTCGTATATCAGTTGCATCATTAAAACCATAATGAAACCAGTACAAATGACTCAGTTTGAGTAGTGGTGTGTAGTCTATGTGCAGCTAAGTGAATGAAAGCAGATGGACAAGAAATTGAGGAAGAAGGAAAAGGTCTAGAGACAGCAAAGTGGGGTTGAGAGATCTGTGAAGGATAGGGGCCACTGTCTCAGCACCCCCATCATAAACCCTGCAGATACGATGAAGTCCTCATCAGCGTTACACTCTGCCGGTCACAGCTCTGTGAAACCGGCACCATGTCTGCAGCACATACACGTCCTTGCCTTCCCCCTCCCACATCGGTGTCACCCATGAAGGCCAAAGAGACACAGAGAGTGCTCTATCATGGATATTAGCTATGGGGATCAGATGCTTTAAACAAGAGAGGAGGGGTACGCTTTTGTAGGCTATCATGTAGCAACTGCAAATGAATATGTTTGAAGTTTTAGTCTCTATTTCATTTAATTTTTTTTCCTCCAAACTCCCCAACACCTTTCACCATTTTTATCTACTTCAATCATTTCCAGGTGTTTTAGTACAATTATGTTTTCATCATAGGTTTCATCACTTTCTATGGAAGTGGAAAGGATTCTTTCACACTTCCATAGAAAGGATTCTTTCCACTTCGTTTCACTTTGCAGCATATCCTGTGGGGTCCTGTTTTTTGGGGGGGGTTTTGCCATTTCTGCGAGAAGAAGTTCGAATCAGTTTTGAATGCATCACACAAAGCAGCAGTGTAAGCACTGGATTAAGCTGATCTGGCCTGCTGCAGACAGGGCTGTGGTTATATTTTCCAGTGAGGTTTTGTTTGTGTGTTTGTTTTGCTATTTTTCCACCCCAAAATGCAGAGATTGGCAAGTGCAAACTATACTGTCTCAGTGGCCTAATGAAGCAGCGGTCTTGGAGCGAGGATCTTGGTTTTCGAGCCAAATTGTTTTTCCCCTTATAACACCAACTGTTTTCTCCTAGTCAAGCATGGAAAATCAAGGGGTCGTCATTATCATTAATATGTGCGCTTGCTAAACGCTGCTTCATATGCTTCATATAAGTCCCGGTCGATTTAAGGTTAATTCATGAAAGTTTAGCTGAGTTTGTTCCAATGAACCCCCTCCCCCCCAAAAAATCTGCCGTTGGAAAACGTGTCATCAGAGGTGAAGGATTATAAAGGGAAAAAAAGAAACCAAACAAAAAATGGTCCGAATGGGGGCTGTAAAAGTTTTACTCTCTAAGGAGTTTGGGTATGGATTCCACATTGGATTCCACAATATTTAAGGATGACTAGCAACCCAAAGCACACAGTCGATTTGCTGCCTTTACCATCGCACTTCTAAATGATTTTCTCTGACCGTGTGTTTATAGCTACGGGAGGACATGTTTATGTTTGACACCGTGACAGGACTAGAATCCTCAAGAGTGCTATGATGTGGACAGGAAACTCTGAATCTCTCACAAACATTGTACACATTTTCTCTCTCCCCACTCTAAAATAACAACTTTGACACGATCTGCGCCGTGTTGCCAGTAACTCGAGAGCAGCCCGCTAGAAAACGGAGAACTGAGGAATCTTGTGAAAGGGAGGCAGTCAGGGAACCAGGCCATGCTGGGGTGGGTAGAAATTGATGGGATGGATGGTATAAAGGGCCCACACACACAAGCTACTCAGTTTGTGGGACAGAACCAGGGTAAGATCCAGAAAACAAGAAAACAAGCATTTACCAAAGTCCCTTGCAGCTGGTAATGTGGTGGACCAGGACTTTTTGGTGGCAGTCGTTGGGTATAGCACAGGCACGAAATCCTACTCCCTTCTTATGGTCACAGAAGTGCAGTCAGGCCTCTGTAAACATCTGTCAGCCATTGGCTCCCTGGCCCGCCCTTCTTCTCCAGACCCCAGCAATTCAGCTTGACCTTTGACCCTTCAGCTGAAGAAAGAGCAACTGTGACTTTCTGCCAAAAACATAGCAAAGACTTCAGTTATTTGACATCTACCTCAAAGGGGAACACAGATTTAGCCGCATGGCTGTATATGGACAAATCAGTGTTATCAAAACAGTAATACTTGTTTGGCAAAACTCGCAGTGAAAGGAGGCTTAAGAGAGTGCAGCTGCGCATTAGATGATTGCAGCAGAATGTGGCAGAAAGTGGAAACCCCTTAGGTTATTTAGTCTTTGCTGTGCATTATATACTTAAATCATGACAAAATGCCTCAGAATGTGTGTGTGTGTGTGTGCCAAGTACAACCACTACAGTATAATACATAGAATAATATTTTTGAATAATATAATATTGTTTTTCCTCATTCCTTTTCAGTTAAGCAGTCAGTCCAACTAGTTAGATTTGCCTGTGGTTTGGACGGCCTGCTATCATCTCAGCCGCTCCCTTTCGTGGGATCCAGACCAGCACCATAGACCCGTGGACACAGACCAGAGCCTTCATCAACTCTCACACTCCCACCTCTCACTGGGGCCTCAGGTTTCCCCTCCATCCATCCCTCCCACCCTCTCTGCTTCCAGCAACCCCTACAGGCCTTTCTCCCTCCCTCCCCACATCAATTACAACCTTTCCCCATTGCACGAGCCCCCAGATCTATGACCCCAGGGGTTACAGAGTCTGAGAGGTCAGAAGTCATTCTCCCCACTGCGAACCCTGGCATCTCTCAGAAGATTCCGGCTCTCCGTCTGAAGCCCCGCGGCCATGCAGAGGCATACCCACATGACCCCCAGGGAGCCGAGGGAGACAGAGATACAACCACATTCTAGTAAACAATGGTCTGTTCCAGTCAGTCTTGTCTCGCGAGCTAATTGATTCTCTGGAGAATTATTTTCATACAAAGTTTTGAATGTCGAGGCCTCTCATCCATGGATCAACCAATGTTTTAGTTTTTCCTTTGTGCTTTTCAGTGGGAAAAGATGCTTAAAAAACCCACCATAACGTGATCACTTTCACTGTGACACGACTGTGGTCGCTCAGTTTCCCCATCATTTTGCTCTTTTCCCTCTCCGGTGTAATGAAATCACTCACAAAAGTGAGTCTGTGGTTCTAAAAATCAGTGATTATGAGAAAAAAATCATTGTACACATATTAGTTTCTGGGTATTGTATACGTTTTTGCTACCTTACACAGAAAGCATCCCATTAAATTCAAAATAATTCCAATATATTAATTATACTGATTGTTAGCAAACCGTGGGAATCTCTATACGCTTCAAAAGCCTTCATATTTACCAGTAATTACCAAAGATATTGAAGACGATGGAGTGCTAAACTGATTCAGTGGTGAATCCCATAATGAATGGCCAACAATCAAAGGATGGAACATGCAGTCAGCCAGGTTAAACACCAAGTCGATGACTCAGGTTGCTTTGTTGACCACAGAGTTTTGACATGGAACTCGGCCTCACGGAGCAGAATTGTATTTCTGTCACAGTTCCCAGACCTTACAGTATCAATAGCAGACACATTATCTCTAATGGGAGAGTCAGAGGGTGGAGAGAAGAGGAGACAGGGAAAGAGCGAGAGAGAAAGAAAGAGAGACACAGACAGTGTAAAACGACGGTATCTCTATTGATTAACTGGAAGAGGACCTCCACTCCACACTCTCCTGTCCAGACATATGGGGTAATAAGGACCACTCTTCTCCACAAACCACCCCCCTGCATCTCTTCTCCCTGCACCCCAGCTAGAAAGCCTTTTAATCAGCCCCGGGGGGAATACATGGATATGATATGGAAGAAAAGGATGGGAAGAAAGAGAGAGGAAAATGAGACAGGGTGAGAGGAGTCCATTAGTGAAACAGACACAATAGCTACAGGAACAGAACCGACTGCAAGGCGGTTTCCTTCATGCACTGAAAAAGACAGAGGTGCACAACAGGCCTGAAAATAGCACACATCCTGTACGCTGGCACATGCATGATATACCACAGTATATCATGAATAATAAAAGCTTTACCCTATACGAGTTTCTTCTTTAATGCTACATTCGAATCTTGATAGTGCTACACATGCAGGTACACTCTGGTTTTGTGCAACACACAGCTGAGCTGATATCGCTCCAGATTTTCCAGGTCACATCACAGAGGGCTGTTTTCATGCTCGGCCAGGGCCATTTTCCTCTGTTTATGTAGGGCCTTTCTGTTTTCTTTTCCAAGGAGAAGGATGCCAATCTCGCCGAGCCAGACTAACTTTATCAGAGCAGCCATCTCTGACTTTGACATCAAATCCACAACTGCTTCTCATGCTGAAAAAAACTGTCAGTGCCTCGCCCTGCTGCTGGCCCCTCAGCCTCTTGACTCTGGAGAGACTGGAAAGGAGGGAGGAGAGCGCAAGGGAGAACTCTGAATTAGCAGTTAAAGCAGTGATCAATTTGAACTGGGAGTGAAATGTAAAGTGATCATAATTATTTGTCCGTTCGATTAAACAGAAAGACTTATGCCATACTTCAATTAGTGAGCACAATGAGAAGTGAATTACCTACTGGCCAGGTGGCGTCAAAAATCTGGACTGCAGCGCCCTCACGTGGTCAACAATGCGCGGTCGTTTTTCTTCTCTTTCTTTCTTTCTTTTTAAAATAAATAAACACTGAATTTTATTTCATTGTAAATCAAATTTACAATAAAATAAAACTGAATCAATGCACGTGGAAATAAACAGTTAGAATTATTGTGTCATGCACAGATAAGTGTGCCAATGACCAGTTGCAGCCCTATAATAATTTGAATAAGAGATTATTATATTGCCCGGGGTATAAAGCCTAAGCGCCACTAACTTGGAGCATAACTCAGTCAGTTTCTGGCAGACCACTGGGTCACTTAACGTAGCAAAGAGCCGTCAGTCCAGCAGCACTAAAACAAAACCTGTACTGAAAAGGGAAAAGAAATAAAGAGCTGGGTAGAGCAATGCATTTTTCATTATTACAACTTAATTTACAGAGAACAGACTGATGTAAAATTGCTTCCATATGTCCCCGCTGCGGGGCGCCACAGAGTCTGCCAGAAAAGCTATCATAATTTCCAAAGCGAGTTCCGCATTGTGATTGGCTAAGACGAACTGCAGGAGCTGGAGCGCTGAACCAATAGGAATGCGGGACTGTGATTCTTTCATTTGAGTGGCCAAACGTGGATGTCAATCAAGCAGCGACGGGCTCTGAAAGCAGAGAGCGGCCAGTCGGTTGTTTTGCTCTCTAGAGAGCAGACCTCCGCTACTGAGACCATCCAGGCACAATCACACACACACTCTACTGCATGACCACTGACACACACTGGACACATTCTATTGTATTTTCATTTAAGAAGTTCAAATAATAATAAAAATATATACTATTTTGTTATTGAAATAAATATGTATATTTAAATACTTAGTTATACGATTAATTATCATTTAGACTATATCATGATCAATCGTTACTATTATTTTATCTCAATAAAACAAAAATCTCAAACACTGGCCGTTAATTAGACACATATTTATGGAATATTTTTAAACTTTTAGAAATAATTATCGTCACAATATACACAGTCAGAAAAGTTTATGATGAAGGGGTTATTTTATTTGCTTCTGACATTTACTGAAAGATGAAATTTTTATTTTGAAATTATTATTTTGTGTATAATTGTATCCCCTCTTCAGTCATTTTATATATGAGTTGTTTTTAAATAGAAAAGTTATGAGTTTTTTTTATATAGGAAAAAAACATTTTACAATTATATATAAAGATATCTATCTATCAATATATATGTGTGTGTATATATATATATATATATATATATGTATATATATAAATGTGATCTGTCCGCTTTGCTAATTAAACCTTTTCATTAAATCTGTTGGGCCATTTAATCAAATCAGTATAGTCTGTGCTTGCATTGCTTACAATATTGTTCACACATTTTTCACAGATACAAAAAAGTGACTATCCAAATGTATTTTTTATGTTTTATATTTTTGCTGTGGTATTGTTAACTTGTAATTAAATAAATAAAACAAAATAAAATAAAGGCAACAAATCCTTTTAAAGGTTAAAAACGTAATATGAGATTTCATTTGTGAAGCGGCTTCAGCGTGGCCCGCACTCTGCATACACTAAAATCTGGCCCAAGGTCACTGCAAAAACAATTACAAAATAATTACAACACCTCCCGTAAAACCTGAAAAAGAATGACAAAGTAGTCCGCTCAAATCACCGCGAGTTCCCTCACGTTTCCCATGAGTCTTTGCGTGGACTAAATCGTGCGCACGCGCACTGATATCCCTCAGATCGCGTTTAATTCCACCAATCAGCGTCGTCCTCGGAGGAGCATGTGGGGGTGATTTAAGAGCTCTGCCCCAATAAAACTGTCAGAACTTCACAAAGTTGATTTAAATGTGTTTCACATCGTTATGAAAATACTCGCGGATTAATCAAATGACTGCACGCTGGCGTCAGATCAATTGGAGCAGATTACCATTCGCAGCTTCTTTAGGGAGACGTGATTTGGAGCGTTTAGATTCTCTTCACATCCGGCCACCAAGTCGATCCGACAGCTGACATAAGATGGACAGCAAATGTCATATTAAGGGCCTTTTCTGATTTTTCTTTTTGTTTGTTTGTTTTTCTTTTTGGATATTGATTTTTATTCTATATTCTGTGACTCCTACATCATTGAAGTAGATCCTGCAACAGTGTTGCAGCTGCATCCTCGGGGAAGTTTGATGTTGCCAATTTTCAGATAAGCCCACCATCGCGCTCCACTTGTCTTCTAGATTTGTGTGTGTGTGTTCTGCAGGGGGAGTGAGGGGGAGGGAGGGTCGACTGTCTGCTGCTGGGAGAGAGCCCAGCTGACAGGCAGTGCGTGTTGAACTTGATGTGGTGGTGTTGAACTAGGCTTGTTAGAGAATGCGATTTTCTAGACTTCTTTGTGATGCAGCGCCACATAAAAATGTCTGTCCGGGGAAGATTTGCAAAAGGCTTACGGTGGGATTTTCATCCCACGGAAAACTCAATTACTTACAGCACCCACATTCAGACATAAACAAAGTACAGCAGTCTGCTGGTCTTTATACTGTACTACGCGATGGGCACCCAGGGGAAGGTGTTTACAGCGGATTCTTCGACAGCATGTTGTCGCTACTATTATTTATAGTGTGCTGTGAGTAACATATTGGTGCTACTCGTGCAGCTATGAAGGTCACGCCAATTAAAGGAATAGAATCTTAAATGAAATGATAACATTAAAAAACGCATCATCATTCAAAACTCTTGGTCTGTCATCATTTTATCAACTGACGTAAATCAATACAAGAGAAACAACTAACTTTACAGAGTGTCACGTTCAGTCTTTGATTTAACTTCTTTTACTTCATAGACAAGTTTGCAGGTCTAATCAACCAGAATCTGCAAAATTTATGAGTCTTTAGTATCAATTACTGCATTTTAAGCAGTAAAACACATTCAACATACTAATACACGTCGGTTATTTATTAATTACCACTGTTAGACACCAGGGGTCGCAAGTGTACCAGATGGTGGAGGATTACCAACTTTGTGTGGGACTGCAAAGCATATCCACTGTCTCACATAGACACTGGCCTACATTTTGATTAGCTGTAGCCAAAATATTTCAGTCTCAGACAAAAGAAAGGAAAATAAGTAGCTGAAGCAACAGTTCTTCTTACAGCAACTGTAAGAAGAACTCTCACACCAGAACACCACAACTCTCGCCCCAAATTGCTGAGGTCTGCTCACTCTACAAATGATCAATATCTATGTCAGTGTAAAGCCAAGACATGTGTTACATTATTCACCACCACACTCAGAAGGAAAAGGAGGGGTGTTAGGTACTTTTTGTGGGATCATGATATATACGAAACAGAAACAACTTTCACTTTTCACTTTCAGCACATTGATGTAAGTCTCACTCTACTTTGCAGTAGTTTTGGTTTTTACTTAATATAGGAATGTTTTGATCCCCCTTCAGGCTACCAATACTTTTGCACATATTTCACAGTTTTCCTCTGCAATACATAACAGTAAATATGTCATTGCTTGATTTAACATTTCTGTTCTGTTGCTTTAATTGAACTTAAGCCTATCTCTAATCACACCACTGACATAAGCTACCTTAAAGCTCAGATGACCAGGAATCAGCAAACATGGCAAATATCAGCCAGACATAGAGCCTGGATGTCTGAGACAATCAAGCGTTATTAAATCAACTCTTATGCCACTGCCTTGTGACAGTAATCTGTAACCTTTATCAGTTGTTTTGTAGACATGATTCTCATTGTGAGTTAAGATGTACAACAACAACAACAACAACAACAAACAACCAAAACAAAGTGGGCACAGACAAATGCACCACAAATGACAAGTATGATCAGTTTTTTCATCAAAGTCTCTTTTACACTAGAAATTAACAGTGCAGTGCCTTTGCACAGTATTGTTCTTACAACTGGAAGACGGAGAAAAAGGAGAACCTAGCATAGCATAGTGGCTGAGCAATGTGTGAAGGAATTATTGTAACTTAACAGTTGACATGAGGGCTGACTGAACATATTCTGACAGACCACTTGGAAAAGATAGTGGCTACAAAGTCAAAGGAAAGCTACAGCAGATCTAAGAAATAATAACAGGAGGTGGATTGTCATTTTCTTGTGTATAGGGAAAATAATCATGGGTTGAAAAACATGTTAGGGAATGAGTTTACCTTTATGTCAAAACAACCATTTAAACAAACAAGCAACCTATCAGAAATACATACACAGTCACACAGACAGATATACACATATGCGTAACAATAAATTATAAAATCCTGTTACACACAAAAAACAGACTAATATGAAATAAAGACATAAACACAAAGATAAACACAGTGGTGTTATTACTAAGTGGGAGTACTAGTTAAATGCAAGATTAAAAAGGTATCTTTAAGAGTTTCTTGATATTATCCGTAACTATCTGAGCTTTCTTCTCCAATATTTTAAGGTACACTTTTCCAGAGCTTTGTTTTGTTTTTTCAGAAACTGGGAAAGCTGCATTCCCAATTTCCCTCCGTGGGGAGTATTGTGTAGCTAACAATTTGGCCTTGGAAGATCTAACAGAGTGAGTAAGTAGAGTGACAGACTTTCAGATAATGTTCAAGACCTTCTTTCAAATGACATGAGTATCCTTTCCTATATAATGAGCATTCATAAACATTGCTGAATTTAGAATTGCTTCTTCAGTGAAAGTAGGAATGTTACAATGTATGTGACACTGTTACATGCATTCAGTTTCTTACATATAAACAGATTTTTTTATCACAAAAGTGGGCAAAACATATTTTTTGATGCAGAATAGTCTGTCTTTTCGACATTCTATGATAAAATAGGTCATAAAGCAATAGTCTAAAGTAAAAGCACCTAGAATCTGCGTAGGCTACCTCTCAGCACTGATCATGAATCCAGTATAAAGTCAGTTTTTTGGAAGGCCAGGGGGTACAATGTACTATGTTTTAAGGATTTCGCCTTTGGCATTCCTCTTTCTTAGTGAGTTGAGTCACGAGGGCCCAGACCTTTGTACAACTGAAAGTGTAATTCAGTTGTTTACCAGTAGGCTGAAAAAAGGAACAAATGCAGGTCAGTAGCACAAACATAAAGGAAATGCAGCCCAGCCATGCTTCTGAGAAATCCCCTTTGCACCAATAAAGCATTATATATTAGAATATGAACCTACATAGAGGAGTACTTCTTGTTTATGCGGTGATTCAACTTTCGTGTAAACAATATTTGTAGTTAATATCAGGGTGGAGGCTGCCTTTATAGAAAAGCAACTACCCCGTTCTCTTATTGATCAAAAGCTGACGCGACAGGTGTGTTAACCAATCAGAATTTGTTGTGGTGAGCGTTTTGGTCCAATCAGCACGAATTATGCAAATTCCGAAACAAAGTTCCCCCTGTAGCAGCACGGTGATTGCAGTGAGCCTCCCATGTTTTATTTTCTGTTTAATTATCGTCGTCAAGAGGGCTGTGATAAGTAGGTATTGCTTATGAATAACTTATCTGCTGCAAGGCGCTGAAGAACAAACTGTTTGTTATGTTTGCGCTAACAGGTTTGCGTTAACCGGTAGAGAAAGCTAACTGCTAAAGCTAGCATAGCTATCTTGCTAGTTCGCCGGTACAGGCGGTCCTCTTTGTCTGACAGGGGAAGGCGTGCTCTTTTGTTAAGCTTTCCCTTTGTCCCTTCGGGAAAGAGGAACTGTTGGGTTGGGATTTCACAATTATCCACAGTTCTGAAAGTATTTAGAAAATGCAGATCGCCAAAAAATACTTTTCAGAAAGCCTGATTCAGTTAACCATCTTGCTCAGTTTGATTGGAGTTCGTGTGGATATCGACAGCTACTTGAGCGGCTATTATACGCCTTTGACAGAGATTAACTTGGGTCCTAGCTCAGCCTACATCCAGACACCGTTTCATATTTTGAGAGACACTTTTGATGGATATGGTGTACACCCAAAATGTCCCGAGTTGGACTATTTTTTTGCAAGTCGTCGGCTGCTGGACGAGGTGAGGACCCTCGGTTCTCCGCGGTTCCACACACAGTTGAACGCATGGCTGGTGCACGAAGTGCCTGCAACTGACAAGGCTGACTGTGGGCCTTCAACCAGTAACAACACCGAATCTAGCTCAGGGCTAGAAAGTCCTGGCGAAGAATCCAGGGATGTCAGTGAACACCTGCCAGTCAGTGGCCCAGCAGTGTACCAGACAAACATTGAACTCGGACAAGGGCCTTGTGGCGCTGGAGCCTGCGGGTTTCTTAAAGAGGCAAGTTTGTGAATAATATGCCATAAAGTTGTAAAAACCTTGTTTCTAATGAAGCTATAATGTAACCTGCAACAGTGAAGGTGGTCTATCCCTCTAAAGTACTTGATTAACTGAGGTGACAAACAGGTAAAACTTCCGTAATAGCTAGCTTAAGCTATTACTAGCTAACTAGCATAACTAACCGTTGATCTGGAAAGATGGGTGTTATCCAACAACTACGTTATTTTACTGGAGTATTTACTGGTGAACCAGGAAGCAAGTCAAAAAAATATTCTGGAATGCAAATTTATTTTCGTTTTGTCAGGCTCTGTCAGGCCCTTGTCACAAATCACAATCCAGTAATGTGTCCTTAGTCAGATTATGTCACTTACATCCGTAATGACAATGTGTTAACTTGTATAAGTCACCTAATCAGTGTAGTAAGTAACTTAAACATAAAGCTTAATAACATGTCTACCAAACATCATATACTGTATATGCGGCATACAGCTGCCTGCTGCACTTGTCACTCTTTCACTATGGTACTTGTCACATTAAGCAATCTGGGAATAGTAACTATAGAATTACTTCAGCAGAAAACACCATGCAAAGACAGGTGTAACTAATGTCTGTACTTTATGACAACAAATATATTTTAACACTGTAATTACAACCTTTATATTCAGGCCTCCTAGTAGTGTAGTCTTTCTAGAGCATGGCAGAAAGAGCTGATTGGTGGATATTATATCCCAAAGGCAGTTTATGTTGTCAGTTGTGTAACTGTATCTCTTTTCTCCTGACCCAACCACCAGCTGCGCCCTTTGAGGGGTGGAGAAGTGAGACTCGGATCCCCACCCTGTTTGCTTACACAAAAGCAGTTTTCCATAGTTAAGCACTGCACCTCCTAGGGTTGCTTTTCATGTGTATAATGTGATGTTGACTCATCTGTTGTTGATGACAAGAGATGGGTCGCCATAAACCCCCCCCCCCCCAAAAAAAAACAACAAAAAAAAAAACAACAAAAAAAAAACATAAAAAAAAATTACAAGCCCTGCTGTTTGCTTTGCAAATGGCCTTAGTGTCTGAGAATATACAATATGCAGGAGCTGTATATAGTTATCCTGTTGAAGGTGTATCAATAACTTTTTGTCATTATTTGGCTTTAGTCTTAGTGTGAAAGCAAAAAGTTTGCTTTCACACTAAGACTAAAGCCAAATAATGACAAGAAGTACTCAAGACCAGTCTAGTTCTGCCCAAGTTCTGTCTGGGCTTGTTGGTCTCCACTTTTCCTGTTTGAGCTGGTCTAGCAAGTGAATCAGTTATTGATACACCTTCAACAGGATAACTATATACAGCTCCTGCATATTGTATATTCTCAGAAACAAAGGCCATATAATATTTTTTTTAGAACAAATAAGAATTCTATTATATCTTTAATTGGAAATATCGTGAACTTTCTAATCTTGGAAGCTGGTGACCTGTATTTCTGTAGGTGTATCAGAGGGTAATTGGCTTAACTTTTACAATGATTGCTTTGTAATCATAAATAAATAATCTAATCTTGTTTATAACAGAATCATCTCATGACAGAAGAGTCATACTGTAAAGACTCAATTGAGATCAATGAACTACCGCTAGAAATGTAACGATGTTTGGAATTCTTTACTAAGAATTAACAAATTGTTTTTCCTTTTCTTTCCTCTTCACTGAATTCCCGGCTCTCTTTTCCCTGCCAGGAGGAAGATGTTGAAGTTAAAGAAGAGGAGGAACCTGCTCCAGTCTCTCAGCTGGCTCACAGTTCCACACTGGAGCAAGAGGTACTGTTGGCACTCTTTCATGTATTTTAATGACCGTAACAGTGCTGGATTTTTTGTGAGAATACACAGTAGTGTTTGTCGATCTGCAATGATGCATGTATAACGTTGGCATCAATTTTAGGCTGGTTATATTGATTTAACTAGAAAATCAGGGACTCACATTACATATTTACTGAAATTGCATCATTTTGATGACAGTGCTGTTCTAGTAACACCACAGAATTAGAAAGGTTGAAGCATAGTAATTACAGTCTCACAGGCAAAGGCTTTGTTATTCAGTTCCTTATAGTAAAAAGCTATGCAGAATCTAAATATAAATTCATTTTTCTTGTTCATTTTTTTCATCAGTTACTTTGCTGTGATTGTATACTGACAACAAAACATATCACTTACTTTTTTAAATTTACATCAGATTTTCTGTGTGTTGTCTCTTTCAGAGCCTGCTGGAAGGCATCACTGCACTGTCCAGTCCAACACGCCATCCCTCTGCTACCCTTGATATTGACCAGCAGTGGAACAGTTTACTTTCTGTTGCAGACCTTGATGTAAGTTTCATGTTCATTAAATTAAGCCTTATATAAAATTACATTAGTTTAGAGACATGCATACAGACACGTGTATTGCAGATTAGAGGTTTAGTTTCCCACATTGATCTAACTGTTGTTTTAGAGGATTTTCAAAGTTTTGGAGAATAAAGTTCGACTAATAGGTCTCTCTAAAATATAGGACTTGGACCCCCTTGTCACTGAGCGTCTGTCAGATCTCGACACTGACATCACCAGCGCCATCAGCCGGAATGTCAGTCTGCATGATGCTATGCTAACCAGTCCTGGAGTGTTTGGGTTGGCATCTGATAGAACTGAGCCCAGGACCACGACCCAACAACAAAGGGCTTTCTTTCGAATGGAATCCACAGGCTCTTTAAACTCAGATGCTTCACCTGGGATGGCTCTAGGTCTTGCTGCACTCCCTTTTGCCTCAGTATGTAACATAACTGGAAATGTGTCATCAAATAGTGCACTGGGTGGCTGCCTAGATGAGGCAGTGTTTGACCAGATCAATCAGCTTGGTTTGGAAGGTCTGGACTCAATTGACAGCAGCCTGATGGAGTGTTTGGACAGCATAGACCCACGGGTCCTTGAGGACTTGGAGTCAGACTCTGGTCTCTCTTTGGAGACCAGCTCTGGAGGTCCAGTCTCTCCAGGTTGGTTCAGATTGCTTTCTATACTTGGAAGAGTTACATGTCTTATTTCTGTTTTATGAAGCTACGAAATTTTCAGTTAAATATACTGACACAGTCATTAACTCCTCACTTTGTCCAGGCTCATCTGAGATGTCATCCTCATCCAGTTCATACTGTGAGGATGAGTGTGGAGCTACAGGCTACAGCAGTGAGGCAGACTCAATCCCCTCTAAAGGCATTGTTGACTACACCACAGCATGGCCACCTGTTGAGAGTGTGTGGCATGATCACAGCTACTCATCTGCCAATTTCTTTAACCAGCCGTCAGTAACGCTGCCTCGCAAAAACATCAAGGAGGAGCCTCTCAGCGATGACGATGGATTCCGGCTGGAAGAAGGGGAGCTGAGTCGTGATGAGCTGCGCGCCCGTGCTATGTGCCTGCCATTCTCTGTTCTGCAGATAGTTAACATGCCTGTTGAAGAGTTCCTGGAAGTTCTTGATGGTCATGGCTTTTCCCCTGAGCAGGTGACCCTCCTGAGGGACATCCGCAGGCGTGGTAAGAATAAGCTGGCAGCCCAAAACTGCCGCAAGCGCAAATTAGATGCCATCACTGGGCTCCAGGAGGAGGTGGAAAGGTTGCAAGTTCAGAGAGGCAAACTGCTGAGGGAGAAGCACCTTACAGCAAAAACAATGGGTGCTGTGGGCCATCAGATAAGGCAGCTGACCAGAGACATCCTGTCCCGGCTGAGGGATGAATCAGGAACACCCCTGAACCCAGACAGATTCACCCTGCAGTGCGGGGCTAACGGTAGGGTTGTAGTTCAGCCTGTAAGACGACCTGCTGTCTCCACATCTGGCAACAAAACAGACAAGAGAAAGAAGGAAAAAAAGCAATAATGCAGCATTTCCTGCTGAGACTTGACCTTTTTGGTTTTGGGATATTGCGGAACCTAATTGCCTGACTCTGGTTTTAGGGACTCCTGTTTTGCTAAAGTGTGTGTTGATTCACCACTGTTGAGAACCTAAATGCAAAAAGAAAAGACACTCAAAAAATAAGTAAAAGAAAAAAAATGTAAATATGTTATTTGATGGGAAAAATGTAGATCACACACTGGACATTCTCTTCTTGTTAAAGGTGGATGTGGCCGATGGGGTAGTTTAAGGGAACAGCTAAGCTGTTGGTAATGCCAGCAGTCTCTTTGTGCCTGTTAACATTAAAGTTATAGTCTTTCTCATTTTTACAGAAAATTGTAGGCAATCACGCATGTCTAAAAGTCAGCTTGGCCAGGATTGTGATATTTCCAGACAGGATAGAGATCTAAGAGGAGTATTTACCTGTAATCTTGCCTTTAGTGTTTTCCTACTCGGTATAAGAACGAGGTTAAAGGGTTGTATTTATTAAACTTTCTTAGGTCCATGAAATGCTTATAGAACTGTTAAGGACGTTTTCCCCCCTCTCCCAAAATGGTAAACTTTGGTCAGCGTGATAAGAATATTGGGTTATTACAAGTCCAAAGTTTACTGATTTGTTCCCAGTATTTGAGGGCATGCACTGTTTGAGTAAAAAAAAAATAAACTGAAATAAAAAAAATCAAATAGATGTCTTTTGCTTACATGTCTTGATGACGTGCAGTATACCAATGACTCAAAGGACTTGGCCTTAATTTGCATTTAATGTGTTTTGGTAAATGCGTATGTACATCATACATAAGTGCATATATCCATAACAAAAAAGTTCTTGCATAAGAATTCAACTATAGTTTAACCCCTTTCATTTGAAGTGTTTTAGAGTTTTTGGCAAGATTATTCTACCTCACAGCTTAGTTTTTGTTAATTTTGGCTACATAAAAAAAAAGCCCCCACCCCGCTTTGCTTTTTTTCTTTCTTTTTTTTGTCTTTTGAAGTGCACTCGATAACAACGATTCCATTATAAATGTGACCGTAATCACACATAAAAGATTCAATTTCTGAAACAGGAAAAATAGAATCACCAACTTTATTTAAAAGGTCTGAATGCTGTTTGAATGTATGTGTTTGTTTGTTTGTTTGTTTGTTTGCTTTTAAAGAATATTTATTATCTGAGAGTAGAATCAAGTGATATTAAAAGTCTGCATCTTATTTATGTGTACACACAAGTAGTCACCTGAGTGAGTAAACTGAAGAAAGATGCATAAAGTATTTGAATAGTCATCAATCTGAAGCACAATTTGAATGAACTGAAATTTTGACTTCTTTACAAGTACTTGTGAGCTTTTTTTCTTTTTGGATAAATTTGATTCTCAGGCCCCAGTTTTGTTTTGTTTTTTTCTGGCTAAAATTTGAAATTCTCTAAAGTGCACTTGTTTAATACAAATCCTTCATTATCAAAGTCACCCCAATTAAACAAACTGCTAAAAAAAACCCTAAATAATAAATTACTGATTGATATTTAAGAAGTTTGAATGATGTTTGGATGCCTCCTTTTTATATGTATAAGATTTTTTGACAGTTGAAGTATTAATAGAGGTCGCCATCCTGTTCCTGGTTATGCTGCACAATAAGTCAGCTGAGTGAGTGAAATTGAGAAAAGTCCATGAGGTAGTTTATGCAGCTTTCAGTTTTCTTTTTTTCTTTGTTTGTATTTTCTTGTTTGGCTTGAACCTTTTCTTTGCTGTTTGTATGAATTTTGTTTTCGTAAATATTTGCTTTGTTTCTGAAGTTAAATGTGTTTGATTCCATTGTGATTTTTGAAAGTGTGCGTTTGCTTACAGAACTTGAGTTGCTCCTGCAGACTTTTTAAAATAAAAAGAAATCTTTTGAAATACTTTTGAATGGCCTTGATTTTAAAATCAGCATATAGGAACATATTATTCAAAAAATGCAGTCTTAAAATATCAATGGATATTATAGATATCTATTGATCTATTATAGATAAGGTATTACAAACATAAGGCCTGGGGGCAAAATTGGCCTGGCAACGGATGCAATCTGAGCCACTGGACAGCTTTTTAAAATGTGAAGGATGGTACACATTTTGGATTTTTTTTTTAACTGTATTTTCCATGTTTTACAGCTTTTCTTAATGATAAAAATCCTACTCCCATCAGTATTCACACCAATTTGAGTAAGTCATAGGTAATATTAGATAAAAAAACTTAAATGACAGAAACGTTTCTGATTTCTGCAGTGCGTTCACAGTAAATAAATAAATAAGGATATAGTCTATCAATAAACAAAACCTTTCATTATACAGGACAGTCTGGGCAATGAGCAACCATACATGCATTTCCTACAATCTTAGATTGTAGGATTGTTTGTTTGTTTGAAATAAATTAACAAACAAACAAACAATCTAAGCCAAAAGAGTCGTGCTGACTGAGTTCTATTTAATACAGCTTAATTTCTTTATCATGCAAAAATAACCAGCATATACTGTTGAAATTGCACTTCTTTTTCTTATATTAAGATTCTGCAGACATTAAAAGTGTAATTAAACCTCTTTACACTGGTCCGGCCCACGTGTAAACAAAATTTTCTGCATGTGGCCCACGATCCAAAATGACTTCGATATCCCTGATTTAGTTCTAGGCTTCATCATCTACAGGTTTTGGAGAGCGAAAAGCGTTTTCTAACTGGGCTTCCGTAGATGGTGCACAAGTATGCGCACAAGAATGCGCGTGAGTAGCTTTTGGCGCCCGTGCTGTTGAGCCACACTTTTGTAGACATAAAGAATCAACTGACCGCGTGGAAAAGAAGTGCTGTTGGAGCGATTCTCTTGTTTTAGGGTATGTATACAGATACCGACTTGTTTCAAAAAAGGTTATCATTAACAGAGGTGTCAGAGTTAATTGGTTCACTGTAACGAAATAGCAGTATATGCTAGCCAGTTGTTTTACCATCTGGACGCTGTCTCGAATGAGAGAGAAACGCTCTGTTGACTACAGTTGCAGTACTTTAACTTCAACAGGCAAGCGAAAAGTAACAGTGTCTGTTCCTTGTAATGCTGTAGTTGTATCATAGATCTTAAGATTATATATCCGTTTCTAAAACGTCGAGTGTCGCATTAAACTTGGAGTACGTTATTGTTAGCGCAAGTTACGTTAACGTTACCCGCACGTTTTTGGTTTTTTTTTGTGTGCCAGCGCACCTATTTTAAGTCCCTCCGCATTGCAGTTGACACAATAAAAGTGAAGTAGGTTTTCCCTAACGGTTAAAGGCCAGCTAAAGTTAGCATGCGAGCTAACGCTATAAGAATTTGGCTATCTTTGAATACTTTAAGAGTTTATCGCTAAGCTAGCTAATGCTACGTTTTTACTTCCCTTTGGTGGCCATCCCTTTGTCAAGGTTGCCTAATTTTAATACCCCAATGGGCAAATAACAGTCTTCACAGTTAAATTCGTTTACGATCCAGGTGTCTGTGGCGGCTTTAGGGCCTATGGCCAATCCTAAATGTGGATATCAGGAGCACATGAATTTGAAGGATTTGTTATTATCAAATTCCTTTTTTTGTTTGTGTTTTTAGATCACAAAATGGGAAAGAAGCAGAATACCAAGAGTAAGAAGGATGCACAGGATACACAGGAGGAACCTGAAGAATTCGTTGTGGAAAAAGTGCTGGACCAGCGTGTTGTGAATGGGAAAGTAGAATTCTACCTCAAGTGGAAAGGATTTACAGAGTGAGTTGGCTGGGACTCCTGCCCCCCTCCTGCTGAGCTGGAAGTGCTTCCCTGGTATGGGGTTGTGCTATACTTTTGTTTGAAGTCATTGTGGTTGCATGAAGACGGTGCCTTCATTCAAGCAAGCTAGCTGATGCTAGTATTTGCATTTTTTTTTTTTTTCCTAAATGGAAATCAGTGTGAATTGATGCAATGCAATCGTTGACTCTCTTTCTGCTCGTTTAGTGCTGATAATACTTGGGAACCAGAGGAGAACCTGGATTGCCCTGAGCTGATTTCAGCATTTTTGGAGGCTCAGAAGAACGTTAAGGAGAAACCTGCACCTGTTAAGAGGAAGGCCTCCACGGAAGAGCCAGAGACTGAACCTAAGAAGAAGGATGTGGTGAGTTCCTTTGCTTTCACAAGTTTCTGCAATTAGCATGTCTTAGAGACAATTTAAATTTAGAACCGTCAAGCTTAACATGAGGGCCATTCAGAGAAAGGGTTGCATAACTTAAACAAAGACGAGCATTATAATAAATGAATGTATTCTAAATAAATCATAGTTGTGCTTAGCTAGGGTGGTGTGTAGACATTTAACTTAGCATTATACTTGTATAATTGTGACAAACCTAATTTTGAATAAGTCACTCAGACCATTCTCTTGAAATGCAGCTGCTTCTGAACTTATGCTAGAAAGTGCAAGGATTTTAAATGAATCAAAATGTGTTGTTTTGTTTCCTTCCCATCTTATATGTCTACATTCTCTGTTGTAACCACCTACAGGCTGAGAAACCACGTGGTTTTGCTAGGAACCTCGAACCCGAGCGAATCATTGGCGCAACAGACAGTAGCGGGGAGTTGATGTTCTTGATGAAATGGTACATTTTTATGCAATATTTCTGGTCATTGAAGAAAAAAAATATATCTCATGTCTTTGTCTCCTTGGAAGCAAAATATAATGAAATGACTGTTAGTTCAAGACCTTTGCGCAGTAATGTTTTGTTAATCTAGGCAGTGTAAGTCATAGGATGGATGTGCATGGCATACAGTGAGTCACTGGTGTTTCATGCTACAATGGCAGACGGCCAGTGAATTCAAAAGTATTGAGTGCTATGATTTCTGGATCCTTCACAGTACAAATAATTATCCTGAAATATTGTAATAGCAATCAAAGAAAGTTTAAAGTGAAGGAAGTGTAACTGAGTGGAATTACTTGGATAATTGGATGTTTTGTTTTTTTGTTGTTGTTTTTTTATTTATTTTTAAGTTGTTTGCATTTGAGCTCTTAAAAATTGGAAACTTTGTTTCACTAAATGTTTATTCTTAAACCCTTGAACTTAAAGCTCAGTGTCTACACTTCAGTTGCCTTTCACTGCTTAGATCTTGCTACATGGTGTACAGAGCCACAGTTATGAAACTGTCACTGTCCAGGCTGTGTTCCTGCTGTAAACCTTTCCTCAACTTATAAACTTAGTTGATTTAAAGTACATAAATTTATGCTGGCTTTCTATAATGTTCCTCTCTCAATCTGCCTTCTTTTAGGAAAGACTCGGATGAGGCAGATTTGGTCCCAGCCCGTGAGGCCAACACCCGCTGTCCTCAGGTGGTCATATCCTTTTATGAGGAGAGACTGACCTGGCATTCCTGTCCAGAGGATGAAGCCCAGTAGTTCTTCTCTGCAACCCATGCAGTAGTCTACATCAACATCGTCAACCTTTTCCTCAGGACTGGATTTCTCCTGACTTGCCTTCTAGGTCTAGCTAAATTAGTCTTTTTTTTGTTTGTTTTGTTTCTTTTTTATTTTGGAAGAAGTTTCAACACTTGCATGGCAGTCGGTGAGTTCTGTTGTAAATATAAGCTTAGCCGATTGTGAGAACAGGTGATAGTGTTTTGATTAAGAAGTAAAGAAAGAAGCCTTCTTGTATTATTGTGAATGACTGATCTCTTTAGCCCCTTTTCAGACACGAGATGTACAACAATGTTTGCTTCAGCAGTCTGCTCAGCAATCTGTTATTCCAACATGGGTTGCGCTTATGTTCCTAATGGCTTCATTTAAATGTATCCAAGATGGTGAAGGAGAGCTCTGTAGTACGCACAATTTAGCCATACATTCAGAAGGCTTGTTTGTGGGTGAGGTGCAACTACAGTTTTGATTGGTTTTCTCACCCTTTTTCAATAACAGCACAGGATCTGACTGTGTGTCGTTCAGAGCTGTGCACTTCCTTCTGGAGTGTGAATAGTAAAAATGCTTCATGGAGGAATGATACTGTATTTAAAGTCAATAGTTAAAGTTAAGACTAAATGTGATGCATAGATTTGAAATTTAGGGCATTAAATAGTGAGCTTTGCAACTCAGAGATTCACAAGATACAAGTACAGTTGTAATCCAGTGCATGCATGTCGTTAATAATACTTGGTTTAGTTTAGGTGCTCATTTAGACTTGAAGTCAACACATTCAGATGCAGCCAGATTCATGGAAGCGAGTGCACAGCTGAAAAAGGACTGATTAGGGCCACTTCCACCTTCATCTTTGTTTAAATGTTTTAAATTCCAAAACACTTTTCTCACTCTGCCACATTCTTGCTCATGTTTTCTACTGTAGTGATGTTTTGTTCCATAAATACTTTTTGTATACTGTCTTTAAATATTGTTTGTCGTTCTAATAAAGGTTTTATGCCAGATGTTGTTTTTTTTTTTTGTTTTTGTCTTTTAGTTTTTTTTTCCAACTACAAATACATGTAAGAATTTACTGGAAGTAATTCAGAGCGAGTTGCATATGAAACAAAGTTAACAATTAGGATTTCCTTATGTTCCTAATAGATGTTTCTTGGGTGAAGTTTTTTACAGTTTTGTCTTCATGCTGCAGTGCTTTGGTTTTCCTGTGGTTTCACTCTAAATGCAAGACTGCATAATGGCATAGGAGATAAGACAGTGAACCTTTGTGCATTACTGATTTCTGTGGGAAATCACTCAAGTTTCTTATTTGAGTGATTTGGAAAAGGTCATGATAGATATCCAACCTTTAGTCCTAGCAGGAAAAAAACAACTGCTACATGAACGTTCACCTACAAATTTGATAACAAACAGCTAATTTCTCTGAAAAGTTTGTTCTGTAAATGCTAAAGAGTAGTGAGTAGCCTGCAGAAAGGATACAGGGATGGAAAATGGCCTGTTATTGTCATTTCCTTGTAAATGTTTAACTTTTTTTTTAATTGACATCTTGATTAAGTCAAATATCTAATCACAGCAACACAGTCATGTCTTATCTGTTAAGTGCTTGAATCATTTCAATATAGACATACAGCTATGGAAAGTAAATGTCAGTGCAGCAATTTCAAGTAATATAAAACATATGCTTAAAATAAATCTTGGTCTGTATATTTCACATATTTCTGGTGTCAGCTTTTGTCAACTCTGAATTTTGCTTAATTGGCCATAAAATGTAGAAATCTGATAGAAAATGGTGCTGTTTTGTAACAGTCTGTAAAAGCAAATGAACGTTTCTGTTGACACAAGATAAAGAGATCTCTATATGCAAATTACCATCCAACCTAAGGTGACGTCTCACTAGTTTCTTGATCCACTCTTGGACTGGTCAGAGGGATAGACGCCAACTGGCTTTGGTAAGATCTCTTGGTCTTCAATTTTAAAACTGTCATTGTATACAACAATGCTTGCTGTGGGCTGGAGTTCACGTAGACTAGGTGTCAGTGTCATCTCTGACCCTCTGATGCCTTGATTTGAGATTTTGATTTAATTTTGAAACTTTTGATTTATTAGTTGAAACGAAGCATAACACAGCCCATGATGTGATATCTCAGATAAGGTTTTGGGATGTTGTTTTTGTACCGTATCATGCTGCAGTTGCCTGTCTGTCTCTATGTCTCAGCTTCACCTTTCAAAACTAGCATGCATATCTAAATTTCATCTAGAATTGCAGTGAAGCAGTCGTGGACAACTATGTTAACAATTAAAGTCAGAACAATGGACAGTTATTAAATTTTGATTTGTTTGTCTGGTTTTGGTTAAAGTTTCTCCACCCAGCCACCATACAGTGTTATTGTGGTTCAGAGCTGGTTGTAGGAACAAAAAAGAAGCAGAAGAAGCAGACATAAAATCTCAGACCATGAAGTGGTTTAAATTGTCTGAATGTTTCTAAAGGTAAATCCCCATAAGCACTTGCATTAGAAGAAGCATAAATGGAAGGGTTCAAGAAGAAAGAGATCAATTTAACAATGAATCTGTTTCTTTTTATTAGTTAGGCACCTACAATCCATCAATCAATAAACGAATAAAGTGAATGTTTGAAAATCGGGTTGTTCACAGCCTATTTTTTTTTCTGAGGTCCTGTAGAGACCAGTAACTATATAAAGTTATTATGACTTTATTTGGGGTTGTCGCTGCATTGCCATCGCTTGGCCTCCTCCCACCAGGTGACACCATTTAAACTGATTCCGGATAATAGCAGTAAGAAACAGGTGCGCAGAAAAGCGACGCTTAACGTGTTACTCTCATCTGAGATTCTTGATCATTTTCTTTCCGCCTGATTTAGACGAATGATTTAAAAACAATGCATTTTACGATTACTTTTTAAATGTTGCTTGTTATGGTATACTTTCTAACTACGTGGCCTGATCCAGTCGGGAAAGGAGGTCGTGCTTAGCAGTGGGAAATTAGTAGCAGCAGGGTTGGTATTAGTTCAGTCCAGGAAGGGCTAAGCTTCAAGCCAGGTTAGTGAGCTGGTCCTGGTTGTTCACATTATCGTATAATTTCACTCGAGGTGAAGAAGGGAGAGGTAAGGTCAAAGTAGATGCAAAATCGGGCGTCCTTCTCGCTCTTTTTTTTTTAAATTTTTATTTTTATTTTTTGTTAATATATTTGTGGGTTCGTGGGTTTGTTTTGTTTTGCGTTTCGTCTTTTCCTCTCAGTAGCTACCCTACTAAGTCCCGATGCAATAAAAAGAGGGCATCCTGGGGTTTCCATTGAACTCCGTTTCGATTACCCGTTTTAGCCCCAAAGAGGAAGGAAAGCACAAAGTTAAATGGGAAGAGTCTTTCTTCCTCTGTTCTCAGGAGGTTAAACATTACAAATGATTTTAGGGTATTCAGAAGATGTATAATAAGCACTGATTATGAGCGTTAAATAATTGGTTAAGCCCTGTTGTGTTGTCCTGGATAGTGGTTAGAAAATTATAATGCTTCATGCTCTTAAGTGTTTTAGAGCACTGAGTGCGTGTAACTTCAGATCAAAGTGCACTCCATTATGCAATTCCCTTCAGCATCCTGTTAACCTCACGTCTACGTGTAGGACCTGCTGAATTATTGCAGCTACAGGACTGTTGTTGAAGAGCAATGACAGTCTTGAAGGAAGAGCCTACAGTCACCTCAGTACAGAGTTTATCCAAATAGATTAGTCTGTGGTGGCTTATGATTTCATGTGATCTGTAGAGCAAGGTGTGTAGTTCAGTCTCTTGAAGGTGGCCTGATCACCCTATTTGAAAACGTGTTTAAACTTGCTTATTATCTCTGGTTAGACTTTAGGCCTGCAAATGGCATGTTTGGTTTGTTTGTTCATGAACAGATGACTGGATAACGCATATGACTAATATCACTGTAAAGCTAACCCTATAGAGTTGGCTTTGAAAGCACTAGACTGTATTTCTCTTTCTAGTGGGCTGTTTTTGTCCCAAGTGTGTTTTGCTATGTGCCCATGTTTAATGTGTTCAGAACCAAGATTTCCCACACATAAGCTCAATCCTCCACCTTTGCCCCTCATCCCACTTGATCCCAAATCTGTTCGAAATCTTTGCACTCCTAAATCCTTCAAGGCTCAATTGCTAGCCTTTTGTTTTATAAAATGGAATTGGGACAAAAGAAATGCTGTGATTTTTAAACATGCTGTTTAATTCTGAGAACCCATAAAGGCTGCTATAATTTTGCTGAAATCAGACCACCTGATAAGCAAATAGGCTAAAAGAGATGGTACTAATGTGTTTATTTCCCTTCCAGGTTTTTGTATCACTAATGGACACTATTCTGGATAATTTTTCAAACACTGTAAGTGGCTTTGATTTTACTTTTTCTTTTTCCTGTATCTTGTTTTGTTTATCTATAATAGCAAATAGATAAACCCAAACAGTGGGACAATCCTGTTTTCATTTTGCCCACGTTCACATTTTCATTTTGAAATAACGGAACTCTGGTCTTGATTTTTGCAGGAGTTTATTAGAGTTTGCGTTCGGGAGCCAAGGCTTCATAAAGATGGCCGCTGGCACACACATGTTGACTACGAGATTTGTTTACATGTATGTGCCAATTAAAAAAGAAACTGTTCTGTTAGCTTTATTTTGTTGTGTTTTTGTAATAAGCGTTTAATGAACTGTTGTCTCTTGCAGACTAATAGCTTGTGTTTTCGAAAAAAGACCTCCTCTGTGAGACGGCGCTACAGTGAGTTTGTTTGGTTGCGTCACTGCCTGGAACAGAACGCTTTCATAATGTATGTTGAGGTTTTCTTGTTATGATGGTGATTAATCCATGTTGTAAATTGATAATCCAGCAAGTTACAAATGTATATTCATATCCATGTCCAGAGACTTGCCTAAATTGCCACCCTGGAACCCTTTCTTCAGTCTGAAGAACACAGAACAAGTCATCCAGAGGATCAACGGTCTGCAGAAGTTTTTAGAAATGTGAGTTGCTCTTCTGCTGAAGCAGTTTCTGAAGTTCAGTTAATGTCTCCTGGAGGAGCCTTTCATACTCCCAAAGACTGTTTGGGGGGTAAAAATGAGCACATCCCTTTTACAGCAAGTCATATAAACTTGAGGGATGTGCTCATTTTTACCCCCAAACAGTCTTTTGCTAAAGGCAACATGAGATGACCCCCCCCCCTCCCCCAAAACAAAACAAAGAATACTGTGTGAGAGTTAAAACCTGTTATGAATAGAGGTATAAAAGGTTCTTAAGCAGAGGGGAAAAACAGAAAGACAGGCATTCATTAGCTTCCCCTCTGTTGATTATTTTGCCCTGTCCTTGACATTCGGTCGACCGTGGTTCAGGGGGTTGGGAAGCTCATCTTGTAACCGGACAGTTGCCGGTTCAATCCCCAGCTCTATCTGTCTTGGTTGTTGTGTCCTTGAGCAAGACACTTCACCTGCCGCCTACTGGTGTTGGCCAGAGGGGCCGATGGCGTGATATAGCAGCCTTGCTTCTGTCAGTCTGCCCCAGGGCAGCTGTGGCTAGCTTGCCTCCACCAGTATGTGAGAGTGAATGAATAGTGGAATTGTAAAGTGCTTTGAGGGTCTCAAAAAGTGCTATATAAATGCAATCCATTATTATTCATTATAACAGTGCAAACAAGATAATTTGACCTGTTAAAATTGCACCTTTGACAGTCTTTCAATAGTAATTTTATCCACACTCTGTAATCACAGCCTCACAGTATAAGCAAAGTCATATTTTGTCTTGAATATCTTGAATCTCGATAACCTATTTTTATAGTGACAGTAGTGCACTAACTGACATATTTTTGCGTTTGCTTTTACGTCTTTGCTCTGACAATAGATGCTGACGCTCAAAGAATGCTATTAACAGAAAATGGCAAAAAAACAATGATATGATAGTGACCACTTGTAGAGTAACATTTTTCGTAGTTTAGTTTCTGCACACAACCACAGTGCCTTTTAAATCAAACAATCAATCACGCTTTCAGCCTTGATTCTCCATACTTTAACTCAGTGGGTTTTTACAAAGATTTTTACATTAACCCATGGATATCAACATTGTCATGATCGCTGTGTGGCAGGCAGAATGAGGACCCAATCGCAAAACTCACAGACTCAGGGGATGAACTCAAAAAACAGCTTTATTGCTGAAGAGGCAGAACGTAGGAAAATACAAAACTAAACTGGGAAAAGTAAACTAACACTCGGAGAGAGAGACACAGGGAAATCCACGCAGCATGAGGGAGAACGCGACGCCG
>NW_024582477.1:333267-376660 GCF_018398535.1 Haplochromis burtoni | reverse complement strand
CCCCTCCCCCAAAACAAGAATGCATTTTGTCCCCCCCAATTTTGAATCCATTCTCAGACCCTAGGCTGGTGCTGTGGGTCCTGGGTTCCACCTGGTGCACAAAAATGACTGGCCTCATGTATACGAGAGTATGTAGGCAATACTGGAGGATGAATGAATTGTTGCTATTGAGTGGCCTCCATGCTCACCTGACGGGAAAAACCTCTGGGCTGTCGTTTTCAGTCCATCTAACACTGGCACATTGCACCTCAGATCTGGAGACAGAACGTGGAGGGCCATGCAACCTACAGAGTACTCCCATCGAAATCTGATTTGTTCTCCTTAATACTGTCAAATTTTATTTGGATTTGATTGAAATGGTCTCATCTATTTAATGTTCTTTTCTCCTCTAGTGTTCTTCATGCACCCTTGTTGTTATCTGATAGTCGGCTCCATCTGTTCCTCCAGTCAGACCTTAGCATTACAGAGATTGCAAGGTGTGCCGTTGGTAAGACCAGGTACACGGTAGCTGAAGCCATTCAGTGTTCAAGAACTGGTTGTATCAGATCAGAAGAAAAGGTTTCATGTGACTCTGACTGTGAAAGGTAAGTTATTATAGAAAATGTCTTAGTGCTTACTTGTTAACACGTGGCTTAAAACTGAACTGACCCTTCAGTCTTTCTTTCAAATAGCACTTCATCATCGGGTTTGGGACTAAGTGTTGACACTTCTGGGCGAGGGAGCCCCATCTTCTTTCAGTCTGACGGAGATCCAGAACCCTTTTGTTCTTTTTCTGAGACTACCAGCCCACTTACTGAGTACTGATGTAAAGAAGTGACACTGTACTCTTCTTCTTTTTCTTGTGGATGTGTAGGTCATCTTTGCATTAATGTGTTCAATACTTCATTGAACTCTTGCTATTGTTAGCTTTTTTTTTTTTTTTTTTTTTAAACTTCCGTTAACATCAGTGTGACCCTTTTGAAAATATTTTAACTTGCCTTGTGTCCTCTGCAAGTGGTACCATTTAAGTATCATGTACTTAAAAAAATTTCATGTTTTTAAAAAACAATGTGTAAAAACTGACAGTCTTAATTATTTCCAATGTGTACTTTTTAAAATCACTGCACTAAAATGTACTAAGGTTGGCAAGAGTTGTTTTGCATTGTAGACTTTTTTTTTTTTAAGGAAAATATTTGAGAATACATTTTATGAGTTGTCAATGCATAAATAAATGGCCTTTTCTTAAAGAAAAGCTTGCATCTTCCATACTGTACTTTGTCTCTTTTAATTAGTAGAAAACCTGAAGTTCATGTTTCTGTATACTTTATATATATTTTGTGACCTGTCACTTGTCCCAGAGTTCAATACAATAGACTGTACTGTTTGAACAGTCCAGTAGAGGGAGTGTAGACATCACACCACCCAGAGCTTGAGTAAATAGTGGTGTGAGATGAAGGAACATCTGAAGGAGCATCTGAGTTAATTGTGTACATGGCATGAAATGCTGTTATTTTGGGTACAAACTGTAGCATTTCTTTACTCGTATAGCTCTGGTTGCGCGCACACAGCCTTGAATTATTATTATTATTTTTTTGTCTCTTGTCCTTATCTGAAAAATGTCAAATATCTAGTTGCACTGGCTAAATTTTAACGTTTACTTGCTATACACTGTTACACAGCTGTGCCTCCCAGGACAGGAAAATGGGTTATTAAACCTTAGCAAACTCTGTGTACACTTGCTAAGAACTCCCTAAATCGTTTTCATAATGTTTCCACCATTTACCAAAACTATAGACAGGTGATTGCAAATGAATATACATGTTAAATCTAAAGTATTATCAGTGCTGGGCATGGAGAGGCTCAGCGTTTGTCTCGTTTCAACCTTGTGTCACAGTGTTCCCAGGTGAGGTTGTCTAATTAAAGGTAGATGGCAAATTAATTTAACTATTAGATTGCTCTTGGGAATCACTTGAAAGGAAAACGACAGCTTCATACGTGCTACAGGAATGTGAGCAGGTGGAGGTGTGGTTGGTTATGCAGGAGTGTTGGACAGCTCTGTAAATTGAAAGCTGATGAAAGAAGGAAAGGCTCATTAAAGGAGACAGCAGCTGCCCTCCTCCACCTTCTCCACCAGCCAGCCACTGGACCCACGCACAGTCTGCCCAATGTTAAGCCTAGCCTGTCCTATGTCTCTGTCCTCTCCTTCTGCATGGTGCTGTCTCCCTGTGCGCACAAGCCATAATGAAGCTGTCAGTGACTTCACACACATGCCACTGAGCTGTTTTCATATAGCAAACACAGACATACGCACAGGCACAGAGGCGTGTCTGAAAACACACGCACAGAGAATACACTGGTGGGAAAGCTGCGGATGGATGAACATTTTCTCCTTCCTCATCTTCTGTCATTTTCAAAGTCCCAGTGGTTTGTGATTGGAGCTCTCCATCTCTCTGTTTGCTGTAAAGGTTGACCTTATCAACGTACTCCATGACAAGCATACAGCGGGACACATACACAGACACTTTTTGGTTTAAAGCTGGTCAATTTTCTGACAAAATGAAATGCAAATGCAAGCGGTGGCATCTTGTATTTTATGTGAGTGTACATGCGCGCATCTGCCTTTCTTTTTTCTCGGAGAAAACATCTAGCATTTGGATATTGAGTATTCATGGTACATGTCTATTTCAGCTTGGTAATTTATAACTCAATTTCCAGTGTGCAGTGATGCGCGTCATACCTCCAAAACACCAAACAAAGCCCAAACCCAATTGTATTTCAAAGCAATTAGGGTGTCCACTGAGTTGTGAACGGCCCACGTTGCAATGGCTCAGGGCCCGTGTGATATTTTTAATTGTTAATTTTCTGTCACATTAGTCAACTTCACTGCCTTTGGACAGGTGACCAGGCTCCTGTAGCCAACACATAAAATGACACAGAACATGTTCTTCGCTTTCTGATGCAGTTTGGGTGAGGGTACTTTTATGCTTAAGGGGAAAAGGTTCTGCTATATGTGATGTACATCATATTTACAGCTATTTTATGGTACAAATCTTTCTAATGCTTTTCAATATGCATGGTCAACATTAGTATTATTTTATGACTAAATTATTAGCTCATTTAGACTTTCACCTGAAGCCACCACAGGGAATTGCTTCACCTCCTTGACTGTAGAAAAGCCAACAATGGCAAAATCTATGAGAGCAATTAGCCCGCGTAACTCTCACTGTGCCCCTTTCGCTTATTTTTGCACCCATCTTGTCTTTCCATCACTCATTCCTTTCACTGCCTCTTCATTTTACTCTATTTTCTCAGCTGTCTGTTGAGAAGTGAGGTCTGGATCTGACCGCCCTTCGTCTCTGCTTTCTTTGATTTTGTGCTGTGGGGGTCAAAGGCTATGACTTGCATTGTATTTGTAATTATTACCACTGAAGTGCTAATGCATACAGCATCATTAAAAGTCAATGCATCTCTCTCTCACTCTCGCTCTCTCTCTCATACACACGCATTCGTTTTGCACACACTCTGCACATCGCCAGCCATTTACCGGCTAAAATACGATCCATGCACAGATAAATGTCACAGGGCCATCTATCTGGGAGTGTTAAAAGTCGGCTAATGGAGATGACATATTAGCAGCCCAAATGACTGCCATAAAAACTCCCACCATACCTTGCAGCACTGCCTGGCCACTATGACTGCAATAGGAAACAAGACTGGCACTGCAAAAGAAGGAAGAATGGAGGGTGATGTCATATCTGGATATAGTTCTTTTGATTCAGTAAATCCGATCTTTAAAGCACCGTCTGGGAGAATAACACCAGCAAACATATTTGCTCTGTGCAAAATCATATTACACACACTTCAGATGTTAATGGCCTCTCACCTTTGACCTTTTGTGGAGTAATTATGCGCCAGGTCAGCTTTAGTGTTTGTACGTGTCAATAGTAAAGCCGCCTCTGCAATCAATACGAAGATCCTCCACAGGTAAACGCGATCACCTCCTTTACTCCTCCTTCATCCCTCCTATCTCTTTATTAATTACCCTTCTCTATCCATGCGTGTCTTTCTCTCTCTGAGTGAATGGAGCAGTTGTAATTGCTTCTCTCTGGAGCAGTTAGAAGCAGCACAAAGGAACCGTATAGAAACCACATTTGCATTCGAGATGAGCTGAGATGGAGAGGAGGGAGGGCGCGCTGCCCTCCTGCCCTATACTGAACAGCTCTACTTACGCTCTCTCTTTCTTTTTTCCCCTCCTCTCCTCTATTGTCTCCCTCTCTCCATCCCTCCCTCCACCTTATCAGCTCCCACCACCACCCCCACCTCCGCCCATTCGCAGCATGGTTCCCCTCGCATTGTCTTTCCAGAGAGTTCCAAGGTCGACGTGAGCTTGCTCATCAGAGCAGGGTATTGTATGATTAGTGTTGGTATGGATGAGCTAATTTGTGCGAGGGAGTGTGTGCATAATAGTGTGTGTGCGTGTGCATTTCCTATGTGAGCATACTCGTATAATAATATGTGGCTGCGTGTGGCAGTATTTCTAATCCCTGGTACAAAAAAAAGGAGGAGGGGAGGCTGTAATTAATAACTCAAAAGCTCGGAATTGCAATTTTTTATAACCACCAATATCTCACTAACTCTCAGACCTATACCATCACTCTCAGTCACTCCTGTGGTGCGCACCAACTCCTGAGGGCTCTTCTTTTCCAGCTTGATAAGCATTTCTCGTTTGTTTCAGTGTTTTGATCAATACAGTTAAAACGCCAAACCAAGCATAATTAGGTCTGAGATGGCTCCCACTGTGACCGAATAGGCCTCACCTAGGGAGGTGCTCACCATTATCATCATCACTGTGTGTGTGTGTGTATGCGTGTATGCTCATACCACACACAGCGTGATCTAATAGAATTGACAAAGTGCACATCAGGACGTAGATTAAAGGAAAACTCTGAGCTATAGGTTAATTTTAGCAGGTGATGGAGTTTCCCATTCACGGTGCTTTCACTCACCTCCATCTTCATTCCCATAATCATTTAGACAACCTTAACAATGCATCTCTGCCAACGGGTTGGTTTCAATATGTTCCGGGGCCACTTCAATCATTTTTTTATTGGTTTATTTACTCAGAACGATACATAGATGGAGACTGGAGAGATCATAAATTGAACACAATTACCATTATGCACAGTGAAGTGGCTCTCCTTTGTGTCATAATCCAGGGTGAAAACCTTTGTGAAAAATCCATCTCAGACCTTAAAGACCACTTTTAGGAATTTGGTGCATATCCACCCCCAACATCCACTAAATTTACCCCTCATTAATAGAAAAAGTACAACTTTATATGAGCTACATTTATCCAAATTTTGTGGAGAATATTCAACATTTGATAGCCCCAAAATACTAAAGCCCCATTCTGCTTCTGCATTATCCTTTTATCATCTACAATATTAGATGGTGTATTTTTTCCCCACCCAACAGATATTTGATATTTTGATTTTCATCCCTGTGGCAGGTGCAAAAGTGATAACACGAATTAAACTACTATAAAGGTTAAAAGGATCACAGCTCCTCTTTCACTCTGCCTTTGCACATTTGAATCAATTGTAATGAAGCAGGACAAGGTTGTAGATGACATCCCCATTATCCTTTATCGCTTTCTGCTCTTTCAGGGTAAGGAAAAAAATGTACAGTATGTCTCCAGGGTCACTGCAAATGCTCATGGAAAACTGTGAGCAAGGGCAGATGACAGAGACAGAGGTTACATCAACATAGGCGAGAGTTTCAGTCAGACTGTCCCTTTAAAGACAGAAAATGGTGAGAAGATGTCTCAATTCTGTTCACGGCAAACAATAAGGGCTTAATATGATATGTGGCAGAGCCTATGTGTGTTCGAGGGGGTTGTACAGGTGTCTGTGAGAGTTAGAGGGAGAAAAAGGGAGAAGGAACCAAACTGCTGCTGTTTGGGGGGATAATTTCAGAGAACCACTGTATGTTGGGCATGTGCACGTGTCTACAAGCAATCTGTGTGCGCTTATGTGTATGTGTGTGTGCGTGTGTGCACTGGGGATGGAAGCAGGGTGGGAGGAGGATTTAGACCCATCATAAAGGAATTCTCCCCCCCAGCCCGTAGCTCATCCCGACACTTTTATGCCTTTTTATTTTCAGGCCCATTGCAGCCAAGCCCAGAGATGTGATTTATACTGCCTGGCAGCATGGGCACTGCAGCAAGAAAGACAGATGGAAGGAGGGAGGATAGGAGGAGGGGGAGCTGGTGGAGGAGAGGGGTTAGAGGGAGTTGCCGAGGGAAAGAGGTGTGTGTGTGTGTGTGTGTGTGGGTGTGTGTGAATGTGTGCGTGTTTAAAAAAAAAGGGGGGGGGGGGATTTGAGTAGGGAAGGCACAGAGGAAAATGAGGATTGAGAAAGGCAAAAGTAGACCTATAAGACACAAGATCTCCATTCTTTTGTGTTGAGGAGCTTTTCTCATCTGCCTTTCCTCCTCACTTCCTCTCTGCCACATCTTCGCCTCTACATCTCTCTCTCTTTAATGAGTTATTGGCCCTGTCTGACTCAGGAAGAGAAGTCCCATCTCTCCACCACACTGGCGCCCTGACAGCCTATATCCCCCCACCCCTCTCCTCTATCCTCCCACCCCACCCCCCAGGCGACCGGGACACTCCCCCTCCTCCTGCTTGCCTCACGCCTGCCTGAGGTGGGTGAAATATTCATGGCGCTCCCATTGATTGGATGGGAAATATTGGGAGTCTGTGTGTGTGTGTGAGGGGGCTGAGCATTTGACAGGCCCTGGTCTGAGGCAACGAAGAAGATGAGGAGACCGCCGCCCACAAAGAGACAGCTCACTTACAAGGAACATGGACTGAGGGGAGGGGGTGCAAGAGACGGGTAGACAGAGGTGGTGGAGTGAGGTGGCACAGTTGTGAAATGGGAGCCAGGTGAAAGCCAGCAATAGTGGAGGGGGAATCTTGATGTTGGATGCAGGTGCACGCATTGGAGATGTGTGTTTCTGTGTGTGTGCGTACGTTCCCGACACCTGCCTGCCAATGTGACGGCTGTACTGTCTCTGCGCTGTAACATCTCTCTCTGTCACCCAGCCACCTGAGAGGAGATGAGCTGCCATGCCGACTGTCGTTCATCCATCACAGGAAGACAGAACACACACGCACACGCAGACACTCACTTATTCAATCTTTTTGGGATACAAAGCTAAACGTGCTTTAATGCCTTCATTTACATTTCCACTTAGATGTAATGTTTCTTTGGTCTCCATCGATACATTTTCCTTTCCCGCTCTCTTACTGTCCCTCTTTGCCTCAATTGCTGACCATAACTGTCATGAACGCATATGAGAGAAGTAATTGCCTCCCAAATTTATCTCTAAATGACAGCAGTGATTGGTGAAAAACATTTGGTTTATTACCCCATTAATTCACTATTATTTTGCCCAGAGACTTCATATTTAATACTTAGCACACATATCTATCTGGTTCAAAGCATCCTATGTAATCTCTAAAGAGCAGTGCACTGGTATCTGAAGCAGAGGGGCACATTGTTATAATCTAAACACAACTAGGGTCAGTTGAAACATATGTTGAGATTAATTGCAGCAGTCGTAAAAAGTGCTCTTTTTTAAATTAAATCCTAATTACTTTTGTCATTAATTTTAATGGGGTCATTTATAACGTCTCAACAAAACCCTGCATGCTGCAAGCTTCTGTGAGTTTCAGGAAAACAAAATACTGTCACATATATGCCTGTTTTTTTCCCAGTACAGATTATGATTTCTTCAGAGTAAGAATAATATAAGCGTGGATTAAATTAAATTTGGCCAACCGGTGTTCCTTCTAAAATGTCACTTTTTTCAATCCTAGAGTGGCACACATAGGCTATGACACACACATAACAAAGTGTCAGGTTTATTTTCATGGATGTGTTCAAAAATACGTAGGATAGTATTGCTGGTTAGTATACCAGTCATATCATAATTAAGTATTTCTAAGAATGTCAGCAAATTTATTAAAAAACAAAACAAAACCCAGAAGCATCAGTGTTTTAGTTTTCATCAGTATTTTATACCTTTCTCATTACCGTGCCTGAACCACAAACATTTACTTAACTTAAAAAGTCCACATGATTCACTTAAAAAGTTGGGCACTGTGTAAGCAGAACGTTCATATTTATTATGAATTTTATTCCCTCTCTTCCTTAGTCTGTCTCCCTATGCTCTCTTTCCTCTTCTCTTTCCACTTACCCTCAGTTGGTTGTAGCAGATGGCTCCTCCTCCCTGAGCCTGGGTTCAGCTGGAGGTTTCGTCCTGTTAAAAGGGAGTTTTTCCTTCCCGCCGTTGCAAAGTCCTTGCTCACAAGGGGTCATTTGATTGTTGGGGTTGATTGCTTTGAGGCAGTTGTTATTGTGATTTGGCTCTATATAAATAAACCTGAACTGAACTGAATTTGGAGTACACATGCTATAGTATGTGTACTAGTTTGGGCAGTGTATTGATATATTTGTCAGCATTTCCTGTAGCAGGAAAGTATACGTCAGATTGACTTAGTCCAAAGGTTGTCACCCTGAGACATATAGCAAATTTATGTAGTTTTAATTGTTTTGTGTTTTTAGCGCATTCATGGCCTTAAATTTCATTACAAGTTATCTTATACGGTTGGCTCTAAAGCATTTATCAAGGGCAACTGTTATGTCAGTGATTTCCTTTATCATTGTATTT
This sequence comes from Haplochromis burtoni, assembly GCF_018398535.1. Classification (NCBI taxonomy): domain Eukaryota; kingdom Metazoa; phylum Chordata; class Actinopteri; order Cichliformes; family Cichlidae; genus Haplochromis; species Haplochromis burtoni. Next base: position 367,944 of record NW_024582477.1, on the reverse strand, counting down.
TTATATATTTCATTCATTTCATTTTTTCAATTCTTACTGAAGGAGTAGAGCTCAACTAACATGTTAACCTGTGGCTACAGTCCTCTGTTTTTCTGCCATCTTGCAGCAGTGGCAAATTTAAAAACATCGCTCCCAGTGGCTCTTTTTCTAGGAGTAGAACCTCAAACGGGTCAAACAGATCTTGGTGTTTTTTGATAAGGCTGTTTGGAAGACGATGATAATACGTTTGCTGGGTACGACGCTGCTTGTGCTTTTCATGACAAACATGAGATTTCGGTTGGACTTCCTTCCAAGTAATCACGTGCCTACTGAGAAGACACATTTCAATCACAGCTTGCGGTTTACACAGTAACTTTAAACAATGTCTTTTATGGCCCTTCACATTTTTTTTTCTTTTTTAATTTTACGAACAAGCCTGTCCATTGGGTTTTATTTAACCGCAACAGTCAATTGGCACTAGAGTTGTTTCAGCTTGGCACAATTTATGATCACTCTAATTGCTCACCGCTCCCATCTCTTGGCACATATCTTCGAACGAACAAACACGTGCTGCGCTGTTTCTTCAACCGCTCGTCGTAGGCCTAACAGCTCTTACTGGCACGATGAATTTGATAAATCCTTTTATCGCCCCGGGAGACAATTAAAGCGCATGTGACAGGGGTCCCTATCTCCGCTCTCCTCCTGTAGCGCTTCATTTAGAAGCCATTTGTCTCCGCTATGGATTTCCTATTTTTAATGGCGCGCGTATGCAGGGGTCGGGCCCGTGCTGAATAATAGATGCCTTTCGCTCCCTCTCTTTCCCTTTCATTCGCTCTCTCGTCCATTTCCTCATTGCAAGGCCCCGTGGGAAGCTGCCAGTGTCACTCCGGGAAACTAAGGTGCAGTGCTTCTCGTGCTCTCCAGATTCTGACAGGAGGCTATTCAGTCTAGTGGACAAGGCTTTTGGTGTGGAAGCTAGCAGCAGACAGTAAACTGATATCAACGGGCACACGTTAACCCTCAGCCTCCCCCCACCTTCCCTTCTCTTCAGTAAAGGACGTTTATCAGAGAAAGTGGGGCTGCTGCGCAGTGAGGTGATATATCGCCCTGGCTGAGCGCGGATGAATAGACTAGTAATTATCCCGTTAAAAGGGTGGCCAGACAAAGAGAGAGCCTCGCTATAATTTAAATTGTTTTGTTTCCCCCCCAGTCGAAGCCTGGCCCGCTGACTGACATCATTGGAATGGGAAAAGTGAACCTATTTATAGCCTGAGACGTTCAGCTAATTGTAGAATTTAATAAGGTTTCTGGAAGAGTGGATTCTGTAAAAGCCAGAGGCCTGCACCTCCCTTGCACTCTGCTCTTATATCTCCTTCACATCTTTCTTTGGCTTTGCAGTTTTCTTGCTCCCATATTTCTCTCTGTCTCTTTTAGCTGAGCCTATCCTCCTATCTTGCCATCTTCTGTCGTACCATCTTCTCTTTTTTTGTGTGTGAGTGTGTATTCTGACCTCTCCCCCCACGCTTCACCTCCCAGCGACCCCTCGATTTTTCTTCCCCTCCCTCGTCCTGCTATCTCCTATCACATAAAATCAACCTTAGACTAATGCTCTGCTCAGTTTGACTGTGTGTGATTTGGATTGTGCGATTCTCAACATGCCAGAGTGGTTTAAGCTGTGCAGGGAAATGTGTATGTGCATGTCTACGATTACAACCGATGATGTGTCCAAGTGTGTGCTCGTGTGTATGTGCTTGTAGTCTTGTCTGGTGTGTGTGAGACAGGGGTAATTGAGCTCAGAGGGTTTTCTGTCTTTGGTGGCAGAGGGGAAATTGGAATCTTCAGAATCCATTAGAGAGGCCCTCTCACAGTGTGTGCGCGTCTCTCTGTATATGTGTCTGTGTTTGCTGTATTTCTGTGTCTGTGTGTGTGTGAGTCATGTCTGCATGATTAGTGACAAAGAGAAGAGTCAAGTGTGTTGAGGGGTAAAGAAGTAACTGTACCAATGAGCATGCAGAGGATGGGCATTATAAAAAAATATATAATATCACAAATTAACTGAAACGGTCTTGGTTGCTTGCTTTTGTTTTGCACTGTGTGCTTGTGTGTGGAGTCCCCAGTGTGCATACGCCATTTCTCTGACACTAACTGACTGAATGCCTTCATAGACTGCAGGGGAAATTGGGAGAAGGGAGCTGGAAGGTGAGTGGAGAGAGAAAGGGGGGAACAGCAGGTAGCCAGCACCAGATGGTCTCATGCTTCTTCCCTGCAGAGCTATCACTCTCCTCTTTCTCTCTCCACTCCTGCCTCATGTTCTTTCCTGCATCACACTTAATAATGTATCATATCACCTCAGCGTCCTTGCTTATGTACAGTAGGGTATTTACTGACTTGAGCTTAACTCATTGGTAAAGCATGTTCTTTGGCAGTTCTATGGCTACCTGAAATGGCTGTAGGATTATGTTTAAGGTTTAAAGAATTCTGTATTTTTACACAAATCACATAAAAAAACAGCACTGATATATTTATGCCATTAATATGACTTTGCATTGATGCTGACAAGGTACGTCCGTACCAAGTGTAAATACTCTGTGATATAAAATATTTAAAAACCATCTATCACCTTTTGTAGTCGATTACTGTTTTGCTAAATTAGATTTTTTTTGTATGTTTCTCTCTGACCTTTGGGTTAATAGACATTATACATATGTTAATGAAATGTTAAAGTGACATGACAGATTGTCTTTATTTACATAGAAATTGTTTCCAGTGACACCTCACCAATTTTCACACATGCGATGCAGTCTTGCACTAGACACCACCTGACAATCGTCCATGTGAGAACACATGCAGTTTCTGTTTTTACACTGCTGTTGCCAATTCTTCAGGTGAGTAGCACAGCTAAACTCCTGGTGAATTTCTTGCTAGCCAGCCTGGGTGTCATGTCTGCTGCTACCTGCCTTCTCTGTTAGGAGTACAAGCACTTTTTTCTGCAGTGTGCTTCATATAAGAATGGACAACTGTGAAAAGAGCCTTAGTTTCTAAAGAAAAACTTTAAAAACTGCTCCTTTATTTAAATGAATTGTCTGTTCAGTCTTGAAATGAAAGGCATAGTAGTATTCTTTAAATAATTATTTTGTTATCTCAGATGAGGTCTGGATTACCATGGTGATGGTAATAACTCTTAGGAACTTATATGAAGGTATAAAGCAATATTTTTTTTTACTTGCTCACCTAGATTCAGTTTGCACAGACTACAAAGCATGCTATCCACAACACAAATGCAAGAAACTGTGTGCATCACAAAGTAGAAAATTCTCATCGATTACTTATCTACAGATCTGCAAATGCGATTTAATTTTGTTTTCCTTCTCTATTCAAATGCGTGCCCTGACAGTTGCAGGTCTCACACAGAGCACTTCAAACTGTCATTTTGAGGACTGGATATAGCACCCTGCTTAACAGTAGCAGTGTGTTCCTTATGGTGTGTTTTGATGCCAATGTGACCTATCGTTGTTTTTAAAAGAACAGATTTTTTTTCTCTGACTATTTCTACGTGGTTTCCTTGTGCTTTGAAAGACAAATGCCCCTGCAAAACCCCTGGAACATGTTAGCATTGAGTGAAGAGAGTCCTATAGGTGTCCGCCCACTCTGGTAAATACACATATTTTTGCTTCTATTTTTCTGATTCATTCATAGCACCTGAGAGTGTAGCGCAGTAAGTAGCCTAGCATCTAACTGGTGACAGTACTGACTAAACAACTTCCATGAAAAATTCATAGTTTCATTTAAAAAAAATTATAAAAGTGAATTGCCAGTATCTGGAAATATTCACATGTATTTTGATTTACTTGTAATTCGAATTCAAATTTGAGCAACCTTGCCATAACATGGGTTTATGCTAGTAAGCTGCAAGCTAGTGCTTAAGATATTATTACTATTCACTCTTAATATAGATAGGTTCATTAAGACATGTAATCAGTATGTTTACTATGCGGTATTATATAAGAGTCAAGCATCCAGGTATTAATGAAAAAGAGAATTTAGGAGAATGAAAAGAGGTCAAAATTAGCAGGACAATGGCTAACGAATTTACAATGGCTGAGGTAAAGATAAAACACAAAGGGCCTACTATGACTGAAAACTGATCAACTAAATGCCACCGAAGACTCTAAGTTACACTCGATGACTTATAATAAATAATTTGCAGCCTTTTTGCTAACAGCTGAGCTATTGCTAGGCTAATGACAGTTTTGTTGTGTTCTGGTTGAAAGTACAAATTGTGTGACAAATTGAGCCTCCTTGGAGGCACAGGGTCTAGCTGTGGCATCCTACAGCAAGATGACGATAACGAAAATGAATATAAATGCACCCAACCAAGTCTCATCCACAATAAGGTTTGTGATATTTTGTTGTGTGGTTGGGCTTTGAATCGTTTTGCTGCCAAAAAGTCACAAATTCTTTCATTTCTAAAAATGCTGGAATGCTGTGCACTCAGGGGCTGCACAACACTATTTAAAAGCTTGGTTTAAAGGCACGCTATACACGATTAAAGCAAAAAAAGAAAAAGAAAAAAGAAAACCAAAGAAACAAAAAAACCCCCAGAAATTAGAGGCCTGAACTTGGAATCAAAGTTGACTGTCATTACATAACAAGGCAGTTTATGTAAAAATAATATATATATAGAAACAAATGTGTTTCTTGGCAATTGAAGTGATAAGTGGGTTATTTTGTTCAATACCATAGTGTTTGTTCTTTGGGAAAACCAGCACAGATCAATACAGTCGTAGTGTTAGCGCTTTACTTTATGTTCTAGGACTGATAACAGTGTGATGATGTAGCTTTTTTAAGGCACTATGTGTGTAAAGTCATTCCTATGTTGGTAGCTGCTTAAAATGATATAAGACTGCACAGTGCAGTAAGAAATTTGCATATGTATGTGTTTCAGTTGTGTCTGTGTGAGTAGCTGTAAGTGTTGTGTGTGTATGTGTGTGTCGGCGTGTGTGTGTGTAATGATTAGCCTTCTCTTAATGGGAAAATAACGTCAGAGCCACTGGGACGTTTAATCCATCTGAGCTGATTCTGTTTCCATCACAGCTATTGATCAACTCCAGTGACAAATCAACAGGGGGCTACATGTATTTGTGTGTGTGTGTGTGTGTGTGTGTGTGTGTGTGTGTGTGTGTGTGTGTGTGTGTGTGTGTGGAGAGCACCTTACACAGCATTTTACTATGTCACAACCCCAACACGTAATGCAACAGTAGACTCCAATAAGGTGCTTTCCTGTTTCTTTACGCTCTTTTTCAATCTTTCTCTCCCTCATTCCTTCATTTGTTTTTCATCTTTTTTCCCCCTTCTCTTGTTTTGTCTCTGTTTTCTAGCTCACATGCCTCTCTTCCCTCCATCCCTCTCTCTGTGTCTCCTGTCTTTAAGTGGTATTGGCTTTAAAGGGGCAGCAAATCAGTTGTTGATTAATACTGAATTTTTGGGGCCATTTGTCTGCACCGTTGCCCCTGTCTGTGACACCCACCCTCTTCTCTCCCCCCCTTTCCTCCTTCCTTCTCTCTCTCTACCTCTTTCCTCTCGTGCGCCTTCCCTCTGCGGTGATGAATGGCCGACCGATTGCCGAGGGATTAGAGTCGTCACGGTTACCTGTGCCTTGACAAAGTGGTCCTGATGGGTGACCAAGGCACTTCATGGGGGGGTCATATCTCAACATAGACTAGTGTGCACTTATTTCGGTGTGTGTGTTTGTCTTTGTGTGTGTAGCCAGCCGACCCTTTGTGTGGTCTTTATGTGTACAGGTAGTGTTAGTGTACACAGTTTATCATGTTTGTTGCCGTGATAAGAGGCAGGGCTTTGTTGCAGTTGTGTGTTCGTGTTTTAAACGGGGCAGGGGTGAGCTCCAGCTCTCTCAGATGTTGATTCTGTGTGACAGAGATTGGCGAGGTCCCAGCAGCAATGTGACCACACTGACACCCGAGAACCCAGTAAACGGTTGCTGGTCGACACTGATGAATCGTCACTCGCAGGAATCGAACACAAGCCTAATCAGTGCATGCAGCATTTTTCAGTTTTGTCCTGCCTTATCAGGTAAAGGCCATCAGCTATGTCAGGTCTCCTTGGCCCAGCCCCTCTGTCACTCACACCCGTTGGTGATTAGGTGCATTAGAGATGAGCAAGGAGAGGCTGTGATTTCTGTCTTCAGGTGGATGCAATTGCATGACTGTGACTATATACAGATCAATTGTTACTGGTCACTTTCATAAACACTGGAAATTAATTTCTTTTAATTTAAAAAATCATGAGCATATTATGCAAACGACAGCGAACCTAGCGTGAAACCGCTGAAGAGTGTCAAATTAAAGAACAATCATGCATAGACAGGAGAAATGTCACAAATATCAGGGATCATTGAATAGATTAAGGAGTAAGAAAATAATGTGAATCACATTGCCCTCCGAGACACCAATATTGAACCAATGTATTAAAAAGTGAGAGCAAATGAGTAAATATAATTTGGAAGAAAAACAATAGTTTCTGAAACAGACTTGAAAAGATTTGTGAATTCTGCACTAATATGGATTTAAGCTTTTGCACTAAACGCTGGTGTGTGCTCGAAGCATATTTGAAGTCAAACGTTCCAAAATGCAAAGCTCAAAATCAGAATGAATAGGCTGAATGAGTCAGATGCACTAAATGTGGACATGCTCAGACTATTTCCCCTTGAAATCATTCGCAGTTTTGCACTTGTTGCATCCATCCTATCACTTTCATAAAGTTTGCTTGTTGGATTGTCTGTTTTGGAAAAGTTACAGAAACTGTCAGCCAGCCTCTCCAACTCCATGCTGTTAGACAATTCAAGCTTAATGACCCCTTTAAGATACTGTATAATGTTTTTTTTCCCTTTAATCTACCCATTTAACATTTTTGAAGAGCAGAGATTCTGCATCATAAGAGGAGGAAGCAATCACAGAATGCATTTCCACATGATGGAACAACGTAGCCCATTTTCTTAAAGCAAAAGAAAAAAAAAGAGAGAGTTTTTGGTTCCTTAAATCAAAATAGCTACGAAATGTCTGAGTCACAGATAAGAAGATTCTTTCCTTTCCTTTCACCACACTATGCTGCCAACAAAGGCGAGGGTCGGAGCGGGTATTACGTTCCTCCAGACCAAAAAGTTAAGATTAACTTGAACATTGCGTTACAAAAACTGAATTAATGCTGGGCTGTTGAGTTTGTATAACCGTGTGAGTGCAGGTATAGCGCTGATGATCTCATTTCAGATTAAATTCTGTCCATAGCAACACTACAGGGATCATGTGAAAGTTGTGTTATCCCGCAAGCAGGGAGAAACAAAACACGACTACATTCAGCCAGATCGCATCAAGCCTTGGAGTGGAGAGAAAGAGAGGGAGGCTTTCTCTGGTGGGTTTCTCTGAGAAGCTGTCAGACAGGGGGAACCTAGGAGGAGGAGCAGAAGATCCTCCTGTCCCTCCAGGCTACAGAGAAATGAAGAATGAAGAAATGGAGATACGAAAGGATGTGTAGTTTGGCTAGAAGATGATTATGTCAGGGCAGTGGAGGCTGAGAAGAGCCTTGACTAATTATAGTCATCTATAACAGACACAATTAAAACCTGGCTAATTTACTGCAGCTCAACGCTCACACACCCAGCTGATTTATACCACAGCTCAATGACACCCAGAGGACATACTTATTCACACACAAATGCGCTCCGCATTAAAACTCAAATAGACGCACACTCTCTGTGTTTCCTGCATTTCTTTCTTCTGCTGACTGTTTACAAAATGTTACATACGGTCTTAACCCTGTGTTTAACTGTGTAATAGGGCACAAAGCCACAAAAACATAGATAACAAGTGCTAACAATAAAATGGTTCTAAAATCAGAAATTTTGACTTTTCTTAAGGTCACAAATTCTTTGGCTTTGATCCACAGATGTACGCCACTGACTAGCTTCTTGCCAGCGCAAACCTTTGAAGGAACAGAAAGCTTCTGACATGAGCTACGTTGCACCATTCACTTTTATTTAACCTTCCCAGACTTTATAGTTTTCTACATTAGGAAAGGTTTGTAGGTGTTAAAGGTGCAATAAGTGAAATTCTGAACCTCTGTAAGCCACACAAGTGCGCCAGCATCTCAAACACGTGGTGCAACCAACACACAGGTATTTAGAGAAATTCGTGAAAGTGCGGATGATCCAAGGAACTGTACTGACTTGCTTAGCTTTATCTCTCAGCACTAAAAACTCAGTGGACACTAAGAACTTCTCAAGCACAATCTGATTTTTTTGGTGTATTTTCCCCACAAATTTGATTTTGAGCTCCAAAATGTTAGTAAGGTCCAGACCTCAGGGACCTCAGAGCAGGGCATGCATACATTCCAGACAGTGCTAATGCTAAAACCTGTAGGTTTTACTGCTTTGATATGTCATTGAGTCCTGAAAATGGTCTTTTTGAGCATCTATATAAACTTATCTAAACTTAGTTTTTCAAGGCCAAAAAAGTACTATTTCTTTGCTGTCACCCATTTTTCTCTGACTTCTCATCTCTCTCTCTCTCTCTCTCTCTCACACACACACACACACACACACACACACACACACACACACACACACACACACCTGCAGGCTGGCACAAAAAGAGAGAAGAGAAGAAATTGTAGAAGACATAGAGTCGTATGTCAGCAATTTTCTTGGTTGTCCAATTGCCTGTCAAGTTGTTCGGTTACAGCAGAGACGAAGCTCCACCTCCTACCGGGACAGCCTGTCTGCTTTTGCTCCTCCCTTAAATTTATCAATCAAGGGAAAATCTTGGCAGGAGACCCACCCACATAGGTGACTCTGCCAGTAGAAATCTCTCTTTCTCTCCCCCGCTATCTCTCGTCCCCTCCCGATCACTCTTTCTCTTTTATAGCAGCCCTCAGGTGAAGCAGCGATTTAAGGGTTAAGTCGGCAGCGTGCTGGATCTCTGCAGAGGTGACAGATGCTTCCTATCCCACCCAGCACCACAGGGGAACCGGAGACACTCAGCATACCAATGAGCTACCGTCTGACACACACATACACACATAGCATGGATACGCAGGAATAAATATGCATATGTGAACACGTAGATCACAGACGAACCCATAGGCACAGACCCTAACACGCGCACGTGCTCAGTTGCGCACACTGCGTACCTGCTGGGATATATAAAAGATGTCATATTTATGATAATCAGCTGTATGCACATTATTTGAACATCTTCCTGATTTGTACGACTGACGCTAGAGCAAATAGATATGCATGACTTGCCTTCTAGCAGGAGTCAGGCAGATGCGATCCTTTGTCTCAACATATGACCCGTTATGGAGGGCCAGTGCACACAGGCGCAGACATAAACATACACACACATGCAGATCTATTCAAACATATGGCGCCAACACAGTATGCGCGCGCGCGCGCACACACACACACACACACACACACACACACACACACACACGCAAACTATAAAAGTGACAACTGTCGTCATGATGGAGCACTCGGAGAAGGGGAAGTGAAGGCTTAGCCACCGCACAACACGGTGTCGAGAAGACCTGCTATTCATTTTCAGCTTAATATGTTCCAGCCCATTGGAAAAACATTGCAGCATATAATGTAAGCAATTTCATATGCGCACACCACTCCTCACAGCTTTCTCTCTGAAGCGCTCGGCAAAATGAAGAGGCCAGATTTAGCTGATGGTTGACTGGCTTCAAAAATAACAGAGCCAGTGAATGTGTGCGAGTATAGATGTCTGCTTAGTTTCGTGTGTGCCTGCGTAAAAAATCATTTGCATTTGAAATTACACGGCAATGTGTGTATACGCAGGCCCCTGTCTGTATCTGTGTGTGTGTGTGTGTGTCCGTTAATTAATCTGGTCCCATCAGCAACTCTGATATGCACCTCTGCACATCCACTCTCCATCGCTGCATCACTTGTTTGTGTTGTTTATCTACCAGAGCAGAAAGGATGATCAACAGAGTGACACGGGGATAGATGTCTTTACCATCACAGATGCAAATATGCTGAAACACAGGCTACGACGCACACACACACAACACTGTTGCCCAAACAGGCACATCCAACATCCCCATCCGAGAAACCAAGTAAGTTATTTGAAAACAAAACATTAATTTGCCCACGCCGCACAAGCTACACATTGCTGTATGACGAATAAAATTCTCTTTGTCTGTGACAAATCTGCTTATGTACACACATGCACAAACAAGCACAGTGAGCCCCAGCCGGTCCCCTAGCATCTTTATATGGGTAAATAAATGGTGTGCTTGGCAGTGGGTAAATGCATGCGCTCTCTGCCTGCGGGCCCAGATGGCGGCCCAGTCGTTTGCTTTACCTTGTTTTGTTTAATTACTACAATCAACTCTCTATTTCTTCAATTAATCACTACCAACCTGTTCCATTAGTTTCTCTCTCTTTCTCTCTCCATTACTCGTGCACACACGACACAAAGGCACTATATGTGCACAGATATGAAATAATAGCAGTATGCGCACAAATACTAAACAGACATGCACACAGCACTGCTCACCTCCGTATGTCAACGATTTTTATTTTTAATTTTTATTTTTTTGCCGATATCAACCTTGCAAATAATAATAATAATAATAATAATAATAATAATAATAATAATAATAATAATAATAATAATAATAATAATAATTCAAGAGACAAATCAGGCAGCCGGCTGTGCAGCACAGTGAAATGATGGTGAGATGGAGAGGGGGTGTGGGAGGAGTGGTGGAGCATCAAGGCAACGTGGAGGTGGCTGACAGCAGCCGGGCGCACGAGAATAACGGGGCGGAAAGCACTTCATTACGTCCTTTTATTCCGTTATAATCACCGCACGGCCATCAGTCCTCGGCGACACCGAGGCCCAGCCACTGACACGAGGATTGATGCACCGGAAACGCGGGGTTCCTGCAACACAATAAACAACGCCATTAACCAACACGGCCCCGTCGACGCCGTAAACAGTTCATATTAATTATAGCCTGGCCGGTATACGCGCCTCCACGTTGCATTTAATCCGCCCCTAATATGACGACAGCCAAGAAGATTGTCAATTATGGGTTTATGTGTAAGTGATCACGGATGCAGGTTTTAGCAGATTGTATAATAGAATTAGATGGAATCAATTTGGAACACAAAGCTAGACAGTTATGAATTGATACACAAGATGGCCCACGTAGCCTAATTTCATCATCAAACCAACGAGGTACATTTGCTCCGTGTAAACACTTTATACACTTCAGAGACTGCCTTCAGAGGACCTTTGTATGTGTGTGTGTGTGTGTGTGTGTGTGTGTGACATTTTTATATAGGCTACAGTGCATCCCGTGTGTGGGAGCGTGTGTGTGTGTGTGTGTTGATGATAAGGCAGGCTATAGGCTATCAGCGTTCACTGATGCATGCCTATTAACACAGCCCTAATCATCATTTTATCTTTGCTATCGCTGTGTAGTCTAATCTGACTTGTTCATTTGTTGTGCTAAATGTTATTACCAAGTTTAGGTTCCAGGAACCTAAAACTGACATTAAGGCATGGTTAATGCGCGTGGAACTTTGGCCACAGCACACGCACACATACCTTCCTGCCAGTTGGATGTGACCAGCAGCCACTGTTTGTCTTCTACTGCCATCTAGAGGCGGGTGATCAGAATAGTCAAGTCCTTCACTAAACAGTAGGAAAAAAGAAGAAAAAAAAATTAGTTTCATCTTTTCCCTTTACCCCTATCGACATGATCTTATACTATAGATCATGATATGTCCACCACGCTTTTAACTTCCTCTCGTCCTTTACTTGCCAACCATAAGTTTCTCAAAGCACACCTGTTGCCCTTTCTTCTGTTTCATTTTATTTTAGCAGTGCCATTATTGTTAATTGACATTCTGCGTCTCCTTTTGCCTTAACTTCCGAAGGAAACACATCACAGAGCCGTCCCGTTTTCAACTTGAGAATGCGTGTTTTTGGTTTTCAATGCCACAAATAGAAGAAAAAAGCCAAAGGCAAAACGACTGACACATTTTCTGTAAAAATTTACAAGCCTTCTTAGTTAGGCTCTGGGCAAAAAGTATTCTTCTGTGTTGTCTGTGCACTTTGACCTCATGCAAGTGGGGAAATTCAGAGAAAATACGGCAAAGGGACTGACCTGTTCAAACCTGAATGTAAATTTTCAGAAGTGCAAAGAGTTTGAAACCATTAAGTTGCAAGATAAGAGATAACGTTTGACCATCAAAGAGCATTATAACTCATCACAGAACACAACACAACACACACTGCTTACATAACCTTCATTACTGCAACGTGATATCAGGATGAAACAATGCGGTGATGTTCAGATGTCCTTTCAAAGATTTTGACTTGGGTCCAATAACGAGGATTAAGTCTTTGTTTGGCTGCATCATAAACAAATTACATAAATATTCCAGCATAAAATGCATCTCAGGCCACCTGGGGATCTCTCAGGAGACTTTATGGAGTGCGCGTGCGAGCTGCTGATCCACAGAACTGCAAATAAACTCCAAAAGACACACAAGTGAGTGCGTTACAGTAACACTCGTGTTAAAAAGGTGTGTAAATATTGTGAAGTTGGAGCGTGAGGAAAAAACTCATGTCAAACCTTTTGTTGAGCTCAACAGAAGGAAGTGATAACCCCAACCCTGCTTCTCTGTTTGCTCTGAAAGCTTCAGTCTTCTGCTCTTCCATTCTGATATTAAAGTCAGAAAGTGCTTCACGCAACATTAAGAGTGAATTACATATAATGGTTAAATCTTTCAGTGCAAAATGAAATACTACCACCGCAGATTAAACTGTAACTGCCCACCTCTTTTCGCATTAAGTAGACAGTAACACAGTCTTTGGCCAAAATTACTGTGTTCAACTCAGTCCAACATAATGTGGCCTTGGCCTACATGTACAGCCATCAGTAATGGGCAGTAACCCCCACCTCCTCTGCTCCCTTCTCTTTCAATCTGTCTCTCTCTCTCTCAAACACACACACTCTCTCTCTCACATACACACACTTAAACCCTTTTGCCTTTAGCCCTTTTAAAGTCAGGATAAGAGACCTGAGTGAGAGCAATAAAACTGGTCTAATAAAACACCCTTCTGTTTCTTCCTTTTTCCCGCTGCTCCTTCTCTTCTGTTGTATGCATGTGTACTGTATGCCCATTCTTATGTACTGGGCACTTTTTATGACCAGGCTATGACTTGTAAATGGTGTAAAAATTACTGAGATAACCACATTATGGGAATATTAGTTCACTTTTAGTTTATTAGCTGTGTTATTGTACCAGAATGTAAGTATACTCACTGCTCACCTACATGCAGATATTATAGCTGAAGGGTTTGTAATGAAACTAGTGGCCAAGGAGGTGACAAAAGATTTCAGGGGTTTTTTTGGTGCTTTTTTTTCTCTTTCATTTAGCTAAATGATTTCAGACCTCATGCCTTAAAGCAGCTTGGGTACTGCTGGATTATACAGTCATGAAAAAGACCTAAGCTTTTGAATACCCCTTTTAGGGAGTTTTGCTTTTTAAAGAGGGCACTTTATGACTCACAATGTGAACATGAACGTTACAGACTCCAAATACAACATATTTACAAGCTATCAGTTAATATTCAGCATAATTGTAGGCCTGCAACTATACATAAAAACGTCAGGCAGCATCATTATAACCGGTTTCATATGAATATTATATTGACACGTATTGTACCAAAGAGGGCGTACGCCAACGTTTTCTGACTTCGCCATTGCGCTTTCCCGTCGGTAGATGGCAGGCTTGAATGTGTAATTCTTTCAGGAAAGGAGGCGCGCGCCCTGTCACTCCAGGTAGCGCGCGGCCCGCACGCCTCCTTCCTGTTTGGATCCTCGCGTCTTCTCGCCGCCGTGCCGTGCCCCGGTGAAGAGTTCACGGTGCGGGCTTGTCGCTGGATGATGCGGAGCTCATGTCAGAGTTTAATCTCATTTCGCAGCGCGGTGAGAGCGAGCGACATGTTATATTACTGGAAATCAGGAGGGATACCCAAAGAAGGCATGCCAATAAGCAAAAGTAGCGGGCAGCCTGTCATTTATAACTATTAGGAACACTTAACCTTATGGTCGAGTTATGATTATAAATAAATCCAGTTGCCATTTACTGCCGCGTTTTATTGAGAGGCTAGCTACTGAATCATCAGTATTAGATTTGAGGAATAACAGATATTTTATTGGGCGTATTTGCATCTTTTTACTGTCCACTGCGACCTATGATGAAATAGACGTGCTCACCCTGTGACTGCACACAAACACGCACGCGTATACAGACCCGTGCAACCGTTGAAGTGCACCGAATTGTTTCACGGTTAATGGCACTGATCAGACAGTTCAGAACTTATTCTGCAGTGTTGAGTGCACCTGTTCCCAGTGTCTTCTGAGAGAGAGCGAGCGAAAAAAGCTTGAATATTCCTCAATTTCGCACAGACACACACACATACACACGCGCATACAAAAAGCCACAAATTGTCCCACAGTGCCCAAACAGGCTTTGCTGTGTCCTTCAGTGTAAAGATGCACTTGAATGATAATGGCCAGCAGGGAGCACTCTGTGTAATCATAACGACCCATCTTCAATGAGTTATATCAGCATTGGTCCATATGAATCATGTTTCGACATCATATACATACATTTAGAATGATAAAGTTTACTCTTTGTGTTGCCACCGAGGTGGTTTTTTTGTGTGGGATATCTTGTTGTGCAGTAGAGAGAGATGAAATTGCCTCTGATATGAGTTGCACTAGTAACTGTGTTTGTAAAAGTTTTATTCCCACCAGCAAACTGTGCATATAAACAAGTTGTATCTTGGATATGTTTTGGGTAAATATAATTTGGCAGAGACAAAGAACAATAAACTGAAGAATTGCTGGTCAGGGGGATATTTAGTGGCATTTAATATGTTGGATTCTCCTATTGTCAAAAGAAAATATTTCTATTCTTTGAAAATATGATGGACAGAATCACTATAATATACAGCTGAGCCATGCTGCATTTATAACAAATCACTTTCTGAATGTTAAACTGCGCTATACAGTAAAGACTGTTTGGAATTTAAAACAAAAA
This sequence comes from Haplochromis burtoni, assembly GCF_018398535.1. NCBI lineage: Eukaryota > Metazoa > Chordata > Actinopteri > Cichliformes > Cichlidae > Haplochromis > Haplochromis burtoni. The sequence goes on along the minus strand of NW_024582477.1, from coordinate 352,799 downwards.
TCTTTGAACCGTCGGGGAATTTAAAGGAAAACATTACAATCAACGACTTACAATGACTGACCCCTAGAAGTCCTTGACAAAGCCCTCCACTATTAAATGTGATGCTTTGCCTTTTTAAATTAATATTTGACTGGAAGCACAGAGGTTTTCTGGCAATATGAACGCATTGGAACAACGTGCTTATTTTCTCTCCACAGTGGCTAAGAAAAGAGCAAAATGGAGATGTCCCACAAGTGAGAAGATCATGAAAGGAGGATCTTTCATATTCACTGTGAGTTTCTGCTGTTCCTCATTTTCTCCAGTTGTTGGCAGCAGAGGACTAAAGCTGTGATTCATGTTCATATCCCAGCACTCACTCATAACACCTCTGCTGCTGCGTCCTCACTTCTTTAAGTGCATCCTACCTGCAACTATGCAGCGTATAATTTTTATCTAACTAATTTAATCGAGATACAGGGCAACATTTTTATTCTGACAACTTGCTGCAATTGTACTGCTTCATCACTTAACCAATTGTTCAAACTGAAGATATAAAAGACTAATACTCTACTGTGTGAAAGGCTCAAAAGCCTTGCTGTGAGCAGACTGATAGGGACTAATTGCAACTTGAATATTTTAAATACAAAGTGTGTTTTTCTGCTTCTGTGCTGACTGCACGACTGTTCTGTCACACATACACACACATCCAAATCAAATGCAAAAGAGAACTGGAAAGACACTAAAGGCTGCTCTGCATGTGTCACCAGTTTGACCCAGACTGCACTTCCTTCTCACCAGACAACTATCGACCTGCACAGACAAATGCACCCACACACACAGACACACTGCTAAGAGAGCCAACGCCAGATGGAGGTGCTGATACAGACAGAGCTGATAACGGGGTTACCCTCATCATTCCCACTTACACCCTGACGACTGTGGGCCTCACACGCACACGTACCCACACAGCCACACGAGCGAGTGTGTTATCTGTGGTCATCGGCCCCCCGCTCGCGTCACACTCCTGTCGCCTTATCGGCACTTCTTTGCCCTGAGCTGTAATGCTCATTCTCCTGAGGGAAACACGGAGACAGTGAGACACCGGGAGTGTGTGGATATGTGTGTGTCTGTGTGAGTGTGCATACAGTATGTGTGTGTTGAAAAAAGTATAGTTTCACTGGATGGAGGAAATGTGTAAAGATAGCACGGGTGCAGAGGGCAGCAGACAGACACCCAGCCTGGCAAAAGAGTTGGTGTGAGTGAGGAGGATGTGTGCTCTGATTACTGAGGTGAAAGTGTTGCCAGCCAGATGTGCTACACCTCTGTTGCTCTCCCTCGTTTCTCCTGCAGTTTTGCTCCAATTCTGTCTCCCCACAGCCGCCTCTACTCCTCTCCCTAGCTTTGACTCTGAGCCCTTTGCTCGCCTGTATCCTTCCTGCCGCAGGGCCCCTCATTTCTTCATTCCCGACCAGAGCTGCTCTCACTCATCTGCTGTGTCCACATCCGTCTTTCTTTAACTGTAAAGAGAAGCTGTAAGCTGCATGAGCATCTACTACATCTTTGTCGCTCTTTTTACTACTTCTTACACCTTTTAGAGCTTGTCTTGCTCTCCTGTCTCCACCTCCCACCTCTCTCTGACCATTTAGCTCTAACAAGTGCTCTCATAGTTAATGAAATTTCCCTGTCTCTGCTCAAATTTCTTCTATTAATCTTACTGTCCCTTCTTCCACTTTTCATCCTCTCACCTCATAATAACACTCCTTCCCCTCCTCTCCACAGAGAGTCACGGATTCCTGCCCGCCATCCCTCCTCTTGCTTTTCGTCTCTGCTTCTCCCTCTTCCTCCTCACTGATTCAGCCCTATATTTTAATTTGCTAGTGTTTAATTATATGCAGAAAAGAGGAGGGCAAGGAGGAGAACAAGGAAGAGGAGGAAGGAGGAGAGCTCGGCCAACATTTGCCTAAGGCTCTGCAGGCTGGATCAATAAGTGGTCTTAAGTTTATCTGATTTTTATCAGCGGAGCTGACAGAGGGGCAGGTCAATGGGCTGTGCCCGCGTCAAGTTGACCTTTTCAGGGACGATGGTGAGAGAGCTCCCCCCGGGACCCACACGGTCCCCTGTCACAGTCTGACTGGCACAAGTCTGTTGCGCTCAACGACAAAGTCTGCAGAGACGTCTATATCAGCGCTTGGTGCGGCTGACAGGGCCTGGCTGTTGTATTTATAAACTGTCCTTTGGCCGTGACACTTTGCCAATGATCGGGTCCTAATTTATGCAGGCAAATCTCCTCGGTGCAAAAATGAAAGCTAATAGAGTCATTAGCCGCTAATTCGTGCAGGGATACCTTGTATAAATTGGCTTACTTTGTAAAGCCCTCCCCTGATAATACCTCACCTCCTCAACCCACCCTCTCCCACCTTCTCTCTCTCTCTCTTTCTTTCGTCTCTCACTCAGACCATAGCATACCATCATACACACGCTGAGCACGCGTACATTATTTTAGTGCCTAAATGGTTGATGGTGTGTGTTTGTTTAATGGTGTGTGAGGCAAGACATTTAATGTGTGTGTGTGTGGGTATGGCGCAGAGCGGCAGTTCGTTCCACCTCCGTGGCTTTGTTACATAAAATATACATACTCAATGTACCAGAGATGTAACACTAAAGCTGTGCACTCTGTGCATGCATTAGTGGACGAACGTGTGCGTTGCCATCCTGCTGTCGCTGCCCAAAGCTGCTGATGTGTTATTGTGCCGCCTGATGGCTGATTATGACATTAAATGTTTATGAGCATTGATCAGCGATAGCCCCAAAGTGAGAGCCATTTCATATCCTCACTGGCCAATGCTTAACGGCATACTGATGGATGCACAATGATCTCCGATACGACGCAACAGGGAGACCTGCGCACGTTGCATACAGACACAGTCACACATACTCATAGTCAAACACACACTGGCTAATACACACACAAGATGTATGCATGGTCATGCTGTAATGCACAGACATTAGAGGATCCATTTTTGCCATTACCTTCATTATAAAAATTTGTAATATTATTTTATTTGCGTGGCAATTATGGGGATAAAATCATTCTAGGAAAAAATGATAGGAGGGCAAAACTAGCGGGACACTTGATGAAGAATAAATGCACATTACATGATGTGTTTACAACTCTTAACCTTTTAAAAGACTAATTTAAAAGTTACGCATTCAGTGGATTCTGCACATTCATCATCAAACACAAATGTGGCATACCACTACTTTCTTTGATTTCCTTTCCCACTACAAGACGTTTATTAGTATTGGAAGGCAGTGTGCCTTCATGTAGTAAGTGTAAAATATTAAGGTGAGTATCCAACAAGTCTCACTTTCCCGTAGGAGTTTGAATTCCATTTCCTTTCACTAATTTGTTTATTGTAAGTGTTTCCCAAACTTTAACCAGGTGTTCAAGATGCCTGAAGATAATCAGAGTTTATTTTGCATAATTCCTAATGTTAATTGTTGTGTAACTGCAGTGCAAAGAAAATGCAATGAAAAGCAGAATCTGAACATGAACTGCATGCAAGTAAAATGTATTTATATAGCACTTTTCTAAGTGCTTGACAACAATAATCAACAAATAAAAATACAAATAATAAATCAAAACAATAATATCCACTAGTTCAAAGCAAGCCTATTCAAATCAGTCTTGAGTTGATTTTTGTTACTTTAAGTGGAGTGCTCAGATCTCAAAATGCAAATGCAGTGTTTCCATAGTTTTAGGAGCAACACAACCTTTAATGCCTACTTTAGTTTTTAGTCTTGAATGAGGAACCACCAACAGGTGTGATCAGAAGATCTCAATGACCTGCATGGTATACGTGAATGCAGGAGTTTGCTAAAGTAAGCAGGCATTTGACCGTGGAGAGCTCTGAAAGTGATCACCAGAATCTTAAACTGAAGTCTGAACTTCATCTGGAGCCAGTGCAGTGCAAGGATGAAAAAATAAGCGTCACACGAGACCAGTTAGAGGACTTAGTAAATCTTCGCAGCTACTGGGCTTCTAGATTTTTTAGTTAAAAAACACAGGATTGCTCAGGGCTATAAATATGTTTATCAAAATTAGAAGCCTGGTCAAATGTAACACTGAGGCATTTAGGTGTGGACATGTTTCCACTGTGCAGAATCTTCTGGTATCAATGTTTTGGAGTGGCAGTAGTTATTTTGTACATTAGTTTATGTAACTTATCCTTGACATTGTGTATTTTGATGTGATCCAGTTTTGCACTAATTAGGTCCAAAAGTCAACACAGCGACAGACAGAAGACAGACTGGAGCGATTTTAACAGCTACTGATTTCACATAAAAATGTTTTAACTCTTGCACACTGTCTGCAGAAATGGGAGACAGTGACTCTGTGTTATTTCTGCCACAATAATGGCCAGTTGTGAAATACTGTTATGGCAGCCTGTAGCTCCCAGGTGTAAGTATGGTGGTGAAAAAAACACACAAAGAAATAAAAGGTTGTGACTTATTTTATTAGTGTTTCAGCAGACCTAGATAAAGTGATGATATGTAGCAGGAGACCTCGGACTGGGATTTGCAGACATGTTCGCGAGTGCTATATGTCATTAGCAGAATGATCTCCAGTGATTTCCAATAACTACAAATTTAAGGTTTTGCTTAAAAAGCTGGCCAAAAAGAACCAACATATTATTCTTTCTGTAAAGTTATGGGAAGTCTGAACAGGTTTTCCGTATAACATATGCAGGAGCTTGTGAAGGGTGACAGCTTTGTGAGAGAAAATCCAAAATTGCTGCATGTTTTACCTGGACAAGCTCCCATTCCTTCCAGCAGGTCCAGGAAACCTCCCACACACCCTCTTTACAGAAGGCAGCAGATGGATAGGACAATGTGGAATCAGAAATTTTTAAATTCCCAGATGTTCTGGGAGTCATATGTGGGAATAGGATCACAGGCTTAACTCGCCATTAAGATAGTTAATCATCTATATTGTTATTAACAAAATGAAAAACAGAAACAATTGTGTTTGGTTCTCTTAGAGCTCTTAGACATGCCACCCAGATGGTCATAAATCTGATCATCTAAATAACAAATCATCCCGCACTTTCATTTCATCACATGGAGAGATTTTCTTTCTGTGACTGGAAAAAGCTTCCATGAAATGTGCCAAAAAGAAGTAAATTATCAGTTTATATGATCTGGATGAGAGATAATTTCTCACTCGTACTGGGATGCCTGCTCCAATTCGCACTGACTGAGAATGAAAACACAGCTCACCTCATCACCGACACCCCCCCACTTCCTCGGCCCCCAATTTCAAAATGTAATCAAACTTTTCTCCGACTTCAAGGATTGAGAAATAAATAATTAATTCAGCCCAATTACTTAATTAATTATTTCATTAATCACGGGCTCACAAATTTCCTTCCCCTCCATTCGTCATGCGGCTCAATGGCTTCATTAGGGATCAATGTGGAGCTGTCCCCATCAAGAGTCGCACTGTCATCGTCAAGATTAATCAAGATGCCGCCTGCATGCAGAATGGGCCTCAAAGCCATCTCTATGGTAACTAGCATTTAACACTGGGTGCAATCTGAAATTGCTGAGAGATGACAGGGACTAAATGTTTACGTGAACCTGATGATGTTTAAACGGAAAAAAAAAATCCACTTTTTCCCTCCTTGTTCCAGGTCTATGTATTTTGGGATTTTCAAAAGTAAATGACGATGATTTTTATTCTTTGTTTCATATGAATAACAAAAATGAGAAACTGACAAAAGAGTCCTTTTAGCTTTCTACCTGATAGTTAATGGTGAATAAAAGCTGCACCACAAAGCAAAATAGGATAAATACGTAAATAAAACCAACTAACAGCGACAAACAGACACACACACACAAAAAGAATCACGTGTCATTTTGTAGGCAGCATAAATGCTCACAGCATAATCCAGTTCAGAGAGGAAACCTGAAAGAAAGCGAGCTGGCTGGAGCAAATGTTTGCCACTAAAAGCTGGATGGTAGTTTGCATTCCTGACTGCAGTGAGAAAATTGCTCCATGACTGGAAAATGGGAGAGTGCATTGGAAATTATTTAAAGAAAAGAAAAGAAAAAAACATTAAATACCACCCTTATTAAGTGCTTGCAATTTGGTCTTCCAAGAAGACAGACATCTTTAACCAGAGAACTTTGAGAACAATTTTGGGCTTCAATATAAAAACATAAAAGACATAGGTGCTCTAAAAATGTCCTTCCTAAAACAAAAACTTAATCGTACTTAACAGTCTTCATGGACCAGTTTTATTGCTGAGGGAGTTCATGATCCACTGTCTATATGCACTCATTCAATGTTTAATCACAGAGGAAAAATTTACCACTAATGCCAACTGTAGATGGTTATTTGCTTGAATTATAGAAAAATAACAAGAAATAGCAGAAAAAGTCCTACTGGGGAGAGCAGGTGAACAAATAATAAAGTGAAGACAAAACAAAAATTACATCTCCTACAGACACATATAGACACATGGGTATTGTAGAGTGTAGACTATTGCAGTGTCTGCATGCTTTTCCTCTAAACATCCTTTTGAAAAATTTCAGTAAAGTAAGTTGGGTTTGAAAGAAGCTCAGAAGTTCAAATGACAATTTCATGATGTTGATGCTTTCTGATGTTGTTGTTTATGTTCTTGTCAACTAGCTAACATTTTCATTAACACCAGTTAATGGACTTGTTAGCTAGTTGAAGAGATCCATGCCTCCATTAGTGAAGAAAAAAAATCGGAGCAGCAATGAGCAGAATACAGGGTGAACAGCAAGTTCATTAGTCACACTACAATTTCAAAGCTGTAGCTGGTACTGCTGAAAGAGTAGGCTTCGAACTGTGTGAAGTTTAATGGGAAACAGGTTGCTTGACTAATATTTGGATATAAATATTTAAATTATGTCATGTATTTCATGGTTTAAAGCTTTACTTTTCATTACTCGAGTTCCAGGAGACATCTGGTCCAGAGGAAAAAAAAAGACTTTCTCACTGTGAAGAAGTTAAAGCTTTGGAACTATTCACAGTGTCACAAAATAAAAAGTCAGTGCCTGAATCTCAAAGCAGGTCTGAGTTTGATGGACTTTGCCATATGACTGTGCAGGTAGCTGCTATCTTTGCACTAATGCTTTTGTACATGCATAATTGGACTTTTGTGTGTGCTTTTTGTCTGAAAGCGTCTGTGTCCCAGAGAGGGCAAACACGGGAGCTGCAAGACAAGAGAAGAGACAAGAGAGGAAGGGGGAGATCTTCCCTGTTTAAGTCTAAATTCCTCGTTTATTTGTTTGATTAATTTGCGCGACGGCGTGCTATAACCTCGTTCTGTCACATGCCTCCTTCACAAGGGTTTATTTTAGCAGGGCGGTAAGTGGCCCCATAATGTCACCGTAATACTGGGTCAGGCTTTTCCAAATGGAGGGATGGGACTGAGTGGGGGAAAGACAGAACAAGGGATTTGAAAGTGTGAGATGAGAAGAGGAGGAGGAAAACGTCCCTCGTTCATCTTCCGGAAAGTGAGTGCTAAAATAACACCTGGCCTGAGTGAATTCACTGTGGGTGTGCTGGAAGTATCTGCACATCAGGATAAAAGGAGGTGTCAGTGGATTTTCATGCACACACGCACATACGCACACTCACTTATTGAGGAGGAATGCATGGAGGAATGCAAAACTGGAGTTTACGCTAGACGTTAGTGGCGAGAATTCGTCTCGCTAGCACACATGTGAGGGAGCTGAATCTGCAAGTCTTCATCTGTCAATATCCTTGGAGGTCAACGCCGCTTTGTGAAAATGCAAATGGGTGAAATTGTACCATTTCACAAGGCTGTATGTGTTTTGTGAGGGCATGTGTGTGTGTCCATTTAAGGTAGCCCTGACAGGGTTCACAGCTATTAGATGGTAGAGGGATAGAGGGAGAGACAGCTTGCATATTCAACGCTCTGTCGCCTGGCTGTCATCGGCCAAGTGAGCGCAGAGGAGATAGGGAACTAGTCAAATTACCGGCCATGCTCGATTCTGTCTTCTGCACTGACAAGTCTGTCAGAGACGGGATTTAATCTCTTAATAACCAACAGGGCCGGGGATGTTCTTTTTCCATTTCCCCCTCCTCTAACTCTTTATCCTCTGACCGTTTTCTGATCATATCTGGTTATGTCGACAAATCACACACGTTTCAGAAAGAGAAATATCCATGTCTGAATATCTTAAAATCCCTACTCTCTCTCGCTCTCTCTCTAACTCTCTGCATCCATTCTTCCATCTCTAAAACAAGCTGTCATTCTAGATCATGATTGATCAGGGCCTTAGTGGCCAACACCAGCTCGCTCTCTCTCCCGTGGAAATGAATAGGGATCAGATGCGCTCCAGCTATGAAGTTGGAAGCTGAGTTATTGGTGACACAAGCTGGAGAGAGGGGAAGAGGGAGAGATGGAAACGAGGATGCCTCGGATGACACTAGTTAAAAAAAAAGTCTACTTGTCTTCATTCTTACGAGTTTTAGAACTTCCCAATAGCTTGAAAATCATACCTTGTGATAAAAATAACCATTTTAATGTCTCTCTCTCATAATATTTTTGTGCTTCTTTTCCTTAAAACTGCTAGTTATAAAACAGTATTACACCCCTGTGAGGGATATGGTCTCATTCCAGAGCATCCAAAACTGCTCCTAGCATCTGACAGATATGCACAAAGTCCCCTCTGGCATTGGTGCCGCGACCAACCGGTAACCAATGCATCTTGGCACTGACACCAGAGACAACTTTAATTAATGGGTAGTATTTGATGAGCTGGGATTGAGAATGGGCTCTGCTAGAGTAACTGTACATTTAACAGTAGACATAAAATTAAATAAAGTGAAACTTAATTTTTAAATATAGTTGTTGAAAAAAAACAAGTTGACTAATTAGCTATTAAATATAAAAAAAAAACACCTTTAAATAGCAAAAGAAAAAAAACACACTTTTAAGATTTTAGCATATAAAATACACTGGGGAGGTAGAGCATTGTGGGTTGGTGGTTTGATTCCTAGCTCATCTGCATGTCAAAGTTTCCATGAGTTGACAATGTCTTTCATTTCTTTACCATCTTGTTACCTACGAACATGTAGTGAGGTCTTCTTGGGATCACATGTGAACACAGTAGGACCATTGAGAGTTTTTTTCTGTGGCTTTTTTTGTATCGTAAATCGAATCAAACTGCAAGTGAAATAAAAAACACAAAAACCTCAACGAGGACATTAACCATCTTTCAGCCACTGACACCTCATTCATATCGTTGGATTCTTAACATATGACAGAATGATAATTTTACAGTTTGCCTTTGTTTTCCTGTTTAGCTCGCATAAAAGTCATATTCACTAGTGCAACAAAAAGAACAACATCCTTGCTTTCTTTTGAGCCAATTAGCTTGAGTTATGCGTTCATCTTGTTTTATTACTAGCTGTTGGATAATAATCATGTTTTTGTCGCATACTTTCCACGTTCTTCAGAAAAACCGTGGCACACGTTTCCAGTCCCTCCCTGCCATACCTGCCGGCTGCTAACTCACACCTCTCACCCTGAGGGTTGCAGCCTGTTCCTCTACTCTTTCTTACATGGCAGTCACTATGGTGACAGTTGTAACTCCGATGATTAATGCCGCAGGAAATGAAAGTGTTGCCAGGGACGATGTGGGAGCATTGTAAGTTCCTGTGTTATGCTGGAGCTGGAATGCTTTGGTGTTCGACATCGAGCCTTTAGCTAATTAGCTAAATCAGCTCGCTGGGGCTTAATTAGAACCAGCTCGCAGACACACCCGTGTCCTGGGGCTCTTTAATTACCCTCAGGTTCATTAGGAGAGAAGGGCTTCAAGCTCTAATTAACTGGCTCTGCGCACCTATAGGTGTTTGTGTGTGTGTGTGTGTGTGTGTGTGTGTGTGTGTGTGTGTGTGTGTGTGTGTGTGCTATGTGTGTATGAAAGCATGTTTGTCACCCATATGAAAACTAAAATTTAGGCCCACAGGGTATGCTAATACCTTGTTAAACTATGCAGCAAATATAGAAAACACAGTACAACTTTTCATTTAGAGCCAGAAGGAGTGCAGGTATGAAATAAGAAAATGAAAAAGGGTGAGGGAGAGGAGTGAAAGAGAGGTTAGATAACTGGATAAGAGATGTGATAAACCTTTCTGCAGCTACTGAGTGACAACTTTGTGGAGGAGCAGAAGGAGAGTGGTGAGGCAGAGTGAAGGAGTGTAACAGAGTGTGTGAGAGGATGGGATGAAGATGGAAGGACAGAGATGGTGCCAGCCCTGAGTATTTTATCTGTTTATTTTATCAGTCATGGTGGTTGCCAGCCAGAGACACCAAATGTGCCCACTTTGTCTCACCATGGGTGTACAGCATTAATTAGAGAGGTGGAAGGATGAAGAGTGTGCAGTGCACAGAATAGACACATGCAAAAAAACATATGCCATAACAAAAAAGATTTCAATCAAAGGACTTGAATGAATTTCAAAGTGTTATTTTTTTTTAAAAGGACCCTTTTGATGCCAGACATAAAAGTGCAGCAGATTTAAAGTTTTAGCTCTGCTTTGTCTGGGAGTTTTAGTGTTACTCTTCACAAATCCTATCATTTATTTAATATTACAACAGTGTATGCTTAAACATGACCAACATTTTCACTAATGTAAATAGTTTTGACTATTGGCTCTTTGATAACAAAGAGAAGAGTTAGTACAATAACTTTTATAGCAATATTAATATGAAAAGAGAACTGGTCCACAGACAGAGCCTTGAGGTACCACACATGGGAGAGAAGCAGATGTGACTTACGTGCCATGATGACAACCTTTTGCAAGCAGCTACAGAATACGAAAAAGGCAACACAGAAAATGTGAACGAACCTTCGACGTTTTACTGTGGACCCACTGTAAAAAAAAACCCCAAAAGAAATCAGTCATAATTGTTTATCTTTTACTTTATTACTTTGGTGTAGCATGAATGGCCAGGACTTTATCAGCAGGAAAAGCTGCAAAATGTATAAAAATACAATTAAAAGTCCAAAATGTATGCCCTCCTTTTTATTTTCCAAAGCCTTCCAGTGGGCCGGTTTAGAGTCTTTGACAGGCTGATTCTGGGCCTCGAACCTCATGTTTGACACTCCTGGCTTAGAATATGATCATCACAGACACACAGATCTTCATGTGAGAACAGGAGCGCTATTCAACAGTTGTTCAAGCCTTCTCTTTGGGAGGGACAGCCAATCAGAGGGGTTTTTCTGAGGCTGTAAGCATGAGGGTCGCTTTTACAGCGAGGACAGCTAAGCTTGTTCTAGACAGTTAAAGAACTGACAAGCTGCACAATAAGATGAGCTGAGATACATTTGAGTTGTAAATTGTGCAAATTCTGAACTAGCTTCTCTTTAAGTATCTCAGTAAGCCATGACAGCGTGACAGTAGCTGAAAAATCTCAATTTAATGCAGCAATAATTAATGCAATTATTTACATTTGCTATTTTTCTACTGTGACATAATATGATGGCAGCTGTGAAAGAAGTCTTGAATACAATCTAGCATTTAACTGACACTGGCATTTAAATTAAATAATTGCTCCCATGTGCCACCATGAAACACCACCTTCTTAGCACATAAATTCCTGGAGAAATACAAATGCTGTTTTTTCGTCCAGAGTGTTTTTGCGGTTGCAGAAGCGTTTCCTGCCAGGAGTGAGGATAAACTGTGCCAGGGGCAAAACCAGTCAAAGCGCTTTGAAGGTAGCATGCAGAGCTGGTTCTTGTTTGTTGTTTGTCATTTTTTTCTGAAAAGCTGCACACAGTTTGAGGAAATGTTGATAGCTGTGTAAGGAGTGCCGGGAGTAAGAGCGAGACAGATTTAACAGGAAGCTGTCCTTTTTTCGTCTCTACGCTCCGTCTATGTCTGAACAGACAGACATAATTTTTTCCCAGCAGTTCAGTTTGGCTAATTCGCTGTCAGCTGCAAAGCTAGTGGTTTTGGCTTTTTTTGTGTTTTTAAAAAGCTCCACTTTCAAGTGTGAAAAACACATGCTCGGTGTTGATGGAGGACCAAAACAGAGAGAAAAAGCAGGTGTTGCGTCATGTGGAAATCATCTTTGTCTTAAACATGAAAAACCTTTTTTAGTCTCTGTTTTCTCAACAGTGATTTCGGTCATTAGATGGAGAGTACTGTGCAAAAGTCTTGGGCCGACCCTCAATTTTTTGTAATTTGCTAGGAAAATGGGAAACAATATTTGGTATTACATTTATTCTTCATCACAGTCTGATCTCTCAAGCTTTCTTGGAATTTCTTTTAAAAGTCCTCAGGAGTAGCTCTCCAGACCTTTGGAAGGACATGTAAAGCTCTTGTTTGAATGTTGGCTGCCTTTTTTGTCTGTTCTTGGTCAGGATGATCCTACACTGCTTTAGAAATCTTTAGTTCCAGGCTCCAAAGAGGCTAATCCTTGACCGATAGCATTCCATTGTATGTTTTTCTCTCCATGTATGCTTTTAACACATTGGCAGTGTGTTTGTGATCATTGTCATGCTGAAAAATTAAGCCTCAACACTTTCCAGATGGTATTGCGTGGTGGATCAAAACGTCTTTTCTGCATTCATAATTCTGACAACATCCCCACCTCGATTGGGTGAAATGCAGTTTCAAACCATGACAGAACCTCCACCGTTATGGAGGGTGGCAGACACGCTCTGCTCTGCTTCTGTCAATTCGATACATAAATTTTAAGTTGGATTCATCACTCTATGAGATCTGTTGCTGTTCCTGTGTAATTTTGCATACCTCATACATTAGTGAACTGCTTGTGATGTGCAGTGAACAGAAGCTAGACCAACTAAAGGGTCAAATGATTCTCTCAGGTCTTGACTCAATTTTTCCCTCTTTCTTAAGGACATGACTTTCAGCATTAATTACTTTATCTGGTGTAGATTTTTAGGCCTGTCACTTCTTCTTTGTCTGCCACTTTTTGTTTTTTTCAATTTTTTTAAGGATATGCTTGTCAGCATGTCCAGATATGTTAGGTTTTCTGCTAATACCATGGTGGGAATCACCTTGTATCAGACTGTGTTGTGTTTGGCCTTTTTCACAAGCTGAAACTGAAATGGAAACAAAATTATGTTTCTTGTGACAGGCTGCTAGTAGCAAAGTATACTTTGCATATACAAAGTTCTTTGCTAAGTTATCTGTTATGTGTAAACACAACACTGGTTCATATCTTACCTTCAGTTAGGTGCCTGAATGAGTCATAGGTCAGTCTTAGGTGGTTAAACAAACAAAAAATATTCCTCTGAAAAGTTTACAACGTACAAGGACAGTTAGTGAAAATGCAGCCAAGAAAAACTTTTAAAGACCTCCAGAAAGCCTGGAGAATTACTTCTCAAGATCATTTAAAAATATGATTGAGGGGAGGCTAAAGACTTTTTAACATGGTTTGGATTTGAAAAATGGACTAATGAGTTTTATTATGGAATAATAGGGTTTCAAATATTTAACTGAGCAATGTTGACCCATAACATTCTGGTATCTGGTGAGAAAGTCCCTTTTCAGGGTTAGGGTCATCCAACTAAAACGGGTTGATTGAAGCCATTAATGTCAGTGTCTTGGTGAATGTATTGTGCACCTTTTAAGAAAGATGTCAGTACAAAAGCAAAAAATTGGAGCCGGTAACAGCAGGTACGGGCAGTTGTGGCTTCAGAAATTTGATGGGGAAAAAGAGAAAGGAACAAAACTAAACTAAAACAAAACTAAGCCAACTTTCAGATGTTTGTGTGACATATATTTTCTACTCAAAAAAGGTCCTTGATGAAATATTCCTGGAAGTCAAATTTTCATTTTGCAGATTTACTTCCAGTAAATCCCAGCTTCATATGTTTTCCACAGTAGCTTCCCCAGTTTGGTGAGAAGTTAGTCAAACTTGCTGTCAAATTGCTGCCACAGTGTTGTGTATGATGTATACGTAGCTTTCAATGCTCTTCACAAACTGCTGTGCCATACTCTGTCAGGCCAGGCTGAGACAAGCTTCGTATGGATTCACTGATTGACAAGATGACTGGAAGCTGCCAGGCTTGAAGCATTGAGTTGGCTCAGTCGATTTGTCCTTGGCTGACTGTGATGACACACGGAAAGCATGCTATTCAAACACAGAGCCAGTGTAACAGAGTACAGCACTGGAGAGAGAATGCATACAGCACGAAGAGGAGAAGAAGTCGGATGTTTGACAATGGTGACGACAGGGATGATTAAGTTAAATGTAATGATTTTCAATTTTGCTTGTAGTAATGATGATGACGATGATGATAACGATGATAATATTGATAAAACGTTGAAGACAATGTGGATGACAGTTACTTTGCTAATGTTTTTGGATCAATTCATTCGTGGAAGAGACAAGATTGTTATCAGATAGTTGACACATAAGAAGTTTTGCACCATTGCTATGAAGAACTGCATGAAAGTGAAAATGCTGCGCGTAATGAAAAACTATGGCACCATAGCTGAATTCTATAAAAACTGCCAAACCTTAAAAATAAACAAATGTAAGTGTTTTCACCTCTCTCGACTCTGTCATCTTTAGCCCTTGTGTGTCGTTATCAGACTTAAAATCTTTCAACTCGATTTCATCTTTTCTTTCTTGCCACAATTACGTGAAACTTCAGTGTTCACAGTCTGCATCTTTGGCTTTTCACTGAAGTAACTAATGTCTTGTACCAGTATTCAGCTAATATACAGACAGTCTGTTTATCATCAATTAACAGTCTTGGTGAAAAAATGAATATTACTCCTGGAATCTTGGGCAATTCAGTAGGTGGTGAAGGTATAAAGAGCAGTGAGAAAATATGTTAAACCAAAGTCCTGGTCCAGAAGCAAAATTTTGTTTCGTCCCTCTAACATTTGTAACTGAGGTAGAATATTGGGTATAGTAGTTGCAGCTACTTAATATGTCACCAGGACAGAAAGGACTAAATGCTGTAGTTGTTTTAGACAGCAATGCCTAGAAAGTTATTAAAGGTTCAGGGGAGAGTCTATTTGGATATGGATCAAACCAAATTGTAGCTATATTTCAATGAAGCACCTGTTTGTTTACCAAAGTTTTATCTTAATGAAGATTTCTGTGAACACAGAAAGTAAAGCCGGTTTATCAAAAGCCGTTATTGTTTTTTTAACAAATAAAAGAAACGCTAAGTGAGAGATTGCAATGGATCGCAGAATCTATTGGAACTGTGATTTTAATATATAGTTTAATATGTAGTTTGATAATTGTAATTGTGATTTTGATAAAATGATAATAATGACAAAAGTGATGAATTTAATGATGAATAGAAGGATATATATACCTGTGGTTGTAATGTTAATGATGGTGTGGTAACAATGGAAACGTTCAAAAGCACATTCAGCAGAACAGCGATGCTACAGTGATAGTTGTTGTCCGCGGTGCTTTGTGTTAATAAAATGTGGATAATGAGGTGACAAGGATCATGTCGTAAATGTGTAGGATGACGTGGATATTGACTGTAATGATGATTATAAATACAGTAATGATTTTGATGAAGTGAGTGGTTAAGACTGTAGCCACTTTTCCAGTAATAATGATTATGATGGTGATAATGATAACAAAGCTGATGGGGAAGCTGGTGCTTGTATCCACATGTTTTTTTTGTGAAGAGTAGTAATTACATATTAGATGGTAATGCTATTTATGCTCCCACTGTGTGATCTAGCAGATCTGTGTGACTGATTAAACGCACACACAGCGCACTGTGGCAGCCTGACAGTCCTCGCTCTCCTTCCAACTGTAGAGAACGCACCTTCAGCCATTCATCAGTGTCACCCTGTCGCTGTCGGTTACAGCCTGGGGCCCGTCGCGTCTTCATTACGGTCCAAATAAATCTGAAATAAAACCACAGATGATTTATTAGCTTCCAATGGCGTCGCGCTGGTTAGCATGGTCTGCCGCCACTATGGCCTAGAGAGACAGTTTTCAGACATGAGCAGCAGAAATCGGATGTGACAAGGAGACGTTGGCGTGATGATATCAGTCTGTGATCACAAGTTCTGCCTGATGAGAGGAAGAGGGCATCCGGGAAACTGTCACAGACCAGTGACGATTTGCTGCATGTCTATGTGATACACAAGGTGCCTTTCAGAGAAAAGCATACAGCGATGCTGTTCCTCTGTGATTTTTATGCAAACCCTGAACATCTTTTTTCTTTTTTTAAACTTACCTTCGGGGCTCATAAATTATCTTAGTGAACAATAAAGAAGTGATAGTTCTTTTCGCAAACATGAAGTATGAGAAAGATCAGTTGACATAAGTTGATTTCTTTCTCCCACAAATGCTGCTAGATAAATTGCACTGGGCTAAGCTCATAATCATCATTTTAATCTACGAATAAAGTAGAAGTAGCACTTTGTAGTTGAATGCCTTCCAACAGCCAGTTCAGTCTCCTCGGATAAAAAATGTAATCACTTCATCATTTTATCTTAAGACATTCTTATAAAATTTTGCTATAATTCACATGTAAATCCACGAGTTAAGACCCCATAAATACTCTCAGAGGTCACAACATTGACTTTTGGCTGCTAAATTATTAGCAGGTCACCCTCGAGTCTAACTGGACTTTTGCGCCAAGTGTAATGATTCACAAGAAAAGGGCAGACATGAGATACTTGACCTTTGACGTTTTACTGCTAAGATGTAACCAGTTCGTGCTCAAGTCCAAGTAACATTTTTTCCAAATTCAAAGAAAGAGAGAGATATGTTTCACAAGAATGGGACGTACAGTACATACACGACAAGAAGACAAAAAATAAATTGTCCACTGTGTTCTCCTGCATAAGGATGCATTACTTTCAGTTCTCTCTGAATCAACAAGTTTAGAAAAATAGCAGTTACAAAAAACCCAAAACTGCACAGAAATTGGCCAATTTCACTTGTGTCATTTCCAGCATTTTTTCCTACCAGTGGCTCAGTGGACCTCACAATCATCAGCACGATTTGCTGATTTTCTCCATTTTTGCCTCCATTCTTGATGACTGTTACAATGCATGCAACACATCATACTGGTAGTTTTCTTAGTAAATCCTTTAATGGAATCAGCTTTTCCACTCTGGAAAGAAAGCAAAACAAAACAAATAACATAAAAAGAAATCATGGTAACAAGATTCAACATCTTTTTTTTTTTTTAAACTTACCTTTGGGGCTCATAAATTATCTTAGTGAACAATAAAGAAGTGATAGTTCTTTTCGCAAACATGAAGTACGAGAAAGATCAGTTGACATAAGTTGATTTCTTTCTCTTACAAATGCTGCTAGATAAATTGCACTGGGCTAAGCTCATAATGTATTTCTACTTTCAAAAGACACTGAAATTCCTGTTAAGTGAACAAAAGAACTTCTAGCATCAGTAACACAAAACTTTACAGTTGCAACTTTTGGCTCCTCCCGTATTTCCTGCAGCAGATCAATCTGCCCTCCCATTTATCTCCCCCAGCCCTTAGAAGCCTCCCAGCTGCAAACAGGGACCTTTCACTTTTGAGGTGATTGTGCTAACCCCTACACTATGGAAACACATAATATTTTGGTTAAGCTTCAGCTGTGTCCCCTTAGTTTATTTATTCAGTATTCCATATAGGCACAATTATAGCAACATAAATATCCTTGATCATTTAAAGTGTTTCAGTAATGTCAGGAGTAGCATGTTTGCTCT
This sequence comes from Haplochromis burtoni, assembly GCF_018398535.1. Classification (NCBI taxonomy): domain Eukaryota; kingdom Metazoa; phylum Chordata; class Actinopteri; order Cichliformes; family Cichlidae; genus Haplochromis; species Haplochromis burtoni. The sequence goes on along the minus strand of NW_024582477.1, from coordinate 335,072 downwards.
ACACATTAAAAGGCCCAAGTTCACAGCTAGAAGGAAATAAAAAACCCTGCATTGTGCACAAAGGGGATCACAGGCGTACTCCCACTGCCATTCCCAAGCCAAGATAAATGGGAAGGTTGGGTCAGAAAGGGCATAGAAGTCAGTGCTAAACTAAAACTTTTATGGTTTAAAATTCCTCACTGATATATTGTATTTTGTTGAAAAAGAAAATTAAAGTTGCCAGAACTCTTGTAAAGTTGACAAAAACTGTCAAAAGTCAAAATGCCTCAAAAAGCTTTGAATTTTGCCTTGAAATGTTGCATTTCTCAACCTTTTCTTTTTTTTGTTATAGTATATTATTCATATACATTTGCTTTACATTTGATTAAATCAGATATATATTTATATTATTTAAAACCAAATAATCAGAATCAGAATACTTGGTTAATCTCTAAGGAAATTATGTAAAACCAAATATTTATTTTAAAAGTGACAATTGTACTGCCCCTGCTTGGTTTGTCAGACTTACCAAACTAAGTGCTGAATCCCAAACTATATTTATGCAGCCTATTTTTCTAGCTGCTCCACTTTATTATTTTAGGAGTTACTCTGAAAAGGAAAATAACCGAAACTGCCACAATGGGGTTTTTTTCTTAAGAGATTTGTTTGCCACCATTTCTGAATACCCTAGGATGGACGTCACATAATCTCTTTTGCTGTCCTTCACTGGGGCTTCATGTCAGGCTAAAAAGACAAAAGCTTAGGGATTTAGACTGATATGTGTGTTGTGCTCAGCCGAGCCTCTAACCTGGGATCAGTCCCAGAATGGCCATTTTAGCGGAGTCCAGTCCAGATGACAAAGCTCCAGCTGACTCCAGGCCAGTTCAGCAGGGAGAGGCACAGCTGAGACCTGCAGGTGTCACATTGTCCTGGTTGTCACTAACCCAATTACACCTGGATCACTGAGGACACGCACGCACGCTCCAGTATGCAACAAGACAGTGCAGAAACACACACAAGACCCGTAATACATGCAGATGGGAGCGGTGTGAGGGAGCGATGAGGTAAGCCTATCCAAAATAAAATAAAAAAGCCCTCCAGGAAATTAATTTCTCCACTTGTTGTTAATTAATTATGCATTAGAAAAGGCAAATAGAGAAGATGATAGAATGAAAAATGAGACATTAAAGTAAAAGTGAATTTTCAATGCTCTCCCACATCTTCCATCCTTTCTTTGTTATTCTTTCCTTCCTGCTTTCTTGTACACCCAGGTTGAAGCAGTCCTCTAACACTGATTCTTCGTCTTTTCTAGAGTGTGTCTGCCTGTGTATGTGTCACGGTGTAGTGAGTCGCCAGGTATAACTTATGTTGTGGGGACCTAAATGTGTTTACATAGTGATATTACGGGGACTTGTGTCCTTGTGGTGTCCCCATAAATCAGTTTTAAGTAGACAACATTTTTTTAAGGTTAAATTTAGGCAACTGGCAATGGTTATGGTATGGTAGAGGTAAGCAATATTGTGGTTAGCGTTTGAGTAAGTCTCGAGAAAATGAACGTAAGTCAGTGTAATGTCCTTTGAAGTCAGGCATACATGAATGTGTGTGCACGTGCACGCTTGTGTGCTCTAATGGTGTTTAATGCCCAGACTAATGGTTTCAGCAGGGAATCCTTGTGCAGAGCTTTGGTCCAGGCCTGGGCTGATCGCTGGCAGGACCATTCCTCATCCTGATACCGCATGGAGGTGAGAGCCAGGGGAACAGACAAACACACACACACACACACACACACACACACACACACACACACACACACACACACACACACA
>NW_024582477.1:326969-333247 GCF_018398535.1 Haplochromis burtoni | reverse complement strand
CACACACACACACACACACACACACACTGTCTCTGTTTCCTACTAGCTTGCTTGATCACACACACAGTTTCTCTTCCTTTGTTTCCTCCTGACTTTAATCCTGCATCTCTTACATTCACACATATTCTGTTTTCTCACCTTTATCACATTTCTCACATCTGTGTGTGTAGAAATCCTTTGCTCATTAGTGGTTGTAATTTGATTTCTTTTGTATGTTATATTTTCATTTTCTCCTTTTTTTTCATTAACAATGAACTGTATACTCTGCATGAACCTAATGTCTGATTAGGCCATAGAGGGTCACCCAAATGTAAAAAAAAACAAACAAAAAAACATTGCCATAAAGAAATTGTACTCTGTAGTTAATTCTGTGCTAATTCGGATAGCTACATTACCACGTTTATTAAGATTTTTAAAAATGAAACTAAGGTCATCGTATCCTTCGTAGAGATTTTCATTATTTTGTCCCATTAGAAGAAAATTGACTTGTAGTATAATCGGCCCTTCGGCACTTTCCAGGTGTAATATCAGGTACCTAAGCAAATGTAATGTTGAGTTTGCGGTCTTTCGGATGAGCACTAGTCAAATTTTTGTGGGGAGGGGCTTCTCCTTGTTGCTAAGCAACATCATTTGGTACTATGACATCATCTGTGGTTGTTTCACACCTCTTTGTGGCCTAATAATTATGTTACGAACTCAGGTAAAAACAGAGATATACTGGATATACATATGATAACTAAAGTAGCAAACAGGCAAAACTGATAGAGGCAAAACTGAAACTGTAAGGCAATGGAGTGCAGGGGAGAAAGTGAGATGAAGGCAGGGGCTATCTGTGTGTATGTGTGGTTGTCTGTAGAGAGGTGTAGGCGGTATAGGCATACAGTTGCTCAGGGCAGTAAGGGTAGGGGGGTGTGTCAGTACAGATGCTCTGTGACCGGGTGTCACAATTCGGGCCAGGAAGCTGAATCCAACGATTAATCACCGGGCCCCTCCGCTTGTAATCAAACGGGCTCTGGCCATGATGTATGAGCCATGTCACAATTACTGACTCACATTCTCATGCTTGCACGCACACACAGAACACTCAGAGTTGATCATGTGCACACATGTATGAGGACGTACGGACATGCACACGTACGCACACACAAACGGCGCGCAGAACAACCACCGGCCGCGCACTAGGATTATGGCTGTCTTCCAAAAGGCCACTGGGGCAGTCTTCAAAGACACAAACATAAACATCCTAACAAAGCCAACACATTATAATCTTAGTCAGCAACACAGGGGTAGCAGAGGGGAGAATGTCAGCACGCAGTGAGAAAGAGGAAAAGAAAAAAAAATAGAAACCGAGTCAGTGGGAGTTCAGGACTAATGAGTAAGACAGATATACTGAATAATGGGAGTAGAAGAGAGACAGATGAAAAGAGCGAAGGGGTAAGAAGGACTGAAAGTAGGAGTGAGGGTGAAAGATGCTGTAGAAGAACGAGTCAGGGAAGAGCTAATGAGCGAGCGAGAGCAAGAAAAGGAAGTGAGGGCTGAGGAGGGGATGAAGAGGTGAATCCGCAGGGATGGAGGTAAAGCTCTTGGTCAGCGGTTTCCACAGAGATGGTGGACAGGCCAGCTGACAGAATGAATAATTTAGGACAAGGTGTGGACATCGATCCCACAATGCACTTCTGCATGACCACACTGTCCAAGGCATACATTCTCAATAGCTGTCTATCTTTCTCTCTGTCTCTCTCTTTCTCCCTCACACACACGCATAAATTAACCTCAGTAGTTCCTCAGATTCCAGCTGACCGCCTCCAAACAAATGACCACTACTCACACACACTGCGTTAGTTACAGTATCGTTGTGTTAATATTGTTATATCTTTACTGTGATTTTTTTTTTACTTTGATAAAAAAAAAATTGTCAAAAACAAACAAAAAAAAGTTATAGTGATATTTAATCTCGAACACAGACAAATAATACTTGGGCCTACTTGCTGGCCTGTGCTAACAGACAATGATGGCTTTCAGTAGCCTCCTCTGTGTAAAGTCCTTCCTGTTTGGTTCACTAACTTCCTGTCTACTGCAACCTGATTCTTCCTTGTTGAATGAGATGTCTTTGACCCTGCTGGCCTCCTGTCCAAACCAAACACAGCCATTTCCACTTGAATTTTCCTGCAGGAAAGAATCATTGGACATATGACATATAGTGGGAGCAAATTTTGGATACTTTGTTTACTTGCAAAACCTCTCGTTGAGCAAATCTGCATAATCAAATGGCTAATATGAATATTTTATTAGTTTATTACTTTGCCAAGATTGATATTAAATGCTGGATATGATGAACATCTACTTTAATTGCAGTCTTACATTTTTTTTAGTAATGTTTCCCCAGCCTCTGGCATAACACAAGACCATTTTTAACCCCGTGGAACAATGTTTCTCCCAAATCTCTCTGGCTTTGCAGGCACCTCTCCTCTTCATTCATCACACAGCCTGAACAAGTGACCGGGGAATGACCTCGCAAGTGCGCAGACGCACATGTTGTACACACTCACACACACACGCACACACACACACACACACACACACACACACACACACACACACACAAGCTGTTAGACACACAAGTCCGCAAACACAGATTCAGCTCACACACAAAAGCATGATTCATTTTTCACAAACGATGGATACCTTGGAAGCCATGCTCAAACATGCACATGCGTACACTTGCACATAGACACACCCCTAAATGTGCACGCTCATGCGTAGAGGTTCCTATCACATCCGTTACAGATGGGTTCTCCTCCTCCTCAGTCCTAAATGAATATAAATATGTCTGTTTGACATCATTCATCTGCCAGAGACAAACACATTTACCACATCCGGCCAAAAGAGGCAGTGTTACTCTCTACTTCGCTGGGGAGAGACGCATGCAGAAAATAGAAACTGAAAAGGAGAGTGGGAGCAGGGATGTAAAGGCTTCTAAAAATACACATGAAATCTAATAAGGTTTGTTCACAGCAGGGAATTAGCACATATACATAATGCACTTTCTCTTTTCTTTTGTCTCTCACGTGCAGCCGTGCAGAAAAACAAACTTCCCTCGCTTTTTAAAATACATTTTATTCTGTTGCCGTCGCCCCCTAATCAAATCTGATCCTATCTCTCCCCTCTTGACAGGTTGCATTCACAATGAAGCATTTGAAAGCCCATTAGCTCCACTTTCCAGCATCGTAAAGCCAACAGCAACCTGATATCATCAGTAACAGTCCACGAGAAGATGACAGCCAGACGACAAGTGAGATGTGGACAGACTAAAGGAGCTGAGAGAACGAAGAGATATCGGTGATGGGAACAAATTGAAACAAAATGGCGGGCGATACGCTGCGAGGAGATGCTTGGGGAGATGTCATGTGGGCCAGTGGTGAGAATTTACGGCATGAGACGCATCATCATGGGTCGTCTTAGATAATGATCGCTTTTGAGAAGCAATCCTCGACATTTTACTTCTGCTGTTTCGGCAACGGGAAAAGAACAGCAATACACCTGTTGAGAGTCATTTACAGTGACATTTAAAGATCTTTCAGCTCATGAAAAGCTCCTTTTCAGTTATAATTTGAAAACCATTAAAGTTCACCAGACGTGACCTGTGTCCTCAGTCTCCACGTCTTCATAATGTTCTGCCCGCGAAGCCCTGAGGGAGGCGACAGCGGTTTCAAAGTGAAACGGCTCCTGCTGCAATCTGTGCTCCATATGTCATTAAGCCCATTAGGGAAACACTTGGTTAACATTAGAGCCAGAGTACCAGCCTTTGCTATGGGAACAGTCGTGGGTCGACATAAAAGCGGCGTCTCACTTGGTCTCGCTTCCTCTCGCTTCCTCTCTTTGTCTGGCTGCCTGTATTAACTAGCCATTGTCTTGTTTTTCACCCTCACCACTATGCTTTCTGAAATGCATCCTCCATTTCCTCACTATGAGTCATTTCTCTTTCACTCAGCTCTTTTTTTTCTGCCTTCAACCTTCACTGGTTATACATTTTGCCACTGGGGGCAGTAGAAGAAAAGATGTTGGTTTTGTTTGAACAGCATTTAGACCGTACTCTTTGTCAGTGTGGAGTAATGACAGCCTGTGTAAATGACCTTCCTTTTGCTGGCATGGAATGTTTTGTTGCTCCCTTTCCATTGTATCCCTGCATGATACTTCAAATAGAAAGATTTTGACTTTCGTGACACTGAGTAGTCTTCGTGGTCAACAAATCATAAATTTTGCTGGACTCAGGTGATGGAAGTAATCAAAAAAAGAAAGAAAAAGAAAAACAGCCTATCATAATGTTCTCTTGAGGAAACCAGGAAACCGATATGGCATTTTCACCTAGAGGTCAGGTGGAGGTCAGCATTGAGTGTCATGCCCCTGCTCTACCCCCCCCCCCCCCCCCCCCCCCCCCCCCCCACACACACACACACACACACGCCCCTCCCTTCCCTTCTCTGCCTCCTTCTCCATTCCTGTGACAAAGAGAGCCAGTTCGGTTGCCAAGGAAACAGGCTTTTTCAATGGTGATGCTGGAACACGTGGGAAGGGCAGGGCGGCTTTGTTTCGCCCCTGTGATGAAGGATTCTCCCCATGCATGTTTAATCGCCAGACTTATGGTCCCAAACCCAACAGCCGAGCCCATCCACTACCGCCTGATTATGTTCAATGGAGCTTCTGACACCACCATTTTGCCAGCTTTATCATGCTGTGCAGCTCCCACCACGGGTACCTTAGCCATTGTTGCACAGCGTTCTTGACGAGTACAGCTGAGACCACAGATAGTCAGATCAAACAAGGAAGGCACACATGCGACGCAAACAGCAACCGAAAATACGCCTGGCCAAATAAACACACTTACTTTGCATACACACTTTGAAAAATACATAAGGCCAAGCACACAATCCTTTTTGTCCTTTTTCCGTATCTTGGCAGCCACCCACCACTGTTTGGCTTAGCACAGCAAGTGGGAGAAAAAAAAATGGCTGATCACCATGGCAACTGTGTGTGCCGTTCTGCTACAGCTGTGATGTATGTGGTGACACTTTTGACCCTGTGGTGAACTCTATGAGCCGTAGAATGTCCGGATAGGCCGGCCTTGACTGTCCTGCCTCTATGTGTACCATATAGGTTCAGTTAATGCCCGGTCAACATCCACCACCAAACACATTTTTAAACCCAGTCAGACAAGGTCAGGGCTGCATACTTTTGTCGTGGAAACAACATTTCTATGAAGTCTTAATCATCATCTGTGATCCGAGATTACATTTTTAATAGTCAGTGTTGTGTGAGCTCACAGATATAATATTTTGCAGCAAAACACCGCACTAGCAGAAAGATTTTGCAGATTTCGACATCAGATACAGGCAGATAACTGCTACATTCACTGTCTTCAAAGACAAAGGCAGCCTGTGTTAGACCCTGATAGAATTCAAGGTTTGTTGCCCCTCATGTGTTTGCTTCCTGCCTGTCAGTTATGTGTGTCCTTTATTGTCACACAACAAAACACATCTTCAGATCTTCCGCTGGCTCTCCGCTGACATTTACAGATCAAGCACGCTGTTTCATATATATGAAAAAAAGGTCAAACACAAACAGCCTGTGCACAGATATCAAAGTGTCACAGAGTTTTCTCCAGCATTGCACACACACTCAGGAAGACACACATATTTTTGTGTGATGAGACAGACAGAAAAGTCACGTAGGCTTGCAATGCAATGCAGTACTTATCAACACAAATTCCCTCAGTCAGCAGTTGTCTCCTTCTGTCTGGTTGGTTTTGCAGAAATGTATCACCTGTTCTGTGTTTCCACCACTAGGGGTGCTGCAGCTTTGCACAAAACCAGAGCTCCTAAATCTACCACAGCTGCTGCTGCTGCTTCACACTGAGCTGCTGTGGAGCAGAAGAAGGGGAGCTGACACCCAGAAAATGCCATCGAGCAGAGCAGCTTTTTTTTTCCTTTAAGGAACAATTGATTCTTCATTGTACCAGTGAACATATATAATGGGGAAAGCACGTTAAAAAAGCAGACCAGTAGATGTGGATAAAAACACTGAAAACATTTTGTTTAATGTGTTCTTTATAATAAATTACACCCAGTCAGAAAGCTGATAATCACAAAGAGAAAAGAGACAGTGCATATGAAAATAGCAACACAGAGCTGTTCTTGAGCTTTTACAGGTTTTACTGTTATCGTGTAATGTTTCTTATATAAACCCTTCTTCATTCTTTGCCAAGAAGTTTGGGGGGGGGG
>NW_024582477.1:311159-326949 GCF_018398535.1 Haplochromis burtoni | reverse complement strand
CTGTTGTTTCATTTTCTGCGCTCCTACCTGCAACTGCAGCAGGAGAAATTTACCTCCTTTTTACCAAAAACTGAAACTAAGCAAAAACAAAAGAGACATTCCATGTGCTGTTACAGCTCCTCAGCCCTGTTTGTCCAGGTCACACCCTCAGAGGGTCGTGACCTCCTTAGATACACTTAGACCTGCCATACCACTGAGAAGTCAACTTGCATGTCTTAAAGACACAGACAATAGAAAGAAGCTTAGCCACTTGTAAAACACGTAAAGCTGCACCTATATGGTTCAATTTGAGCAACATTTAAAGCTGCGTTCATGCACCTGATTAATATTTTTTTCCATATCAGTGCATAGTTTATGTCTCTTATACGATCAGTTCTCTTCCATAATTTAAACTGGATTTGAAAGTTATGGATTCTGCACCAGTGGGGGATGTAATGTGTTCCAAAGTAATGCTACATTGTAAGTTGGTAATGCAACGTATTACCGGACGCAATTCAGGCATCACATTGCATTTACTAAGCAAACAATTATGTCATTAATTTCATTATATTGTTCTTTAATTTGCTGCATAGTGAGTAGAGAAGGCAAGGAGGGGGAAATGGTAGTGCAGTCTACAACTTCTAAAGAGTTGTCATGCTCTCCGGACAAGAGTCTTACAGTAAAGTGCCCACAGCAGAATTCCCAACTGCAAAACACAACACAGAGTCAGGCCTTTACCACTGTAGATTCCATTTCCACCCATACATGTGGCCACAAAATCTTCATGTAAAGTGCCTTTTAGGCTTTTTATTTATTTTTTACTAATTTTGCTGGCAACTTCGTATTAAGGCTTAAACAACAAGGCAAAGATTATGTGTGTGTCCTCATTACAATAGGGATTAGTGTCAGTGTGTGGGACTGCAGCCTAAAGTTTATATTGTTAACTGGTAATTATGTGACAGTTCATGCAATGAGTAACACAGAAGTAATGTAAAGAATTACTCTGTTCAGGGATTAACTATGTAACACAATTCATTAGCGTTGTCAGGCTTTCTATGTGAAATTTCTTCTCTTAAGATTTAAATGTACAAATTGCAAAACCCTTGGAGGTGAATTTGTTTTTTTGTGATTTTGAGCTATAGATAAAAAGTGACTTGTTGGAAAGTTCATTCAGTTCATCTGCACGCATTACTTTTCCAAGTAACGTCTTCTATCACACACTTGTACTGCAGGTTTGCATTGACTCAGGTGTGCCAACTTGGGTCACTCTGGCAGGAAGCTATCTGCTGGCCTTCATAGCTAATTTGAGTCACTGAACTGGAGTTCTAACTCGTGTTTTTGGTGTTTGGTGCTTTTTAGCTAAATTATCTTGCAAACATTGTGGCCTGTTGTAAAGTGCTGCTCTTCCAAAGAGTGGTAATTGGTAAATGGTGAATGGACTGGTTTTTCTACTCTACTTAAGTAAGCAAAGCGCTTGATACAACATACCACATTCAACCATCCACACCCATTTATACATGAACTATGCTTTTTTGCAATGCAAATATAACCCAAACTCTTTAAAACCCAAAGTCCATACACACCGACTGGTTGAACTTTATTTGCTGTAGAAAACAACCTGATTAAATTTGTAAGAGAGATTATTATAATTAATACTATTTATAGATATTTTTGTATAACTCTCAATAGTACTGTATCCCCATATCTCTTGTATTACTTCAGTTTTAACAGTGTTTTCACCACAAATCAAAAGGACAGAGAAAAAATGACAAAATTTAGATGAGCCTGAAGAATCCTTTCAGCCTATCTCTGCATCTGTAGGTACATGGCCCTGTCAATCATGGTCATCACATTTGGGGACAGTCCCCTTCGTCTGTCCACCCCTCCCTCTCTCTCTGGTTGTGGTCCTGCCACTGATGTTGAGTGGGTGACCTTTTCTTTCAGCTAATCCACACCAAAAAGCCCTAATTACTGCTGCTGCTCCACCAGCCTCCCTGGCCCAATAATCAATACGGCCGATTGGCCGGCGGATCACCCCATCAGACACCAGCGCTTTACATGTGACTCAGAGTGTGTGTGTGTGTGTGTGTGTGTGTGTGTGTGTGTGTGTGTGTGTGTTTGTTAGAGTTATTTAGTGATGGTATTTTTATGGGAAAATGCATAGAACAAGAAAGATTGCACCAAAGGGCTGAAAAGACCTTATTTGGAAAGACTCCACAAGCAAAAGAAAGAAAAGAAAAGCAACCACACACACACACACTTGTATTTACACACATTCCTCACACCAAGCTGAATGTTGTGACACTAGTTGACCTTATTGAGCTGCTGTTGTGTAAAGAGTCCCTGATTAGAATATCTTCCCTTTAACCTTTAACAGAGTGACGCACCGCCCAAAAGCAAAGGAATATGCCACGGGTTTATGCAGGGAGGTAAATGTTTTGTGTCCTAATTTCATTAAGCTGTGGCATTTCACTAAAAGTCCTGAATGCATTGCTGAAAATGTTGCTTTTCAAAAACACTTCTTTTTCTTTACAGGTATGTGCTTATGCTATGATGAGCTGACACTATAATGCCGTGAGCATTTCTCACCTCTATATTTGTGTGTATGTGATGCATCTGTCTGAGCAAAAACGCCTGAGGACGTTGAAGAGCAACCAAAGGCAGGATGCAGTGTTATCAGAAAGAAGGAACGAGTTTAATTTTAGGCAGTCATATCTGTGGAAAGAAGTAAGCGATCTCTCTTTCTGTCTTCTCTTTCTCTTTCCTTCTTTCACTCTTGCTGACAGTCTTTGATTGCATTAGACAAGTTAATGAAAAGCAACAATGAAGAAACGACTGGCAGCCCTTCCTGCAGCCCGCACCTGCCAGAGTGTACGTCTGTGTGCGCATACCTGCCAGTGCTTATGTCAAGTTGTCTCTTGGCCTCCGGCGTGCCAGTCACCACGATGATGAGATGGTAAGAGAGTGATGAGAACCTTGTTCATACCCTCAGGGTGAAGCTCTGCAGACGTGAAATGGTTATCAATATCAACTCCTGTTCCCACACCAGAAGTCATGAGAAAGTTGGAGAGAAATCTTTCTGAAGCGTTAAAAACTCAGCTATGTTTCAGAACCCATCATCACAGGCTTTAGTTAAAAGATGAGATACATTATTTGCTTTAATGAGGCTTGCTGAATCACTTGATTGACATTGCATACCTTTCGTTAAAAATTGTTGCAACAAGATGATCTCTTAATAGAGCTGCTGGCATATTAATGTCATTAACAGCCATTAACAGCAAATAGATTCTGCAGTCAACTCAAAAGGCTCTAAGTAACACGCAGCCACAATATTGTAATTTCAATATGCGAATTCAATCCTTTAGGAACTTACTTAATACCAAGAATCATTTCCAATGGCACTTTGAATTAGATATTAGATGATGCTGCACCTGAAGGTAAAGGCCCTACAATAACACAGAGAAAACTCCAACAATCAGAAATGACTGCCTAAAATTAACCTTGTTCTTTCAGGGATCACTGAATAATTTAAAATGATGCCCTATGAGCAAGCGGAAAGGAAAAACTCCCTTTTGGCAGGAAGAACCAGAACCAGAACTGTCAGAGTATTTTTGCTTTTAAGGATTTTATTATTCATATAATAATCAACTAAGAGTGTTTATATTTCTCTTCTGTACTCAACCAGCTGCATATTTTAATTGCTGGCCCCCTACTTTATAACGGAAACTGTTTGCCTTCACATTATCAGTCTTTGCCTTCACATTGTCACTGTTTGCCTTCACACTAGCAGGAAACCGCCACCCACGAGTAAGAAACAACCTTGTAGAGAACACGAAGTTTTTGGTAAACCACACCTGTTTTCTTGACAAGATAAGGATGATATTTCCTTTTCTGTATGCTTCATGATGTGTATAAATAAAGCCAGACTGCACCAAGGAGGTGTGTGAGTCTCTCCCTGAGTCTCTCACCCGTGCACGTTAAAAACTGCTCTAAGTGTCTGAGTGATATTTCATTGCATCTGAGTACTTGATAATAGAATATCTTTAACAAGAACTCTGGCAGAACCAGGCTCAGGAATGGGCAGCTATCTGTCGTGATTAGTTGGGGGTGAGGGGAGGAAGACAGGACAAAACCATGCTGTGGAAGAGAGCCAGAGATTAATAATAAAAGATTAAATGCAAAGTGGTGTATAAACACACAGTGAATGAAAGAAGAAAGAAGAAACACTCAGTACATCCTGGGAAGCCCCCAGGAGCATTGTAGTGTAACTAAGGGAAGGTTCAAAGTCTCCTGATCCAGCTCTAACTATATACTTTATCAAAAAGGAACGTTTTCATGCAGGTAAATAAAACTGTATTGAAGATATTTTCCTAAAAAATAAACTAAAAATATACAAAATAGTTGCCAAATTTAACTTAACTTACAATAAGTTTTCCCTTACATACACCATAGTTTCCTTGATCTTATTTTTAAAAAAAAAACAAACTATACTACCCGTATTGATCAGCACTGATGCTCGTGTCTGGTGTCTGGGTTTTAGGATCTGCAGTGTTGTACTTTGTATTATGCCCTGAAATGGGCACAGGAAAAGTAATGGTGTTCATTGACTCAAATAAGTAACTAAATAATTTAATAAATGAAAATATCGTTAATTAAAACAGACTTCCCTATCATGACACTGGGACTAATCATACAACTGAAAGAACAGTGATATCTACTTTATGCTGGCCCATTAGCAAAGACTAAAATTGTCCTTTAAATAGTGATGGTTCTATTGAGTAGAATTTTGCCACAAGCAATCTCTGAATAAATGATCTTTCCCAGTGTGCGACAACAATAGGCATCATAGTTTCTTTGTCAGTAAGTAATAGCTGCAGTTTGTTCGTCCATCACCAGAAGCCGATGACATGAAACCATTACAGAGACCTGCGGTCAGTTGCAGATAATCTATCATCTCTGGCTGGAATACAGGTCAGAAGGAGTCAATAACTTTTAAGTATCCACAGTTATGACACGCTATATCATATAAAGGAAAAACCTGAACTCTTGACCTCTACAGTGAGGGTATCCAGCAGTTTTTTAATGCTATGGGGCGCATTTTGCTGACATGGATTGGATCCACTTGTCCCTTTAGCGGAAAGGGTCACTCCAATCAATACAAAGTTGTTCTGAGTGATCACTTTTATCTGATCATGAAGCATTTTTATCTTGATGGAAGTGTTCCCCGTCCTTAAAGTGTGAGGGATCACTGAATAATTTAAAAAGTATGAAAATGATGTGAATCGTACTATACAGCTTACCACAAGCCAAACTGAGTGTTAACAGGAGACTTTGGTCTGAGGTAGGCAGAGTCGTCTACTAACATCATCAAAACATCCAATGGGGGGATATTTCAAGAAGACTGACGTTCCTTCCTTCTGGTAAAGATCCAGATTTTAGAGAATCAGTCATTACAGATCTTGGTGAGGTGTTTCATATTGGCTTTTCCTTTAATTTATCACCTGTTTTTAGTTTTTTTTTGATATGTAGTGTTTAATCTTGGTCGTTTGCTGTAATTAGGAAGTAGTTGTGAACAGTTGAAATGGTAGCTCAAATCCCAGCTCACTGAGGCCTGTATATAAAATTTGATGGGTGCATCAGAAGAAGGAAATGAGCGCTCTATATACGGTTAAACTTCACAAAACAAAGGTTTTACTGTCCAACAGCACAAAATTACTGTAAAAAATATGTGAATGTAAATACAAGCAATAGTGACATAGTGAATAGTGCAATTACATTTCCTGATTATCTTAACTTTAATTATACAATTTTAACTTCTTGGGCATTCCACGTGTGCAAGAGCCGTATTTGTGTGAGCTCATTTGTTTTACTTCTTTAAAACTGTGTATCATTTCCTACGTGTACGTCTGCCTGTGCAAACCTCTGTGCAAACATTGTATATGCAGTGACTGCATGTGTGTGTGAATGTGAATGCATGTCGGTGAACTGAAGACAAATGCAGTCCCACAGAGAGCTGCCCCAGTCAGCCTGGCCTGCTGAGTGAAAATCTGCGGTAATGTTTAGCTAAAGGGGTGAAAAAGAAGGTGAGTGGGGGAGAAGGAAGGGGGAAAGATGAGAGAATGACAGGCTAGGGTTCTGTGGGTAGAGAGTGAGTAGAGAGAGTGAAGAGGGTAGCGTCTGAACGAAGGGAAAGATGGGTCATGGTGCGGAGCGACGGGGAGAGGGAGGGAAGGAAGGATAAAAGGCCCAATCAGGATGGACTGTAGAGAGGTCCCGCTTGGCCTTGTCAGTCAGTCGTCTCCCTGACACCTGAACCTCTGCTGACCGGGTCGTGACTGCCTCTCTGGCACAGGAGATATCACTAGGGGAGCTGACCTTTGACCTTGCACCTCCTCATCTCCACCACAGCACTCACCCTGCTTTCTTAACAATCCCTTTACTTGCTTCCTTGCCTTCATTTGTTTTCAGCGCTTCCTCCAGTCTTTCACTAACAGTTTGGTTATCATTTACCCATTCACCATTAGTGGACATAGGGATAAAATACAACATAAACAAGTAAAGACAGGCAGTTATAAAATACGTTATGGGAATTACACAGGAAGAAACACAGGATTAACCTGCAAACAAAGTACAGCTGTTTATTGAACTGGGGTTTCACTGGTAGCGGGTTGCCTCTAAATATGAAATGTGTTTCTACTCTCTGGGTGCATCTAATCGAGGTTTTGGTAAGGAGCAGTGACTTCCTTGGATGTCTGTTGCCTGGAAATTTCACACGAACCACAAAAGGAGGAAGTTTCTGCACCTGGCCAAAACAAAATCTGGTATTTAACAATCCATTAAACCACTATGTGTGGTTTTGGTTATCAAGATATGATACAACAAAGCAGTGTGCTCAGCCTCAAGTCTTAAACCATGTATTGGGTGCTCAGTGTTGACAAATACAAAAATAAACAGAAGAGTGGCATGTGGGACTATGTGAATGTGCAGTTTCAGCCAAAATACATTCATGTTTATCGTAATAATTTTTAAAAAAAATGCTAAAAACATACATTTATCATTGAGCTCAAGTGGTCGTGTTGATTTTTTATTATTTTTAGTCACTTGGTGGTTTCTTTCATAAATCAGTAGTCTGATTTTATTTATTTTTTATTTGCCTTGTCACAAAGCAGCCACCTCAAAGCACTCCAGTTCATAACAATATCAGAGCCACTGCGACCTTTTCAAAATGATAAAATTCTTCAGTGCAACAACTACTAAGACCTTATGCATTCTGACAGGAAGCCTTTTGTAGCTGGCAAGCTGAATCAAACACACAAGCATGCGTGCATGTATCCCTGGAGATAGGTCTAATCCTGGGTTTACATTGTTAGGACAACAGGGATAATCCTGCTAACAGGGTGTTTATCTAGAAACTGCAACTGCTGAATCCCCAGCACGCACAGTATTGACCCGAAACAAAAAAGACAACAAGAGGGTGAGAAGGCACAGTAAAAAAAAAAAAAAAAAAAGTTCAACAGGACAACAAAAAATCTGAATAAAGAAAACATGCAAGTCATGAGGAAATGGAAAATGGCTTTAAAAGGTTGCACTGGAGTAAGCAAAGAGGCAGATGAAAGAAAGGTCTGTGCTGCCAGGTATGCAGATGAGAGTGTGATGGCATCGATACAGAGGTGGACACAACCAATCCCTCAGGACTGCACTCCAGCCAGAACAAACACACACAGAGGAACAAAAAACCTTTATTTTAGGTGAATGTGCAGACACATAAACAGAACAAACGTGTCTATACAATAAGTTAATTGGGATCGTTTTTATGGTTAAACACACAGTATACAACAAAATCAATGAAATGTTAAATGACTGCAAACTTTGTCCATTTAATCCTATTTTACTCGCTTTTTACATATCAAGTATGTATTTTTATGGCAGATTTAACCTGGATATGGATGATATCTCATGAAACTCTACAGAGATGTTCTGTTACGCTTCACAAATCTTTTATGGGAGACTTTAATTAAACCTGGGTGCAATTTGATGTAAATTTGGAGAAGATGACAAAAGATAAAGGAAAGGCTGATTGTGAATTAATCAGTGTGCCAAATAGCAAACAATAAGAGGCTAGGACATAGTCATACTGTCTTGTTGCGGGGACTACAACTGATAGAGTTCTTAAAAGGGAGGCAGTAAGGTGGCTGTAGTTGCCATTAGAAATTTGCAAACTTCAGAAAGATCTGTAAACACATCAGATTAGTGGGAGCTGGCTATCCTGTGCCTGACTTGGCTTCGATGTGACTCCTTTGCCTCTTGTCTGCTTGGCGTACGACTCGAGTGGGAGCAGGCTGAGCTGTAAAAGAAAGAGAACTAGTTGAGTCAAGAGAAGCAGGCAATTATCAAAGGTTATGGTTAGTGACAATCAACTATTTTGTCTGAAATGTTATACTTTTGTTCTAATTATTTGGATGAGGTACCCATAATGGTCAAAAATGTGGAATACAAATAACTCTTAATGGTCACCATCTTAGCTATGCAATGTAATGGGGAGGGGTCACCAATTACATCTACTAACAGTACAAGTATTTGAATTGAGACACAATGTACAATCTGGCAGAGGTATTGTGGTAGAGCTGATCTCAGTGAGATGGGATGACATGAGATGTTTGTAACTAATGTAATTACACTTCTAGGTTAAAGCTGCTATAACAAAACCAAGTGGGGACTGAAGAAAATTGATTGGTAAGAACAGACTACCTCTCAGACCCTAGCAGCCTCTTTCACTGGCAGAAAGTGAAACACTGGGATAATCTTACTGATAAGTTTGGACATTTGCACCCCTACTTTGTGCAATTTGTACTATGCCTGGCGTCATTTTGTCAAAGACAGCCATTGTACCTTCTACAGGGAGTGCAGAATTATTAGGCACATGAGTATTTTGTCCACATCATCCTCTTCATGCATGTTGTCTTACTCCAAGCTGTATAGGCTTGAAAGCCTACTACCAATTAAGCATATTAGGTGATGTGCATCTCTGTAATGAGAAGGGGTGTGGTCTAATGACATCAACACCCTATATCAGGTGTGCATAATTATTAGGCAACGTCCTTTCCTTTGGCAAAATGGGTCAAAAGAAGGACTTGACAGGCTCAGAAAAGTCAAAAATAGTGAGATATCTTGCAGAGGGATGCAGCAGTCTCAAAATTGCAAAGCTTCTGAAGCGTGATCATCGAACAATCAAGCGTTTCATTCAAAATAGTCAACAGGGTCGCAAGAAGCTGTGGAAAAACCAAGGCGCAAAATAACTGCCCATGAACTGAGAAAAGTCAAGCGTGCAGCTGCCAAGATGCCACTTGCCACCAGTTTGGCCATATTTCAGAGCTGCAACATCACTGGAGTGCCCAAAAGCACAAGGTGTGCAATATCAGAGACATGGCCAAGGTAAGAAAGGCTGAAAGACGACCACCACTGAACAAGACACACAAGCTGAAACGTCAAGACTGGGCCAAGAAATATCTCAAGACTGATTTTTCTAAGGTTTTATGGACTGATGAAATGAGAGTGAGTCTTGATGGGCCAGATGGATGGGCCCGTGGCTGGATTGGTAAAGGGCAGAGAGCTCCAGTCCGACTCAGACGCCAGCAAGGTGGAGGTGGAGTACTGGTTTGGGCTGGTATCATCAAAGATGAGCTTGTGGGGCCTTTTCGGGTTGAGGATGGAGTCAAGCTCAACTCCCAGTCCTACTGCCAGTTTCTGGAAGACACCTTCTTCAAGCAGTGGTACAGGAAGAAGTCTGCATCCTTCAAGAAAAACATGATTTTCATGCAGGACAATGCTCCATCACACGTCCAAGTACTCCACAGCGTGGCTGGCAAGAAAGGGTATAAAAGAAGAAAAACTAATGACATGGCCACCTTGTTCACCTGATCTGAACCCCATTGAGAACCTGTGGTCCATCATCAAATGTGAGATTTACAAGGAGGGAAAACAGTACACCTCTCTGAACAGTGTCTGGGAGGCTGTGGTTGCTGCTGCACGCAATGTTGATGGTGAACAGATCAAAACACTGACAGAATCCATGGATGGCAGGCTTTTGAGTGTCCTTGCAAAGAAAGGTGGCTATATTGGTCGCTGATTTGTTTTTGTTTTGTTTTGAATGTCAGAAATGTATATTTGTGAATGTGGAGATGTTATATTGGTTCACTGGTAAAAATAAATAATTGAAATGGGTATATATTTGTTTTTTGTTAAGTTGCCTAATAATTATGCACAGTAATAGTCACCTGCACACACAGATATCCCCCTAAAATAGCTAAAACTAAAAACAAACTAAAAACTACTTCCAAAAACATTCAGCTTTGATATTAATGAGTTTTTTGGGTTTGTTGAGAACATGGTTGTTGTTCAATAATAAAATTATTCCTCAAAAATACAACTTGCCTAATAATTCTGCACTCCCTGTATTATTATTCATCATAATTTTTTTCTTTCAAAACTAACAAAAAATGGTTTTATAGTTTTATTTGCAGTAATAAAAGTATAAGAAGGAGCTTCCTGTTGTTGCTCCTGTCTCAAAGTAAATGAAAAAATACCACACAAGTACTGCATGCTAATGCTAATTTAGCGCGCGATAGCACTTTGCCATGTAGGCTGTACCGTCTAGTGTTGGGGTGGTTTTATCAACAAATGAACACCATAATTTTAATTTCAGAACAAACTGACAGTATTTTGATGGGCTGTCTACTGTGGTAACACTATTCCCCAACCTCAGATTGACTTATCAGGCCAAGAACAAGCATCTACATGTTAGCATATCCAGCTAACATTTACAGATATGCTACCATCACAGACTTTGATTCCTTTACACAAGCAGTCTTTAAGGTCACAGCCTCATCAGGTGCAGCAAACCTGCATTGTTGTGGGAAACAGTTTATTGACTGTAAGCAGAAAATCTCAATAATTAAGCAAATCACTTTAATGCTATCAGCTTCATTAAAACTTAAAGATGAAAAGGCATTTCCATGACATGCAACTGAAATCACTTACATTTTATACTTAAATGCTCAAACTTTAGTAACAAACTGCCACTCCAGTATCTAATATTGCCCTGGCTGGTGTTAACTTCCTGTCTGTGGAAGGTTAGGCGGGCAGGGTTGGGGGCTGGGGATATCGGCAAAACGGCTGCAAGCTTTAGCATGCATGTCAGGGCCGGGGGACGCTCTCTGAGCCAAATGCCAGTCTATAGATCGCAGAGGGGACTAAAGATCACATCATCGTCCACCCGGACATCGGTGACACCGGACAGCGGACGTGGGAGAGACGGAGGACCAAATGATCCCTGCCAGGACCAGGCATTATAGACAGCCGCTGTCATTACAGGGCAAACATGCACTAGTTTGAGTGCACAAATGTAAACAAACACACACACAGGGTAACACACACACGTACACGAGCTGTGACAACGACATTATAGACAAGTGCTGTCATTAGAAGAGTCTCTGCGGAGCTCAAATGATAACGAGCACGGGGGAAGAAGAGCGGGGGTTGACAAGGATGACTGTCCAGCTGTCTGCAGGTAAGCTTGGGGTGTTGGATGTTGCAGTCTTATTAGCTCAATATACACAAAGCATTTGGGTGTCTGATGAGTTTTCACTTTTTAATTCTTAATCAGCTAATGTCTGTTCAGCTTACTCTGTTCCTGCTTCAGTTATTCACCTAAGAGTGTACAGTAGCTTAAACTCTACAACTCTCAAAAGACTAATGACTTGTTGAATTATATATACAAATCTTCAACTGTAACGTTTATTTTTCCAGTTTTAATATTAACAATGTGAAATTGTATATCTAAGTTTCTGGGCTTCTGTTAAAATAAACAAATACTACAGATTCAGGGGATTTTTGAAGTAGGAACTACAGTACTTGGCACTTACAACACATGCACCAAGGAATTATAAACACTGAAACTAAGGGCAAACAATTTTCTGCATCATTTTCTTTAACAAACAGAGTGAAAGCAGGAAAGCAAATCTGGTGTGCTTTGATCAGGTATATCCTATTGACAGACTTTACCCTTAAGCATAAATTAAGATCGGATCAAGTGATGACAGTTTGTAGGAGCTTCCAAAGGCAGTTCATGGCCAACAGGTATGTCTGGGTCATCAAAGCACTCCTATGTATCTATTAAACTAATTGTCAGGACTGAAGAATTCACATCAAGTATGTTGTGTGGGCCACGTGACACCACAGAAAGCAAGGGTAGTAAAGACAATTTTTGTGCATCAAAGGGCAAATCGCCAATAAATGGATTACCTGATAACTTAATTGTATGAGATGACATTGACAACAAATGTCATCAGAATAACTTGTTGCTAACCCCAAGGCATTCTCTAAAAAAAGAAAAAGAAATGCCAAAGAGGAAATGCTAGAAACCGCAGTTCGTCTAATGGCCACTTGTGGCTGGTCCCAAAAGTGAGCAAATCTCTATAGATTCTATGTAAAAATGCCCGGGTTTGCTAGGCTTTACTTCAGCTGAATCAAACCCCTGAACTCTACCTCTCATCTGTATTTGTGTTATTGGCACTGTAAGGAGTTTTTTAATTCAATTATCTTTTAATATTTTAGATTTATGTTTGGTTTATTGCAGAGCAGTGAGTCGCTGTTTCTTTTAAAAATAAAACCTAATAGCAAAAATAGACAAAATTACAAGTGAATCAATGCAATGATTCATTTGTATATAGCCACTTGTTTGCGCCCAATTTACTGTAAATGACATAGAAAACTGAAAAGCACTTTTACCAGTCTGTGCAATGTACAGTCCACATTATACCACAACTGGATATGGAAATGCTCAAAGTGGTTCCATTGCCAAAAACACTGGGTATGCTTGAAAATGGGTTACTCATGACAAACTATATACAGTAAGCAGTTACATCAGATAAGCCAGGAAGGTCTTGAACCTGGAATACGAAAAAGGGAGGCTGCCCACTTCTGCTGTCAACATCTCAACACCAAAAGTGTTGTAAAGAAAAAGCAAAGCAAGTACTCTGTGCTTACACACAGTGTGTTAGAGATTTAACTGAACATTAATTTGTCTCACTAAGCTTACAGTTGGAAGTCTGAAATGTAAATTGCTCTTTGCCTGAAGGGGACAAGTCTATCAGTGCTCAGTTTCAATCCTGCTCTTCAACTCCCACAGTGTTATGCGCTTCAGGGTGTGTACATACTAGAGGCTCAGAGTTACCCTATGCCTCACATCTGTCACTTAAACATCTTCACAATAACAATCTTCTGTATTGCTGCTGCCTATTTTAACACCAATGCTTGCTTTACTGCTGTGTCTCTTTCTGGCTTCAAAACAGCACACTAACACTGTCGTGTAGTTGGGATCAACTCGTCTTTGAGGGTATTGTCTGGCTCAAAAATATCAAAATATGGTGATTTCCCCTTAAAAAATGTAAGAGGAGAAATCTAAAAAACTCCAACAGCTGAGTCAAAACATGCTGAAAAATGTCTTTGGTGTGACCTGATCTAGTAACTTATATCAGTAACTGTCAAAGAAGCTGAATACTCTAATTTGTGTCAGTTAACGCACAAATGGTTCCCTAATCTTCCTCATATTGTGTTACCAATGGTCTTCTATCACAGTGTACATGACTGCGATTGGGCTTCCTGTGGGCAAGACTGACAGGTGGTTTTCAGGTACAATGGTGTCAGGTGAGCTCAAACATCCCGACAGTTGCTGACACAGCGGTGTTGAAACCTGTCTTGTGCCTTGAAGCTGTGTGTGTTCATATCTGTTTGTGAAAACTATGACTATAGCTCTGTGTTTTTTTGCTTTGATATGTTAGCAATTACCTGCTTGAGGCTGTTTCAGCATTTGCTACTTCATCTGTCTACTTATTCATGAAACCAAAGGCTCAAAGACCTTAATATCAAAGGCCTGGCTCAGGCTCTACTTGCTTATTGACAAGTGCTGCTGGCCATGCAGTTTAGATTATGGGATTATATTTTGGCTCTGTTAACCTTACAGTAACTCTTTGGCTCAGTAGGAAAACTATAAGATGCATAACAAAAGGCATGGGTACGCACAACATGTACAAAGAAAATGCATTTAAAATACATGTTTGGGTGATTGAGCTGAGCAAATAGGCCTAATAATTTCATGTAGCCTACCTTGTGGTCTTACACTTGATTGGACTTTACATAATATTAAAGGCATGAGAATAATAAGTAGTAAAAGTAATTCCATTTTTCTAGGTTTAGAAATTCTAAAAGAATGTGGTGTCGCCTGATCACAGTAAGTATAGAAAACGTTTTGCCAGACATGAAATTTTGGCTGAATTATTTTCTTGTTTTCATCTTATTTCAGAATATCATTATTGCAAAATGTGTCTTGCATGATGTTTATCTTTTTCTGTGTGGGCAGATTTTGTCACCATACAGTGGACACAATGCAGTGACTGAACTTTAAATGTATACCTTCATGCATATAGTTGACATCTAAATGAAGAGCAGGTTCTAAAGTAGTTATAGTAAAACTCACATATCATTTCAGTTTTTGGAGTCTGCCATAATGAAAAAAAATAGCAAACAAAAAAACAACTTCCAAGCAATCAGTTTTACAGTCTAGTTTGGCAGGTTCTGTCATGGGAAAAAGGTCTCTGCGCAGTCTTGTAAAAAAAAACTAAGTGCACCCTCACTTATTTTTATTTTTAGAAATTGAGAGTGTAATTAGCAGCCAGGTGCTGCTAATCAAATGCACTTGATAACTGATCAACAAGTATGACCGCCTCCATGAAAGCAGAGGTTTTGGCAGTTTGCTGGTCTGGAGTATTTAGATGTATGTTTGTACAATACCAAAAAGAAAAGGCATCAGCAATGACTTTAGATCCTAACAGTTATAGGATCATTTTCAATCAATTCCAAAATGATTGGTCATTCTGCAGTGAGAAAGAGTGGAAAATGTTTCAAGATTGTCATCAGTCCTCTCAGGAGTGGATGTCCCAAAAACTTCACGCCAATGTAAGACTGCAGTTCTCAGAGAAATTGTAAAAAAAAAACCTTCTCACTCAAAAAAACATGGCAGCATGGCTTAGGTTTGCAAAACTGCATCTAAAGAAACCTCAAGACGAAGAATGTCCTTTGAACACAAGATCAAAGTAGGGATGTTTGACCATAACACACAGTGCCACAATAACCAAACTTAGCATATTTGCACAAACATCTCATACAAACTGTCTAGACCTGTGGTTGAGGGGTGATGATCTGGGCTTGTTTTGCAGGGTACCTTGTCGTTATCGTGTCGAGCATGAATCCATCTTTATGCTAGAGTAGCATTTGTGATATTCTAGAGTCAAATGTGAGGCTATCTATCTGAGAGCTAAACTTGGGTCCAAATTGGGTTGTGCAAAAGGACTATGATCCCGAGCACAGCAGCAAATCAACAGAATTACTGAAGAAAACAAAAGTTAAGGTGTTTCAAAGGTACAGTCAAAGTCCAGACCTCAACCTTACTGAAATGCTTTGGCATTATGGCAAAATGCAGTCAGACCAACTGTAGTGGGATCCACCACAAAGGCAGCTTTGACTATATGGCAGGTGTTAACATGTCTCTCTATCTGTGGACAGATTTTGTCAGCAGAGTAGTGTCACAATCATCCTTTAATTGTATGACATCAAAAGATTTTGAAGATGACTAGTGTGAGAACTCGTGGTCTATGGCTCTCCATGGTCTATATATATGTACATTTTCAAGGTTCAAGGTTCTTTATTTGTCACATGCATAGCTATACAAGTATAACACACAGTGAAATGTAGCCTG
>NW_024582477.1:257560-309924 GCF_018398535.1 Haplochromis burtoni | reverse complement strand
ATCGGCTTGATTTTTCAGACCCGAAAGCTACGTTCATCTTTGATATGCAGCCTATGCTTTTCCCATTCAAGACTCACCAGATGCCCACAAGATTACAACGCTTGTGTTCATTCAAAGTATTCCTGAAGAATTCCAAGTATGCTTTTACAGCCATAATATGAAGACCACAGGAATGTCCTCTCTTTTAATTTGAACATGACTACAGGCAGCACAGTGATTGCTCACTGGTTTCAGGCTGAAGCCTGAGAAATTGTAAGGCTGGAGTTTCCAGTTCTGGCATGGCAAACACACAGACCATGATTTACCAGCCAATCCATCTGCTTTCAACCACAAATTCTTGCAACAACAGGACTGCAAAAAACCCAACAGTCCACATCATTTTCATATCTGCTCCCCATTTTTACCTGACTGACTCACAAAGCAATGACAAATTACTGGTCAGAATCACTGGGTTGAAGCAGTGCATGATCCTGTTATTAGCAAACAGAAAGATTTTCACTTTTTGCAGGTTTCATCTAGCCATTTCAGACATCAATACCCCAAAC
Organism: Haplochromis burtoni; assembly: GCF_018398535.1. NCBI lineage: Eukaryota > Metazoa > Chordata > Actinopteri > Cichliformes > Cichlidae > Haplochromis > Haplochromis burtoni. Next base: position 309,379 of record NW_024582477.1, on the reverse strand, counting down.
TTTGTGACAAAAATAAACCCATGTGTGACAGCACACGGTGTGATCAGATGGTGGCAGCAGCACAGTTTATCTGACCTTTGACATCAAGTGTGCATGACTGATGTGCATGACTGATTTTCAACTATTCTGTAGACTAAATAAACCTCTGTACTTAATTTTTAAAGGACCTAATATTTTGTACATTCGGCACGACTGTCCTTGAGCCAAGTCTCTTATTTGTAAGACACACAGCTACTGTAACTGACAGTTTTCAGCCAGAATGTTTCTCTGTGGTTATTCCTGTTTGATCTGAAGTGTGTGTGTGTGTGTGTGTGTGTGTGTGTGTGTGTGTGTGTGTGTTCTCTCGCACTCCCCTTTGAAAGGGAGTGTGAGAGAGAAAGAGGGAGAGACAGACAGGATGAACAGCCTGTCTGTCAGGTGTTGGTACTCACATTAGTCATGTTTAAAACAAAGGATTCTGGGAAGAGATGATGGCCAACACAAAGAGCATCAAGGCTCCTCAGTGACACCCGATCTCCTATTTTTGTGTGTGTGTCTGAATGTGTGTGTGTGTGTCTAGATAAGTGTGTGCGTATGTGTGGTGGGGGGCTTTCTTTAGGGGGTTTGGGGGTGCCTCATTGGCTGCCATGCTGAGGTCAACCTGGGGTCAGGACTTGTGTGATGGATGGACCACTGTCTCTAGACTACTAGCTAGTCCTCACTCCTCCTGTGGGCCTCAGACCTGCTGAAGTATCCTAGCTGTGCTCTTCTATTTTCACATCTCTTTGTATAATTCCATTTGGCACTCGAAGTAGGAGTGCTTCATCAAACAAAAGGGGCTCAGCGAAAACTGCAGACATCTCTTTGAGGTGAGTTCTGTTGTCAAGATGTGGCTGTGCACCACTTTACCCAGCCTTTGTTACTCATGTAACCTCTACTTTTCCTACCTCTAATCATTACAATACACATTCTGCCTTCTCTAAACTACCCTAGCGACCATGGTCTAACATGCCTGGCATGACAGACTGTTACTAACCACATGATGTCACCTCTCTTCTTGTTCCCCTCCTTCTCTTCCACCATCATTCTGTCAATCCCTCCATCGGCTCCGTCCCTTTATCGGCACATGGAGATGCACATCTGTCGATGGAGGAATTCATTTTGGCTGCCAATCACACCAGGGGAGTGGTCAATGAGCGCAGACGTGCCAATACCTCGACTACCCTGATGAGTGACTTCTGTCTCTCTGTCTCTCAGTCTCTCTGGGTTTACAACACTTTATGTCTGAGAGAGGCTCTCTGCTTTTCTTCATTTGTTTTTTACTCTGTTGTGCCCTGTGTGTGTGTTTGTGTGTTTATCCACAGCTGACCATAAACAAACTCGACAAACTTTCTTGAATATGTAATAGCACAGTCTGCTTATTTCATTCATATGTAAAGCTCTGCAATCACCTTCACTGACCTTGAAAAGAATATTACTGTTTGTGGTCATATCCCCACATCATTGTTTGCAATGCCTAGCTGATGTTTACTCTTTTTAATTTCCTGATTCTATAATGTATTTTATGTGTGCATGCAGGTGCACAACCACATGCACCCACTCTCACTCACACACATATACGCACACACACACACACACACACACACACACACACACACACACACACACACACGCACACACACACACACACACACAAACACATTGTAAAAATGTGGAAAAAAAAAGCAAATGAACTTTGCAGAGTGTGAGGACATGACAATTATTTCTGCAGTTATCTGCCTTCACCTTGTATTTGCATAGGCTACTCAGCAGTTTCTCTGACACACTGGAGGAATGGAACTTAATTACAAAGGTTTTGAGCAACAAATTTTGATATCAGTGTCCAATTAAAATTTGCAATGGATGAAGTAATGACCCAGATTTTGAACTTTCTATAGTGTGCTTATTTTGAAACCCCATCCCTCTATTTTCCCGATTTTATCAGGTTTATCATAAATTAATAGTATTTTAACACTAAGTAGAGATGCAATCTTTGGAGTTATATTTCCATTCTTCGTTTGTGTTTGCGCGCGCGCGCGCGCGCGCGCGCGCGCGTGTGTGTGCATATGTGCTTGCACGTGCAAAATCATTCCTTAATGCTTTCAAACTGTCACATTTAGATTTCTTATATGCGGTACTGTGTTTCCAGGCGGATGTGTGTATAGACGTACAGATTTGTTTGTTCTCAGGTTTGTAGCCTGTGGGTCTTTTTTCATCAACTGCTTCTCTTTTGGCTCTCATAAATCATGCAGGAGGAAAGACACCGCCACAAATTATTTTTTATGCAACAATATATTGTAAAGTGAAAGCTTCAAAAAGTATTTCAAAAGTATTTGTCAGTCACCACCAGGCAGTGTACTTGAGATTTTAAACTAAATCACCTTTTAGAAATGGTCTGTTTCATAATTTATTTGCAGTGTAAAAATGTAAAACATTTTTAAAAAATCCGAAGTGTTTAATTGGTCTAAAATACACACTAATCACTAATTAAGAATCGCTCTCAATATGCTGCAGTAGAAGGCCATTAATACAGTTATTGTTAGTGAGAGAAGAAAACGTAAACAAAACAGAAAAAATGCATATTTCAAAATAAAATAGAAAAATATCTTTCAAATATTTTAATTCGGTTAAAATATAGTAAAACAATTAATTTTACTTTGATTTGAAACTGAATAAAAACCTAGACACTTTATTATTATTGTTGTCATGCAGTTTGCTTTAGAAGTTTATCATTTCTTTCTTATGTAGACTTTGGAGGGCTTCTTCCTTGTTTTCCAAATTCACTTTAAATTTAAATATTGGTGAATGTTTGAGTTGATATTAATAACATTTTATTATTCTATTATTCTATTTCTTTTTTAAATGTTATGGTTTAATTTAATTATACAATAAGTTAATCTTTTTCACAATTGGTGGATTATTTTTTGCAATGATAGTATTTCCCAAGTGCCTCTTCGTATTCGTTTACATTTATTTTTTTTTATTTACTTATTTATTTTTTGTTTGCTTCGCAGTTTTCACAAAAATAGATTTAAAATTTGCGTTTATGTAGTTAGGAAGACACGCCAGATATTTCAGTTGAAATTCAAACTTATTTTTGTTTCTACTGTTATTTGAAAAGCTAAAAAGAAATGCTGTAATTAACTCAGTATACTGGCACAAATATGCTTGGTCGCATACAAGACGTCTGTTTCAGTCACTTAATAGGAATAGGAATCCAATTCCTGCATCAGTTTGTTAAGTCATAAGGTTTAAACCTTTAGTCATCCGCACCAAAGCCCTAATGGTTTGAGTTAAACATCTATCATCGTCCACGTGTTTATCTCAGGTCCTTAATGGGAAACATCAGCCGCGCAGTGCTGGATTCTGACGGTCGGACCAGTGAAATCGCCCTATCTCACCGCGCTCAGGTCATTTTTTTAACAGTTTAACACGGAGTCTGAAAGTGTTTTGGTCAAACAGGCCGTCGTAGATGAACTGTGAATGCATTGTTAAGGTGCTTGTTTACCCAGTAAACTGTTGTTTAGCTTTGGGTGGTGCTGTGACAACAAAAGTCAAACCGTGACCGAGGATTGACCCTTTTTTTCCAGTGTTTCCCCCCACTCTGCATGGCTTCTAGAGCGCACGGGGTCGTATAGGGAGCTTCAGAGAACCTAAAAACTGGGGTCCAGGGACACCCAAGGGTCCTTGAAGGGATTTAAAGGTCTGCTTTAACATAGATACTTTTCTTTCAGTGACGACATGGAGGTAAATTGCGTAAGACAAAAAGTATATAAAAAGTAAAGTTTCTTCACCATTAACTTACAACATAAACTAATTTTAGCACTAAAGTCACACTTTTCACCCAAAACAAAAATATTTTTAGGTAAAATAAATGGAGGTCAAACGTAAAGAATCACCGTGGAAAATCTGAGTAAGATAAAAACGGCAACTAAACGGCATTGGACATACTTATTAAAACCCTCCGTACATTCGTAATATTTTGGAACACATAGTAAATAAATAAAGAAAATTAATTTAAGGTAAATAAGACATTAATCTAAAGTCCGTTACAAGATTTGGTGTTTCATAAATTGCAAGTGAAATGTGTATTTCTATCTTAGAAATAGTAGATCAGAAATATTATTTGTTTAGTGATTCGACCTTTTCCTCTAAACCTTCTCAGTATCAATAATAAAATATTTATTTTTAAAAATGTGTTCGCTTAAGCCATTTAACAAAAAAGCAGAATTGCGCGCATAATAAGGCACTGTAACTAACTACTTTTTAATTTAGTGTTATATGTTTCTTTGCGATCTCCAGTTAAAATCCTGGAAAGGGGGGGGGGGCTGTCATTAGCGTTCATTTAAATGAATACTGAACGCTTGTATGCGGTTTTGGTAAATCTATTTTTTATTTTATTTTTTTTGATAATAAAAATAAAATGAATATTTCCAGAGGTTCGACATTTTCCCTCCAGCCCTTCTGTTCTCGATTACACTGGTCTCCAAAGCAGGCCCCGAGCAACAAGTCTGTGTACGGATTATTTATACAGAAACAACTTCTCGAAAAGCAAAATGAGGGTACCTGTAGTTACCAAAATAACCTTGTTAGGTTTTACACAAAACATCCTTTGTCCTCTGTAGGAAAACGCGACGCACCGCCTGCCGACAATAAATAGACGAATAAAAGACAGATTGTCCACATAACTTACGCTCCTTCTCCGTGTTTGTTAGGGCTGAATTGGACAGAGTAGTCTGCGCTGCTGCCTCAGCAGGTCCCCGCAGCTCAAATATAGCAGCTCCCGCAGGTGGATCCGAAGGTAAAGGAGAATGTTGCTCATTAATCATGGCTCTTTTGGCGCTTCTTTGCCCTTTTATGGTACGATGGCCTCGCATCGTGCACACCAGGAATTAAAACAACAAAAGAACCAAAAGAACCCTCTTTTAGTTTGAAAATGGGGATATAGGTTAGCTTGAATAGAGCAGTTTAAAAAAAAATGCATCCAGTTTTGCTCCCACTTAAAATGCATCATTGCACGGGTCGTTTATTGCACTCATAGCGTGAGTTTATTTTCCAAAGCAACATAATCGATATCAGATTAAAACTCAAATGACCAAATAGCATGTTTTTAGATAAGATGAGCCTGTCTCTCTCTTCCTCTGACAGCTGACATAAGCTTGAAATATAAATACTCTGGTCAAAGCAGTGTTGTGCACACACAATTATGACATGTGATGCTGCAAGTTGTCACAGTTCGGCTTGTCATCAGGTGGGGATGATGACACCGCCGTGTAACTTGTGGTGGTGGGGGGGTGACAGGACCAGCGGGGGCACCATGCTTGTCAATAGCCTAACCTCGATGTTTTGATCAATAGTTTCTTTTTGTCCCTTCAATAAGCCAAGTGCTCGATAAGGTTGTCATCACAGATGACGCTGACGTCCTCGCTCTCATCTTTGCCCTGGATAAACATGCCTTTCTTATGCCAGTAAATCTTTACCCCGGGGACAGTGGCGCGCATGGCTGCATACATTTAGAGACTTTGGGGTTGAGTCAAGCAGACGCGTGCAGCTTCTCAGGGGTTGGAAATGAACACAGGTTTGCTTTTCTGTCTGCTGGGTTTAGGAAAATTTTAACCCTAGCATTTGATATGACAACGAATCGAAAGTCTGCAGCACACTCTCCCCCTTAGAAATGACACATAGGAAAAAAAAACTTTAGAGGTAAACGCACTTTAATACACATGATTGACCCGTAAACGTCTCTCTGGACCAAACAGTTGTGTGCTTCACTCGATTTAACAGCTAGCAGGTTAAAGCTTCAAACGTACAAAGCCATAAAATGACCGATTCTGCAACTGATAAAACTCAGCTCCTCAATAATACATGAAAGCATTACGCATCATGCAAACCTCACGCAACAGACAAACAGTTGACACACACAGACCTGAAACACAGAAGAGACAGTGTTTAAGTGGCTACTGGAACAGTGTACTCATTAACGATTTGATAACCGAGGTTATCTCGTTGATTGTGTGATGCCTAATTGATGGCATCCGGTGCAATCAGACTGGCTGGGGTGCACAAGTTTGGCAAATCTGAGGTATTTGTGAGTGCAGATTTGTGATACTTGCCTCTTCAGAGGCAGACTTAAAGATGGCGCTGAGTGTCCCTTGCACAGCATAATTTTGGCGAATTGCAATTTCAAAAGCGAATGGACAGATTTTAACCAATGCACAGGGCGGCAAGGCTATAGATCTTGCAAACACAACACACAATATAAAACGAATATGGTCCAGAAGTGGTCCGTGAGTTCCCCAATAGTGCATTGTTCACATCATGTATGGGCACAACTGTCATCCATTAACAAATTTTTGCCTTTGATACACTTGTATGGAATTTGGTATACACAGGCCGCCTTGACCCATAGAAGTAAAGGGGTCACTTGACCCTCAGTTGGAGGCGAAAGGATCAGGCCCCGTGGAAGACACAGTGGAGGATGTGGGAGAAGGAGTAGATGGGGCTGAGATAGATTTCTCGGATGCTGCATCGTCCATTTTCTCCTGACTGCTGTCCGAGGATGTAAGTTTGGCTGGCAGCAGCCCTTCTTTCTCTCGCTTTTTCTGCTTCATCCTCCGGTTCTGGAACCAAATTTTCACCTGAGTCTCATTGAGTTGCAGCGCGGCTGCAATTTCTACACGGCGCGCCCGGGTCAGGTACTTGTTGAAGTGGAATTCCTTCTCTAGTTCCGTCAGCTGTTTGGTTGTGAAGTTGGTCCGGACCGTATTCGGCTGACCAGCATAGCCATACTCACCAGACCTCCCTGCAAAGAGGAAAACAAATCACTGTAACTCTGAAGAAGAGGGTTTTTTTCTTCTCTGATCAGAGTACACATGTGCCTTGAGACTATACTGTGTCTGTGCAACAAGGCTCAACTTTTAGGTTCGAGCCAAATAGCATTAGCTACTCGAAAAAACATCCAACAAGGGCCTTAGAAGAGATTCAAATATTATACAACACGTGTTATCACACAGGTGGATTACGTTAAAGTGAAAGGATCTAAAGTACTACATTAAAAGTTAAGTTCATATATTAGTGTTTCGTGTGCTTATTTTATTTTTTGAAAAACTTCCCAGTTTAAAGATTTTGGATCATTTATAAGACAGCATTTTTGTGCACCCGCACTTTCACCCACTATACTTGGCACCAACCTGTTTTTGGTGGATTCCTCTTAACTTTCATCCAGTCAAAAGTCTGTGCAGACGATGCGCCCTCAGACAGAGGTGAACAGCAAGCCTCCAGATGAGCTGCATGCAGAGGTGACAGCGGGTTTGAACACCCTGGATAAGGGGGCGCTTGCTCGTGCCCGCCGCTGTAGGCAGTGTGGCTATACTGCAGTTGACCCAGGGGGGCGGCACTGTAACCATGGCGATGCTGAGAAACCATGGAGGAGGAAATGTTACCAGAGTACATCAGTGGGCCGCACTGAGGGAACGCAGCTGCGGTGTCTACTTCCTGGGCGAGGGCATGGTGGTTATATGTAGTGCAGAAACTTTGGGGTCCATAGTTAGAGCTGCAGGCCGGGTGGGCCCCATAGGGGAGACTTAGAGAGCTGGCATTAGATTGGTACGACCCCGTCTGGTGAGAGACGCAGTCAGGAGAAGCTCTGCTCACCATGAAATGGTCATCCACCCCGCAGTTGTTAACAGTGGCCCCGCACGACTGGAAAGTTGTAATCCCGTGGTCCGAGTGAAAAGCCCTAACAGTGCATGAGCCACCTTCCCCGCTCATCACCGTGTAGTCTAAGAAACTGCTCATTGTAGCATTTTTTCTAACCGGAACGAGGGACCGTCCTCTGCACAGACAACCCCCTGATGTCTTCCTTTCTCCCCTCTTACCCCGAGTGACCGTGCCAATCTTTACCTATACTAGGTCTTATCAGAGAAGGGAGGGGGTCGCACGGGCCGATATCAATGAACGGGTTCTGTCACGTGGGCCCGGGTCAGCCAGTGAGGTACTTGTCCTTATCCCTTTAGCTGGTGACAGATTGGTGTTTGAGGGGCTATTTAAATTCCAAGCACTCGTCGATCAAGGTGACGCGCGTCGCCACTAATGTATTGGCCGAGCAAACAATGAGCTGCGAGGCAGACAGCGGTGGACAGCTTCGGGGTCGCATGAAGAGCGGGGCCACTGTTAAAACTGTTTCTTCTAAGCTCCACTGTGCGCTCTTCCACGACCACAGAGAGAGATTAACGTTTGTCCCTCTGCACCCTCGCCATGAGGACGACCTAGCACTCTGACCTCAGGTAGGTATTTTTGGAACAGAGACGAGAATAGGTGTGTGTGTGTGTGTGTGTGTGTGTGTGTGTGTGTGTGTGTGTGTGTGTGTGTGTGTGTGTGTGGTGACACGTGCGCATAACAGTTACGATTTCATGTGTATAACGGTGTCATTATCTTCTAGTTGGATGGATGGGTGGATGGATGGGTGCGTGTCACTGCCACGGGCTATCTGTGGGCTAATGTCACATTCCCTCGCGAAATGTTTCACTTCATGCGTGAACATTGAGAAAAATATTGTTACAGAGTGACGGTGAAGGGAAGCAAAAGACAGAAAACGTGTCTCCCGTCACGGACCGCCTTTTTATTTTGCACAACTTTGTTTCCCCATCAAGGTTGCATTAGACGTATATGACTGCTCGCTTTGCCGGGAGGTCACAGGTGATGAAGCGACAAGACAACACATAGAACATTAAGATGATGTGGTATTAATTTCTTTCCACCCTCTGCTCCGGTCATAGGGTCTGCTATCCACCCTGATTTCACTCCCACATGTATTCATTATGCATGTATAGTGATCAAATGATCTCATAACGCCAGGCCAGTCGTGGAGCTAATGCATCCACATAGCCCGAGGTGCAAGTGTGGGCTGATTATCCTGTTAAGTTCATCAAATAAAGCTGTTGGCGAAATTAATGCCCACGACAAGCGGCGTTGAGAAGGGGTAGAGCTTGTGCGTGGGAGACTGGCGGCAGCGGCAGCAGATGCCCAACCTCTCACTGAGGAAGCAAAAGGAATGAAGCGGGAAGAAGGGAGGGAGGGAGCGAGTGAGAGAGTCTCACACGGAGGGATGAGCGCCCCCAAAGGTCGCATGTGGTCATGCACTCGAAATCTCGAAATGTTTTTAACCTCTGGAGAAAATATATGATCGTATTTTTGGAGATATTTTATCGCTATACATTCCAGGGAACACTTTACGCAGCGGTGGTTATGGATCAAAGACAGCTGGTGTTTTTGTCACTGTATCAATTATTTACAATTCTTTGCGCTGCTTTGACTCCACTACATGTCAGAGGGGACTACTAGAGCCCACTGTTTACGCCTCACTTTTAATTAAATAATACAACAGTGTGTAAAGGCGCCCCACGTGGACAAGCACATCATTCAGATGATGCTTACTCGTTGTTAATAATAAGGATCGTGCAATAATGTGAGATGTTATGCAGCAATACCACACAATTACTTTTTTTGGAGGTGTTCATTCACTGAAGTTGTTCTAGTTGAGAATTTGACTGTAGTCTGATATTGTGAATTTTAACACAAGTAAATGATGCGGATGCTTCTACCACTAGTATGGCAAATGAAATAGAAATGCATACCGGTAATCGCATAACGATGATACTTCAAAGTGTTTAAAAGATAAGAGGTGCAAACTTCCCACCAGTTGGAGGGAGGGGGGAGTAGGGTCAATACCCTCCACCCATCACTCCCCTCCCTTTCCTCCGTCTTCCCAGCTGCCTGTGAAAAAGTAGTGAGTGGGCGCAGTGGATCTTGCCTTGCCTGATTATGGAAACTTCGCCAGGCCTCGGAGCATTCTTGGCTCTTTGTGTGTGAACGCATGTGCGCAGACAAGGCGCGCTCTCTTGGAATGATTTGGTTAAACTGGCCCTGTGGTTAGTCAGAGTGCAGGAGTGCAAGATCTGCCCCCTTTTACCCATACATCCCCTCCTCTCCTCCTCCTTAAACTCAAACACAGACCACTTGCTCAGTAAGACTAATGTCCAGCCAGTCAATGAGCTGCTTATGGCTTCCAGATTATTCGATAAACGTTGGAGCCTCTGAATGTCGCGCGTGTAGATGAGTTTCTGGATCGATCCGTGCAGGCAGGCTGCCTATGCGGCTTTCCCTTCTTTCCTTCTTTCTTTTTAAGCATGTTGCAGATAAACCTGTTTAAGTGGACTATAACTTTTTTTTTTAGTTGAGCTCATAAGTGTTTCCCAAAGTGAAATCAGGTGCAATACAGCACAACAAGACACTTTATAAGCCCTTTAAAACAAGTGCAAAAGTGATTGTAAAATCCCCCCCAAAGTACAGATACTTTCTTAATAAAGTACGCCGTGATGGCCGACCCTGTTCAATGCAGCAAGCAGGCTCTTACTGGTAATTATTTATCTGATGAATCGCATTTAGTCCACGAGTAGTCTGTTTTGAGTTTAGTCTACTTTTAACACACGAGGGAAAGTGTGCGACTCATAACCTGAGCAGGCTGCTACCGCTGCTGCTGTCGCCGAGCCAGAGCCGTGTTTAAACAAGCTATAAAAATGAATTATTACCAAACGCATGCAGAGAATCAGCCCCTTTTAGCCCAGGAATTGGGGAGTCCCATATGAAAATGTAAGTGGGGTTTTATTTGTGCACATTACGCCACAATTGGTCTCCTTAATGTCCGTCTCATTCATGCCACGGAGTGATTTATGAGCTCCTGAAGGCAAACATGGCTCGCGTATTTGCCTGCAACATGCATACAATGTTAAGAGCTCTGTCATGCCTAGATTCGTGTTGCCATATTTGCTGCTTTCCCCCCTCTCCCACTCTCTCTCTCTGCAAAATAGTTTGAAGGAGAAAATAAAAAAATCCGTGTTGGTGCTTAATCAAACAGTGTAAAACCATCTTTTTATGTTTAAGTGTAAATGCGAATTATCCAAAAGATTTAAAGAAATGCTGCAATTTTCAGTGGGTTTTTTTTCAGGTTGTGTACAATTATACGTCATTTGACTTAATAAAAGTGTAACCTCCAAAGTTTTAAGATTTCAGGAAAATGATTTAATTTTTTTATGGTTCGGCAAACTTTTCAAAGAAATTTTAGTCCTAGGAAAAAAAAATTACACCGTGTGTGCCTTCAACGACACTTCGAAGTCTAGCCTATTTATATTCATTGCCAACCTGTTGTTAAATTTGCATAACGTCTCTATCTCTCCATGTCCTACTTCTTAAAAATTATTTTTATTTTGTATATTTTTCTACATGAATAATTCAAGCAAAAAGAAAAAGAAAAAAAGGAAAGTCTGGAAAATGGATAATAAATCACTCAAACACCAGAAAAAAAGAAGATTGTAGCAAGTTAATTGTATTCTAACAAAAATATCCAAGACATTGGAAGCTATACAAAAATAAAAATGACCAGGTTCCATAGGCCTAATATTGTATAATTATTCACAAACACTCATAATTTCCATTCCAAGAGAACAAGTTGTTATGGTAATTACAAGCCACGTTTAAGCTGCTTCAGTGATTTAATCTCATCCTTACCTTGTATTAATCGTCAAGTCAAATATCAACAGAATAAATGTGCCGAATATACAAATAACATCGGGGTTAATGTTGTTGTAGCCTGATATTTATTGTCCCGAAAGAAAGAAGGAAAAAAGGTTATTTGATTGATTCTAGTTAATAGTTCAGATGCTGCAAGTCGATTGTAGTTAGAGACTCCGAGAAAAAATAGAAACTGTCCGTAGAAATGTCCACGGGGCTGTCCAGAGACTCTGACAAGCTCGGCGAGGCTGCATCGGAGAGCTGCAGGCAGGAATCCGAGGAGAAAGGTTGAAAATCGTGTAAAGAAACATCCAGGGCCGGGGGACTGTCGCCATTGTCCGGGCCAGATGCCGAGCCGGGGCCCATTGTTGACATGCAGCCCGGAACAGTGGGTGACGGGTTGGGAAAATGTTTCAGATTTTTGTCATTGCTGTTCAGCGGCGCAGCAGCAAAGCTCATCGACTCTCCATTGTGGAGCTGCTGTGTGTTGTTTTGAAAGGAGCAGGTATCTCTTTCCAGTAGGGCCCCGCTCTGCTCGTACTGGGGGGCCTCGTCCTCTTCCTCGCTGTGAATGCCGTCCTCGGCGCTCAGCCCCTTGCCGTCCCCGTTGTGGTTCTCCTTGCTCTGGGTCTGCCGCTTGTGCTTCATGCGTCGGTTTTGGAACCAGACTTTAACCTGCCTCTCGGTCAGGTCCAGCAGGGCCGCTATTTCCACCCTCCTGGGCCGGCACAGATACTTGTTGAAGTGGAACTCCTTCTCCAGCTCCAGAAGCTGTGTGTTAGTGTACGCTGTTCTCAGCCGACGGGAGCCCCCTCCTCCCCCACCGCTCTCCACGATCTCAGGCGAGCCTAGAAAATAAGCGGTACAGTAGCATGGGATTAAAAACGCAGGACCCAGCAGTTACATAACCCTGCTGCTCATAAATCTAACGTTATGGCTATCACAGTCCATCAGAGAGTGGCTCATAGCACGCTGCAGCAAAATGGCCGCTGGAGCTATACTGAACCAAACTTATACAGCGTTCACCACCCCCCTAAAAAAATCGTCGCTCTGTAAAGGTCTTCATCAGATTGTTTTATAGATAAAATAAGGCTCAGCGTGAGCGTGAACTAAACTCAGTGCACTTTAGAAGCAGTGAGGTCCAGGCTGGTGTGGGATACTAATGAATGCTCCAGCTGCCCTCCTCGGCAAAGGCACTCCATCACTCTTCATTACTGTCACACATCAAAACTCTGCCTCGGCTAGGGGAATAAATCATCTTACATCACCAAACTTTACCCAAACTTTTTTTCGCTTCCTTTTATTGCTTCACACACAATAACTGCAAAGCAACAACCATAAATCTGCCACAATGAACCGACTTAAAGCCTATTTGTTGTTTTGAGGAAGGGCCTTTGCAGGTCTTCAATTTAGCACCAGAGAGTGAAGATAGATCACAGCAGCTCTTTCTGCTTTGAAATAACCCACCTTTCGGAGAGAAGCACACGGGTCCGTTGGAGATGGTAGTGGCAGTGGAAGTCGGCAGGTGGTTCCTCTTGGAGGCTTTCTTCTCCCGCATCCATGGGTACTCCGGGGGTAAGGAGGCGGTAGGCAGCGGGCTACATCCGTCGGGGCTGTGTCTAGGCCGGCCATGCCGCGGATGGCTGCCCGGGTTGAGGCTGGGAATGGTCTGCTCAAAGGGAGGAGGAATCAGTGTCGGGCGTGAAAGCGTCGAGCTCTTGATTGATGAACTTTGAAATGAATCAGCGACAGGGGGGAAAGATGTCAGGCACTCAGCAAGCGACGGCTGACTATTGATAAAACCGCTCTCTCGCTCGAATTCGTAATTCATCTCCTCTCCCTGAGAGCCGAGGAAAGTTTGCACGCGTATTTCTTAAAAAATATTGCAGCTCAGTGATGACGAAAAATTAAAAAAATCATCAAAAAAATCTCCTTGTGGTGTTTTTTTTTCTATTTCACTGATTACGGCCGTATGGGGACCGAGCTGCTATTAAACTATTGAATTCATGGAGACAAGGTTGAAATTGGACCGAATTGCCTGTCACATGATTACCTCTGCCCAATGACAATTTGGGGTTTAATCAAAAGAAGCCACTGTCTGCCTGATTGATCCAAAACTCTGGTGAAGAACGCCTCGCTCAGCTGGGGGGGACGACTGTTTATATTTACATCTTTGTCTGCTGAGTTTATCCTCCTCTCGCCCTGCAGTCCACTCCACTAAGCTACAAAATGTGTTTTTTAAGAATGGCTGACGCGCTCACTATTACAGGGAAAGAGCACAGCCTGGGTGCGCGGATTCGTGCACTCCTCTTTCTCGTCTTTCTCGTATTGTTTGAGGATGTCAGTGGAGAACGCCCCCACCACACACCGCACACACACACCGCACACACACACACACACACACACACACTTCACGCCAGTAGCCCAGCTATTCATACAATCAAGAGTCAGCCTTCAGAGGTGGAAAAAAAATGAAACGCTCAAAACTGATTTTGAGATTTCTCGACAGAAACAAACCACAACAATGAAGTCTGTTCACTGTGAGGTGAGTTTGGACACCAGGATGAATGTGATTCTTTAAAGGTTTCATAATAATGACATATGCAGTGCATCCGCTGGCATGTGCTGCAATAAAAAGGCCCATCCATAAAGTTAATACTGACAGATATGGCACGTTCAGACCATTTCACCAACCCATAACAGTGGTTGAACATTTACAGCTATTGTGCAGAAATTTGCGCAGGGACACACAGGCATGTGTTATGCATATGCGCTTGCAAACAGTGTTATTTTTGTTATTATTATGATTATTATTATTATTATAGGCTTTTTATGCTGACTTGACAGATATGATATTAAGGCACATGGCAGTTTCGTTTATTCCACAAAAAGGTATTATAACGAGGTCATGCACGCCCGTGTACGTGCAGCTACTAACAAATATTATAGTAAACCCACAGGAGCTTTTTCTTTTATTATCATTGTTGGTGTTGGTCACAATTTTCGATAACTAAAATCTACCATAATTACTGCCTTTGCACATCTTTGAAACGGTTCCTTTTTCATATTAAGCAGGAAGCCACTCCACAGGCTAAGCCTGGATTTACTGGAAGGGCACTGGTTACAGTGCTGAGAAAGCCTCTCATTGTATTCCCATTATCATTTCTACCTGAAATTGCAATGAAGCAAACACAGTTACAATCGACCACTTACAACGAATCCATTTGCAGCGTTATTATGCGGATGGAAATGTTATTGAATTGCCCTTCCCCGCCGTGTTTGGTTTCATGCCTCTTCCAGAATAATCTGTGAAAACCATGTTTGAGATATTTTTTTCGTTAGGCAGCACATACCGTATTTTCATTTTTAAAAAAGTGGCTCGGTGAGTAGGAGATGGAAGAAGAGAAGTGGTAGGCTTCTCTCAGTTTGTTGCTTATATACCAAACAAAGAGTCCTGGAAGCCTGCGCGCGATCAATCTTACTCGCCAAAAGGTCTGACAGCTCGGTGCCCTCACAACACATTTAAGGCTTCTAACTCTCTGCCGGATCAAATGCAGGCAGGAAGCCGGTGAGAAACACTGGCCCCTCAGATTAGAACCAGTTTCTGTTCACAGACATAGTCTAGCTGTCGCTGGAGGGATATTTTTAAAGATAAATACGAATCCAGCTACACGAGATGCCACCATTTCCTTTTTTATGAGGAGGCGGTAACGCGCCAGCGGTGAGTAGGGCGAAGCAGCGTGTTCACCTGGCTTTTATCTTTGAATTCTCAATGCGTTTTAAACTACATTCACTTTTCGTTTAAGTAGCATGTGAGAAAGCGGGGTGACGGACGGAGTTGCTAGGGGCAAAGACGGATGACTTTTTTCGGGGGAATTACGCACAGGCTTTGTGTGAAAGAAAAGGAGTGGGTGGCTGCATTTTAGTGGACCCCAGCCTGTCCTACACACTTATCTTTATAGCAGGACTGATTTAGAACCACTTTCCCACGGATGTAAGATGCCCAAGTCTTCTCTTTCACTTAAAACTATATCAGCGTGCTACCTATGGGTTAAATCTTTGCCTTGTTGTTAAAGCGCGTGCACACGTGTGCGTGGATGTCTGTGTGTGTGGCTGTGTTGGATGCAGAAATACTCAATCCATCAGCTTTTTTTTTTTTTGCAGTGACACACCATGGTTCAATTGTTCTAGTTTTGCCTGCTAGCCATATGTCAGGGCCAGTAATGTTCATGCCCACTTAAATCAATCAGTTTGGCCTGAAATTATAATAATAATAATTATTATTATTATTTAGTGCAAAATTAAAGAGAGCAAATAATGTAGCAAGTGTAGAAAAAAGTAGGCTTGTAAACATTGGTTTCGAAATAAAAGGAGCATGTTAAACATAATGATGTATACACTGTCCACATTTAGTTAACTGCACACCCAAAGTGTAGTCTTTTAGCTCCAGCTGTGTCTCTGTTGTATACTGGAAATTTATATACTGAAAATGCCTGCAAAAATTCTAGGACAGATATTAAAATGATAATACTAACAATAATTCTTGTAGCACCTTTTTAATTTTATAAAAGTAAAAAAAAAGAATATAATGTCCTGTCTTTGAAAAAAACCTTTTAAATTGATAATTCCTTTTGTTGTAGCCATCTTCACAACGGAGCTGCTTCGTACCGAGCTGGCTTTACCACTCTGGCATCTGCAAATCTGTAGAATAATGAGACCAATAAGCCGCGTTATGATTCTAGTTCAGACTATATCCTCTCTGACCGCATTTGACTGACTGAAAATATCAGCGGATTATTTTTTAAACGATTTCTCATTTAGCTTGTTGTCTTCTTGCAGATTCTCCAGAAGGGCCCCGGTGACATTTTTATTATTATGGATGTGCCCACGCAGATGAGAGGAGGGGAGAGGGCCACCCTGGAGTTTTCTTCACCTCGAATCAAGTGAAGGGGAGGAAAATAAAATAAAATAAAATAAAACAAAAAAGAATGCATCGTTTATTACGCATTTTTACTATATCTGCCAATATTTGCCTGCATGTTATTGGATAATATTTATGGCCAATATTCCACGTTATGTTGTATGAAAAAATAGAAATATATTGCCACTTTATATGTGTGATAGGCTACTCTATGATTTATTATTGTTAAAACATTTTTGTGTCATTTCTTTTACGTCTATTTGCCTGACTATATATTTGGAAACTGATTAGATTTTTTTTTCACATCCATTTTATTGCAGAGAAACCTAAAGATGTGTATTTATACTTTTTAGTCCACTTCGTGATTTGTGATCGTGTGCAATGCTTCTGCCAAGTCTAAATTAAAATCGAAGGCTATGCTTTCGGTATATTTCAATTCTTTTATTTATTTGTTCTAACTGGAGCAGCATGGAATGTATGACATCGAAAAAAAAGTTTGTTTCTTATTACTTCAATAAAGAAACAGCTAACGTAATATGTCCTTCTTTTCCACCCTTATTGCATGACTGATTGACTTTTACATTCGCTGAGAAAAATAAAACACCTCCTTCGAAGAAGAAAAAAATGGAAACATAGCCTCTAACAGGAACATGGGTTTTCTGCTGCTGAGGAGCTAATACAGACTAACATGTATGGGCTGAAAAAGGGCCGAGACGCAAATTTTCCACCAACCTTCTACCCACACAAAGATGGAGGGGGTGTCAAATAATACTAAAGGACTCTTTCATCTTTCACACCAAACAAAATAAATAACATTAGAAAGTCCAAAAAATGGAACAAAACACAAGCAAGGGGGAGGGGTTGCCTGTAAGCTTATGACCCTTGCTTTTGAAAACGTATTTTCCCTCTTAATTCCAACTCGTGGCTCTTGAAGGACGCTTACACATAAGTGCAACAAAATGCAAAATGCAACAAAAAAAAAAGAGAGAGAGAAACATAATTCTTCAATTGCGGATAAATAAGAGGACGGACAAATTCACATTGAAAA
The DNA here is from genome assembly GCF_018398535.1 of Haplochromis burtoni. Classification (NCBI taxonomy): domain Eukaryota; kingdom Metazoa; phylum Chordata; class Actinopteri; order Cichliformes; family Cichlidae; genus Haplochromis; species Haplochromis burtoni. The sequence continues at coordinate 291,824 of NW_024582477.1, read as the reverse complement.
TTGATAACATGTGTTCATAATACCCTGTTTGAGTTTTTGATTAGAAAACATTAAAAAAAAAGATTAAATAAGTCTATGCATATACTGCGCCCCCCTCCCTCCCCTCCCGCCTACAGCCCAGATAAAGGTCTCTGTGAGACAATGACACGAGCAAATTCAAGCAAGTCGTGATTATTTTTCCTACGCTACTTCACACACCAAAAAAATTAAAAAGGGGAAAAAACTATAGGGAACATAAACAAAAGTAGAGAGATTGTGGGAGCCGTGAGGAGGCGCATAAACAAAGCAGTAATATGTCTGGAGGTGGATAAGACAATGGGCGGAGTGATCCAGGCAGCGCCACTGCTACAGATGCGTCAGTTTGGGCGCTTCCTGGATTCTTCCCTGAGAGTAGTGCGGCGTTAGGTCTGTGTACGTCGGTGTTGGATCACACACTCCGTGATGCTGACTGTTACCCATTGTGATTGCTCCATTATACTCCATGTTTGCGGACGGTGGGTGCGTAAGGTGGGCCAGACCGAAAACAGAGGCCCCAGAACTGGGCATTGAGTCGATGTAACCTCCGCCGACATAAACAGGGCTGCCTTGCATGTGCGTCCCGTAACTGCCATTGCCTTGGAGGGGATGCGCGTCATACTCGGGCGTGGCAGAGTCGTTCCCGGGATACCTCTTCTGGGAGGGCGGGCAGTTGTTGAGGGAGTTGTTTAAAGGAGGGGGGTATGACGTAGGCATACCGTATGCGTTTTGATGAGGTTTACTGTAAGAATTCGGCGACTGGGATTCATATGGAACACTGTTTACGAGAGAATGCATAGAGTTGAGGTATCCGCCTCCCACACCGCCAGCACCAGAAGCTGGGCCCACGGGACTGCGCGGGGACTGTCCACCGGGAGAAGGCATCATTCCGACGCCTTTCTGATCCTTCTTGTATTTCATCCTGCGGTTCTGGAACCAGATTTTGATCTGTCTCTCTGTGAGGTTGAGCAGGTTCGCCATCTCTACCCTCCGGGGTCTGCAGAGGTACCGGTTAAAGTGGAACTCCTTCTCCAATTCCACAAGCTGAGCGCTAGTGTAAGCTGTCCGGGCCCTCTTTGATGCTGCTGACCCCGGAGGGCTTTTGTCTCCGGGGCAACTCTCCACTGTCAGGATGAAGGAGAGGATGTGAGTCAGTAATTCGTTATACAGAGAGAGGTACAGAGGCAAAGACAGGAGAGTGAAGGCGACATCATGTGACAACACATAGCTGTTAGCAAACTCTGCGATCAGGAGGGGGCGGTGGTGTTGACTGGGGAGTTTACTAAATAGGTTTGCCCATTTAAATATGTATCATAATGATCACTAACACTAATAACGTGCGTATGTGCATATATTCCAAACATCTCAATATTTCTAATAAACCCACTCCCCTATGGCAAATCACAGGAGTTATCATCAAGGCTCCATGAGCCAGCTAGTCACATGCACAGCTTCACAGACTGCAAAAAAAAAGTGCAACTGGACAATAATGGCTCAGTATCTGATATGGAATCAGGTAACCTCAGGTTTACTACTAAAACATCTTGACCCTAATTTCCCCCCATAGTTGCAGGGTAGCTCACACATAATGCAAACACAAGCATTATGTATTCCTCAGGGTGTATATAAAACAATTCGCCTTGCCCTCACTGATAAGCTTAAGAGGCTGGATCTTGGCTGCAGAATTGCAAGGTGCTAGTCTACTTACTGTTATGGCAGGCGGCCAACATTTAATAACTATCACTGCCTTTCGCCCAAATCTAAAGTAATAGCAATGCAGGATGACATAATCTGGTCCATTGTGTTATGTTATGGATGAGAAATAAGTGATCACGTGGATTTGACGTAATGCCTTAGAATCACACGATTATTACCGGATCGGTTTAGTTTTACTTTTTTGACGACTTGATTGTCAAAAGGCCACTTAGTTTAGGTCATGCAAGATGCTAACTGTAACGTATGTGTCAAGCACTATGCATCTTTCCTATACGTGAGTAACAGGTGCGTATAAATTATTTTCATGATAAATACTGGGCGTTCTTCGAACTCATTAACGCACCCTACCAAGCACAATTCAGGCTGAAACCAGTCTGCTTTGCATTTTAACTAAAAAAATAATAATAATAAAAAAAAACAGAGCCCTGATCCACCCGATCCGGCCTGAGTTGTCCAGTGAACAAAGAAGTTTCTGGAATTAGTATATGCGTAAAATGTAAAGGACTTTCCAAAGTTGTTCATAAAGCCTGGGCTTTTAGATGTTGTACACGTCATGAAGACTTCTTAACAGCGTAACAAAGTTATGAGCATTACGCATTCACTGAAGACTGCTGCTTAATTTATTAAGAAAATCCCGCAGCTCGCAAAAGGTCTTTGAAAGCAATTCTGAAATTAACTCTTCGTTATGGAAGTAAAAATAAGACTCTTCAAACCACTACAGTGTCTTCATCTTGACAATGAGATCTCAATAATAAGATTTGCCGTTCTTATAAACCTTGAACGTGCATCAAGGGTTTCCATAAATCGGCTATGTGATGCTGAAAACAAATTAAAAAAAACCTTTGCTGCACTTGAAATAACTAAACTTAATGAAAAGCGCCACACTGCCTTGCAGTTCAGCGATTGCACTTGGTAAGATCCTGGAATGTCATTAGATTATTACCCATTTATTTTTACAGAAAGGAAGAAGTGTTGACTACCCAGAGCTAAACTCAGAACCCCTGACCCCGAATTTCCCTGGCGCCAAAACAGCAGGTTCTACCTTGCGTGCATGAACGTGCGTAAAGGGTTGGGACTTGTTAAAAAACACACAAAAAAACCCCACCTCTCCTGATACTCATCGAGCCACGCGCCTTTGCTTCTATCAGTGCACTATAACCTGCACACCGAAATTATAGCATATAGCCACTGAATTTACAAAATAAGAAGTTCGTGGGAAGATATGCATTTCGAAATGTTTAGCTTTCCTCTAAGTAAATACGGACCATCTCCCACACATGCACACTGACCCACAGAGTTTTTCGCTAATCAAAACAGCAGGACAAACTGAAACAACTGTTGTGTGTGTTTGTTGTCTGTCCAGGACCATTATGAGATCAGAGGAGAGGTGTGTTTACAGTAGGGACAGGTCAGCTGCAGGGCAAAAGAGACAACAAATGGTGATATCTACTGTTAATGTGACATAGCCTACAGTTTTTCCGCAGTCTAAAACGTCATATTGCGCAAATAATTTGTAACAATCCTTACAGATTTTGACCAGGATGCAGTGTAGCCAGTCTGTCAGTTTACACTGCACTTCACTACAGTGTAGAATAAATAAATGTAATAGTAAAGGGTATGTGTGGGATTATGGTAATTATACATTACAGCAATAGCAATGTAATTCAATGACACACTGATTATTAATGATTTAAAACATTTAACAACTTCCTGTCCCCGATGCAGAAAACACACCATTGTGACCTTCCCAGGGGAAGTATTGTTCTGTTGTGGGCCCACCCCCCTTTCCTCGTAGACCCTTACCTGCTCACCCCCTTGTGCATTGCATCCTCTCTAAACCAAACTTGAGCAACTTTCTGGTTGCAGACCAACAAAGAGTGTGGATATTAGAGGAGCAGTCATGTTAATGCAGTGAGTACCTGAACTGGAGCTACTGGTGGGTTTCTGCTTGGTGTTCTGACGGGATTCCTTCATCCAGGGGAAGATCTGCTTGCTGCGAGCGGTAGAGGTCGGGGAGTCGTTCTTGGCACTGACTGGTTGGTTGGATCCGTTGCTTGTGTTTTGGCTGATAGCACCGGGGGACTGTGAGGGAGGGGGTGGGCCTGATACCGGCACCTGCGGTTGATTGCTTTCGGGATGAACCTTGGACTGCGCCGCCTGAATGGCTGTGGTCCTGTCGCAGCTCTCCGCCATCTCCCCCGGCTTTTGCAAAGCCACGGAGCCGTCAGGAGACTGCAGGGAGCAGGCAGGTCGATGGTACTCACTTTCCACATGAGAGGCCCGGGGATATTGGACCTGATTGGCATCATAACTGAAGCCATTTGCGCTTTGATATGGGTAGCCACTGTAAATTGCGGAGCTGTCGTAGTAGGTTGCCTTTTGCATCTCGCCGTTTCCCAATATTTATTTCAGAAACTGACAGGGTCTTGACACCCTTGTAGAATAACATTGGCACCCCGTGGTCACGTGACGCCTCTCCGCCAATGGCCTCCTTGGGTGAACCTAGGGTTACAAGAAGCACTGTGAGGAGAAGAAATGGTGGCGATCCATCTTACTTTTCAATGCAGCCCTGACACAGGAGACTATGGAGGCAAGATAGGGCCAACAATTCTGTGGACTATTACCGTTTACCTTATGGCTTACACGGGGCACAGAGGCACGCACTAACCTTGTATTACCATCTGTGGCGAACATAAAACCATTTTAAAAGCATTTCAGACTGTCAAATCATTTAGAAATGCGAAAAGACGACGGGTGGCGTTTTAAAATATTTGATTCTAACTAACAGTGAAGCAGAATATAGTTAGAGTAGGCCTTATGGAGAAATGCGCTGTGGAAATAGCTTGTTAGAGGGTTACCACACAGAAAAATAATATTTCTTTTACACTGTTATTCTACCAACAGGGCTGTCAACGGTGTATCTAATTTCCTGTATAGCGAGTGAAAAACATACCGTCGGATCCACAAACCTTCAACCCATTTTATTTTTTACTTTTAGAAAAAATTCCTAATTTTTAAGAGAATAAAATATCCCTGAGCTTGCCACATAGTCTGTCTCTTTTTTTTTTATCCCCCCCCCCCCCTTTTTTTTTTTTCTACGTTTCCTCATAATAGTAGAAAAAATGTAAAGGCCCAGAGGAAACCTGAAAAACCGGCCGGCGTCCGTGCATCTCCATGCCCATGGTTTGAACTTTGTTCCATAGTAGGCCCATAATAATGGCTGCTGTCGCTGTCTGCGCGGCGGCCGGTCGCGGTGATATATGAGGGCGGGGGGGTCAGTGAGCCGGGACTGCCCGCTCGGAATGAGCGGCCCGGTGAGCAGCCAAGCCCTAACAAAGCAAGTATTAAGCAGACAGAAACCCGGGGATGGTACAGCTACCACACAGGCTGCTGCTGGAGCACCATAATTCATGAAGGTAACCTCGGGGAGAGACTATAAACTATGATAGACAAACATCACTGCTCTTTTGGGGGAAATCTTTTTATAATGGGACATTAATGGGACATTAACAATGAGACAGTGGATTGAACAGCTATTATTATTATTATTATTATTATTATTATTATTATTATTATTATAAAGCTAATGATTTTCAGTAGAAATAAAATATTCCCATTCATTTTCGCATTTGCTGTCTACTCTGTAGATTCTATAGATTTAGCCATTAGTATATATATAATTAATATATATATAACATATATATATATATATATATATTATTAATAAATATAATATATATATATATATACTATATATATTTATATATATATATATATATTATATATATAGATATATATATATACATATATATGTGTGTGTAGTTTATGCTATAGCTATGGAGTCATTTAACACATTTGAGATTTTAACTGATGAGTCGGGTTGTTTTATGTCTGATAGCAAAAGTTACCCGGGCAATAAAAATGATTTAAAAACAGGGTTTAAAACAAAAAGGAAGCCCTCTTGCATGTTTCATAATCCATAGCCCCGAAGCAGACACATAACTATGCGATGCATCATCATAAAATGAGCACACGGAAAATGTAAATGTCGAGCAATTCTGGCCTGTGCCGTTCTGCATACAATAACAAAAAGCAAATCAGTTTCAAAATGCCCTCAGCGCTGTTAAACCGCAGACTGAAAGGACGTGTCTTCACCGTGTCTGCACTCGTGATGACCGGGAAAAGATATCACGAAGCTCTGTGGTGTGTATCTCCAGGCGAACCATTGCGATAGTCATAAACGGCAGAGAAAAGAGAGACAAAAGACAGACTTGAGCTCTCTGCGCAGCCCCTCCGCTCCACGCTGGAGAAATCCGGCCGCCTGACTGTGTGTGTGTGTGAACTCTTCCTGAACCGAGATCTAAGTCATACGGTGATAAATCACCGCGCGACATACAAACTCAGCCATTTACAACCGAGGGAGCCTATTCCTGGCCTGCTTACCTTATCCTCTTACGACGAATGCAGAGCACCAAGCAATATTTTCTCATTCAGCGACGAAATCGATCAAAGCAGTAATCCAGAGAAAAGTTTAAAGACAGGGCTGACTGGGTGAAGCAGCGGTAGCAGACTGCGCCCTGCCATACACCGAGCATTAGCAGCCACAACAACAAAAAAAAAAAAGGAAGAGCCAAGAGAAGCCCCCTTTTTTTCCTCTTTTCCTTTTTTCCTACTCGACGTGGACGGGTAAACCGAGATTACGAAAGCAGGCGTGAGCTGTCGGGTCAACGAGATAAGACTTATCTGGCCCCAAGATTGAATGTATCGTCCTGCTATAGAGCTATGACCAGGGCTTCATAGCAATATTAAAGTCGGCCAAGGCTATGCTGGTGTATGTGATCCTTCACTAGTACCATGCAGTCACCAGTGAACTGCCCCGAACCAGAGCGTCACCATAGACAAGAAAAATTATGCAAATGAAGTAGCGCCTTGGAAAGCCTGTTCAAATCAAGTGGTTGCCTCTCCTCCTCCCCCAACCAAATGAGGTAGTGCGTCTAGAAGAAAAAATATATACATATATATATATTTATATCTCTACAAAAATAGCACAGTCCTTCCCTAAAGTGTTTTAAATCTTTTCTGTTATTATGTACTCCGTGGCCTGCAGTGGAATTATGAACCCAGTGAATGAGATGGGGGGAGAGAGAGAGAGAGAGCTGGAATACAAAGGAATAATCAGGCCCCGACCATGCTGCATTTCCATTTCCATGGGACATAAAGGGCTTCTATCCACGGCTTAATCATTAACCCGCATTTCTGCACATTTTGGCGAAAAAAAAGGAGACAACAGTGCGTTTTCATTTTCTGCGCCAGGTACGCCCTTTATGGCTTTTTAACACGAGAATAAAATAAATACCGAAATACACCGAAATACTGCGCACACGCCGAGACGCTCTCACACACGCACACACAAATATCTGTATATATAGTTGTGCTTTCAAATAGCTGAGATTTATGAAAGCATGGCTGATCAAAGCTGTATTCGATTTATATCAACCCCCTCCAGTAGCATGGTGTGAAAAATGGGCACAAGTTTCATCACCAAAAGGCAAAGTGGAGGACATGCAGCGAGGACCAGGGGAGAAGAGAGCGGCAGCAGGGGGAATCCCTCAGCATATTAATGCTGTCTTTTGCAGCCAAAAAGAAAGCCTGAGAAAAGTAGATTTATGTCCTCTCAGCTTCCCCGGGCTGTAAACACGTCCAGAGCTGCAGCTTCTCTGCTGGTTTCAGGCTCTGGGACAAAATTCAGTGACACAATTAGAAACTGTAGAACACACGGACGGCGTGGGAGGTTGAGTGGGACCCAAAAATTCACATGTGAGGGTTTTTTAAGCTAACTGCGCTTTTTTTGCCCCCCCAACCAAAAGTAGCCAGTCTGTATAATTATTTACTTCTTTGTGTTGTGCTAAAATGCTGATTCGACTTTCTCTTTAATGTGGCCCTGAGGAGAGGGTTAAAAGTCAGCGGGGCTCGTATACTGCCGGACATAATAAGGCGCAAAATGTGGGAAGGAAAAAGAAAAGAGGAAAAAGAAAGAAAGGAATTTTGATAAAAGAAAAAAATATTTTTAAAAACTTCAGTTCTGTAAACTGTGGCAGCTAGAAGCAGATGGCTTTCACAGAAAGTGGTTTTTGAAATGAGTAAGGCACCGCTCCAAGAGCTGCGATTCCTCTCGTCACTTTTATAGTGACAAATTGCACCACAAAGACAAGTGGAAGAGAAGGAATTATTGCTCTCGGGCTGGTCATATTGCTGCTACAAGGAAATGTACAAGCCATAGGCTGCTTCTCTATCCCTGCGAGTGCTTCGGTGGGCGTGTGTGGTGCTTATTAGAAATTGAATAAGGATATCACCATCAAGCATTCATAACACAAATCAATAAAGATATATGGACTTACCGAAGGCAGTTCAAGGTGTCTGGGAGACCGTGCGTTGGCCAGAATTTACTAAGCTGGAATTCTGCAACGAGGAGTAGAACAAATATTAACATTTTCTCGGAGAATGATCCAACATTTCAACGATTTTGTAAATTAAATTAGTGTGGGTTTTATTTTAAATCCAGGGCTCCAATATACTGTTAAGATCGAATGTAATTATAAATAATAAGGCAATTGTTGTTATGCGTGCGTTGTTTAGGCCCGCGCGTCATGACTTAAAAAATTAAAGTCAAACATAAATCTTTAAAAATAAATAAATAAAAAAGAACAAATGAAATTAAGTCATCTTTTATTTGGGATTATTTGATTAAACTGCAAGATCCAATGAGACGTTTTTTGTTTTTGTTTTTGTTTAAAACAAACTATTTTTAGTCAAGTAAAGATATCTTTACAGCTTAAAGGAAGCAGTCAATTTTAATTCATTTTAACATAAAAACACAGACTTACACACAGACAACGTCAGTCTATGAAAAACAAATACACAAAATAGAAAGCAGAAAGTAAAAGGCCAAATTCTGATATTCTTCGTGGACAAACAGCGTTACAGCCACAAACGGCTGGTTATCAGCACAAAATCATAATAACATAAAAATTGGCCTATATGCAAATAACGCATTTGTTGTTTCCCTGCTGGCCGGCAAGCAATTTCTCCACAAATGGATCGAATAGTCATTAGCTCTGGCGCACCATCTTCCCCAAGTCCCCGCGCCCATAAATCAAGCAGGAGCGCCGTGACCTCAGAGCGGCCGCCCGGTCCTGGATGGCACTCAGTCTTCCATTATATCCTCGTTTCCCTGGCGGAGCGACACAACCCCACCGCTTTCCTATACTTTTTTCTTTCTTTCACGGATCTCATTTTGATGTATGATTTACGCACAAAAACGTAAAGCAACGAGATGTTTTGTTTTACAGAGGTGCCGAGCGCTTTGACTATTATTATTTATTTATTTAGCTTTTGCTTGGAAGCCGATATTTAAATGGCTGCTTTATTTACAACACAGGCCTCTTAATCCAAATGGTATAGCTCACGCTGTTAAAGCAGCAATTAATACTGAAATCCCCCCCCCCCCCTTTTTTTTTCGCGCCTCTGTTTAAAGTTTTGGACTGAAATTTAAGCTGCATTTATCACAGCGTTGGGCAAACAAGCATAAACTGGAACAATGTCTCAACCTTAATGACCCAGACAAATCCTTAAATGGTTATGCGTACAATCTGTATAAATCGCTCTGGTCTAAGGTATTTGCTTCGCTCTGTTAACTGTGATAACTGAGATATTAATACATAAATGAAGCTTCTTGTTATGTGTCAATTTGATCTCCCTGCAAATAAAAAAAGAAGAAGCCCTGGACCCTTTGTTACTGACCTCTGCCTCGCGCAGCAATAACTCACGACAGTAATGAACAATCAGCGGAAATACCTCAAAATAAAATCCATCCTCCCAAAGCTCGAGCTCTGACTCCGTCCGCGTGGAAAAACATATCCGTCCGTGACAGCAGAATACATCCACAAACCCGGAATCCTCTTTCTCTCAGACTGCCTCTACTTTCTTTTTTCCTCCCCTGGATAAACAAACTACAAAGCCAGGACTCCCCTCGCGGAAAGTGGGGGTAACCCGCATATAATCTGCATCATATGGCCAGACCGGGGCTCCGGTTTTCTTCCCAGTGCCATAACACCGCGCAGTATTATGCGCCGCGCTCACGTGACGCAACGTCAACTTAAATCCCTTTTATTTGAGCCCGTGAATCATTAATGGAGGCAGTCATTGCCCCCGAGGAGAAACGGATCAGTTTGGAGGGAGAAAAAAGAGGGGTATGTGACACTGCAATGTATCTGGCAGAGGAGCAAGCCTCTCGCAGGGGAAGCAGCTTCTTTTTTTTTCCACGTGTCGCCCATTCAGGGGTAAAGACTGTTCTGTCAGTTTTAAAGTGCCATATATTTGGTGCCTGTTAGCAGCTGAAAGAGCTAATCCTGCCGTATTATGCTGAGCTTCGAGTGCACAGCAGCTTCGAGTGCACAGCAGCCCCGAGCAACACTGTAACGAGAGTGTTTTGCGGAGTAATAATTCGCGTTATGTATGGGGATGGCACCCCCACTTCTAACACACACACACCTTACTAAATATAATTTAAGAGTGGAATAATAATTACTCCTCGCTGGCAGTGAATGTGCTTTTTTTCCCTTCTCTGTAACAACACAGTCAGGTTTGAGAGGAGCCTTGCAGAAAACTCAACTCAATATCGCCCCCCAAGTCCTAATTGTCAGACTCGTGCTTTGGCACCACTTAGTCAGCCTCTGGTCCTCCATCAGCAAAGTCTGCACAAATACAAACACGTTACACGTTTACCTGTCCTACATGAAGGAGGCTGAGCGTCTTGGTGGATGTGAGGGCTGCCTGTCAGTCAGCAGAGAGCGGAAAGCGGAGCTGAGGTGACCAAAGCGCGGCTGCTCGACCCCGCTGATCAGTACATGGACCCCCATTAGACCTACATGCACTTACGCGTTTCCTATGAACAGCTGAGTGATGGTTGAAATTACAAGCTGGCGCAAAGGTTAAGGGTTGTGGGGGGGATTTTTTAAAATTATCATTCCACCATGTCTGCCTTGATATGAAGCAGTTTCTATATAAATAGTGTACCACCGTGAAATACATCCGCCTTCAAACACTCCAGGTACTGCCAAAAATCCCAGCCTGGAAGAGCTTTTGTACTTCACGGCACCGTTTGGCGCTTGTTTTCCGTCAACACTGAAGCAGCAGCGGGCGTGGAAAAAATTCCACTACAACTATTAATCATTTGGGGCGGACATAGAAAGCATCCCCACTCCCACATCAGCTTTTGTCCTCTCAAACTACAACTTGAGCGGTAAACTTTTAAAAGGCAGGAGCAGAGGAAGAGCCCCTCTTATTAGCTCACCTTCCTCACATTTAACATTTATTTTTTAAAAGAAAAATAAGGATAAGAGTTAAGAGAAAGAAAGCTAAATTTGCACTTTAGGCTTTGGAAGCATGAATGTGAAGAGATGGGCTCTCTTTTCTTTGTTAAAGCAAATGCTAATTTTGTTTAATGTCTTCTGTAGATTTGAAGCTGTCAGCGGATTTATGGCTTGACACGGCCCTGCTCTGGAAGACAACCCCTACGCCAGCTTTTGCCATCGCACCTGAACTTTTCCCTGACCCAGGACAGAGGCATGGAGTCTTGAGTGGAAAGTTATTTGGAGTTCAAAAACAAGGAGAAGTTGGAAATCAAAAGTCCTCAGCTGGTAGCCTACTGATTTCACTTTTTTTTCCCTAACCTACTACTTTCCAGATTTGCATTTAGTTCCGGAGAAGAAGGAGCAGCAGAAGAAAACAAAGCATAATAAAGCAGTTAAAACTTTCTCCTTGAGCCAAAAGTAGCTGATTGATTATGTTTTAAATCTCGGGCTGTTTTCGCATTAAACAACTGTATCAGAGGTATTTACACAAATCAAGGCTCCTTATCACTGTCAGCGAAGAGGAGTTAGAGGCAGAGACCTCTGGATATTAGCCAGACGGCGGTCCATATCTTCCCACAATGTTGACACTGGGAGCTCTTAACAGCCAGGCTTGGGTTACCGACACTCTCAGACCAAGATAACTCTTTCTGCGAGGTTTACACAGCCCAACATCAAGGCTAAAGCAAAATTCAACGCCTGAAGCTGAGGGGAGCCACCTCTGATGAGCCCACACCAACACTGTGGCGGATTAGGACGACTGACATGTTTTTGCATGAGATTGTTGTAATAAAGATATTTTAATTTATATGTTGAACAGACTCCTGGCTTTTTTTTTTATTGGAAATGACCCAGCAAGCTTTAGTTGCAAGTAAATTTTGGAAATATGTCCACAACAACAACAACAACAACAATAATAATAATAATAATAATAATAATAATAATAATAATAATAATAATAATAATAATAATAATACTATTGTGTTCACTCTCACTGAACTGTCCATTTATTTCTTACACTTAAGGGTTTAAAGCAATATAATCATAACGCTGTTTAATAATTGCTATCATCATTCGAGATTGCTATTAATACTATTTTACTTTTATTTATTTTTATTGGGATGCGTGGTTTAGTGCATGCAGTTATTTGGAGCTGAACGTTGCCAACATAAATACTGACTGTTTATTTTGGTTCATTAAAATTGTATTGCATAGAAGCGTCTCAGTTGCCACACACACAGAGAGACACAGAAACACACGCAGTAGATTTTACCTCTGCACTTATATGTGTATTACTTATTTTACAACAGATTTGTGTTCAGTATTTAAAAGCAAAGTTTAGACTGAATGTGACCATCGTAATGCTCTTGTTCTTGTTGTCCATAGGAGGTCCAGTAAGCAGGCTAAATAGTCTACACTTACGTAGCACTTGGTAAACTAAGCGCTTTGCATTGTCTTTGCAATTTGGCACCTAAGCTCCAATGCACGGTGCTAGCCTTCAACTGGAAGCAGTTTGGGATTAGGTGTCTTGCCTAAGGACACCTCGGCACGTGTGGAGGGGTCGGGAGATCGAACTTCTAACACTACGATTAGTAGCCCGTCTGCTCGAATACCTGAGCTACGGCAACCCTGTATGCCAAAGGCGTATATATGTATATTTTCCAAACAATAAAAATTTATATGGATCCGATTTTAGAATTGATTTGAGGACCATAGAGAGCAAAACGCGATATTAACATGAAAGGTTTGTTTGCATTGGAATATTCAGTGACATGCACAAAAAGATCATGGCGCAAACTGCACTTCCGGGATATTGTATGCAAAATTGTGATATCACTACAAAGCTAAAAAAAAAAATAAAATAAAATAAAATAAGAAGCAACCATGTCTACTCACAAGTCATGCCGGTCTGTGTCCAGCGGACAGAGTTTTGTCAGAGGAGAAGAGATCTGACTCGCACCCTGCGGATCACTTCAAATGAAAATAAGTCAGAATTTCACATCTATTTCTGACCCCGGGGCATTCATTATTCAGCGAGTCACGTGAATGGGCGAATTAAAATTTCAGTACATTGGAAGTGACCTCTATTCGCGACTCAAATGACTTGAAATCTGTAATTTATGCAGAATTGGACTTCTTGGAGTCTGCGCAAAATTGGTGCCAATCAGCCTCAGCGTCATCTCCTGCACAGTTTCCATATCTGAAGCAACTGCTGCACAGTAATGGGGAGCTTCAGGATGTCTGCGGCAACATACAACACATTTTTTTTTTATTGTGGTAACATTCAATAAGCAATCATACACGAAAATGTACAACTATCTATTTCTCACTCTGAGGATTAAAAAAAACCCCACTCCAATCAATTTTGCATTTATTTCATTGCAGACCCATCCTGTGTGCAGTTAGTGGCATAATCAGTGGGCTAAAACCATCAGTGCCAGCATACTAAATAACATCTATCCGTTTCTGCTCATATCTGCTCCCTTTCTTCGTCCACTGACAGGCACGTTTCAGTTATTATTTGCAGGAGAACTGTCTCATGCCTCCGATTCACACTTACAATCACAGTTTTTGTTTCCGCGCCCTCTTTGGGTATCCCGTAAATGAGAAGAAAAAGCTCTTGGAGTTCTCGGTGCTGATATATGGTCTTAACATTGTGTGTGTCGAAAGGTCAAGGGTCAGAAGAAGTGCTCTAAGCCGGTGATTGGCCAGTGCCGGCCGTGTCCCCCAGCTGAACTCTCTATTGTTTGGATGTAGCAGGTAGTGACCAACACTCACACTCTGGTGCACAGCGCGTAATGGCAAGTAAGAACAATATGTGTTGCCGGATACATTTAACAGTTTGGGTTTGGTCTGATTCCCGTGTCAGTACAGCCTATAAAGCTTTGGAGCTATCAGCTGATACCTGCCTGATATACTCTGTCACAGCTCAGCCTAATCCACGAAAACGCGCACGGCGTTCAGAACACTCAGGAGTAACAAAAAGACATAAGACATGCCTTCACTTTGTCAAAGTTTGTGCATGGCATTGCATTTCTTAGGTTTCACTCTAAAGCGATTTTGCGCATTGGTAATGTGAAAATATCTTTTCGGATCAACCGTGAATGTATTAAAACGGAGGTGCGCAATACTATCAAATGAAACATTTCTGTAAAAAACATTTATCGCAAATATTTTCTTTCTACTCTGGCAAAGTGTTAAAAAGTGCAAGAAAACGCAGCCACAATGTTGCCAACATGTTGCAAGGCAAATTGTTCGGGACTGCAACACAATGTGACCACTTTAAGTACGCATCTCAAATGGCTGGATTTCTTACCAAAAGCTTCAGAGCGCAATAGTCCACACACCGAATAGAAATTCAATGTAAACCAAAATAAACAATGTGAGTTCAAAGTTTTAATTTCTGCAAAAAAAAATATAAACAAAAATATAAATGAACAAATGAGAATCAGTTTTTAAAAAAATGGCACCTTGAATGTCGTGAAAGTGAAATCCGTATTTGCGGTGACAAAACATCCGAAGCCATGTCAGCCTTATAAGTGAAGCACACATTTATTTCACAAGGACAGATTTATTCTAAACTAGCCTACATCACAACGGCCATTACTGAGACAACATATACAAATATTCACAGTTTAGAACACAGCACAACATGGACGCACTATAGCACAAATAAAACTAGACCATATGACACCAACAAACATAAACTTACTTTGACGAAACGCTTTTCTTATTGTGCCATCATTGTGATTTGTCTATGTACATTAGATGTGAAAGTCACCTGGACTACATTCAACAGTAAACCAACCCACTCGAACACACACATACTACACTGCTATACTCTGACTGATGCCATGCCTCTAAAAAAATTAAAAATTAAAAAATTGAGAAATAAAATGCCGTGTGGTTTTCTAACTGGCATCTATAGAGTCTCGCTAAATATCTTTCAAGTATATTAAAACTTTTCCATGAGCAACAATAAAGAAAAGAAAAGGAAATATCAAAGAGAACATTGAAAAGAAAAAATGAGGTCAAACTTACTTTTTTACCTCACTCACTTTTAACTGCAATTATACATTTCATCCAAGTTTGATGTGCATTATCCTTCTTTCATAATAATAAACAAATATATAAACACTTCAGTTGCCACCGTGGCAATTAAAGGTGAATTTCAAGCTTATATGATGAGGGCGAGGACGACCGGAGAGAGGGGTAAGGGCACAAAGGACGTGACAGGGGCCCAATAGCAGAGGCAAGGTGAAAGAGATAACACCATGTGTGTGTGTGTAAAATACTGAGAATCGGTCCATCAAATTCCACTTGTGTTATTTGCCATCTCAGTCTGGATTGGGGTTTTCAGGGATGGGGGGTTCGTTCATGCACTATAGACCTGCGGTGCACGGCGTGGGGACAAGCTGCTGGCCTGTTTTGATCTGCTGCTGCTGCTGGGCCCCCGAGGCTGAAGCTGAGGCCGAGCTTGAGGATCGAATCTTAGTGTTGGGAAGCTTGTGCTCCTTTTTCCATTTCATCCTCCGGTTCTGGAACCAGATCTTGACCTGGCGCTCGGACAGGCACATGGTGTGAGCAATCTCCACCCGCCTGCGCCGGGTCAGGTACCGGTTGAAGTGGAACTCCTTCTCCAGCTCCAAAGCCTGCTGGCGGGTGTAGGCAGTGCGGGACCTCTTGGGCACTCCTCCATTGTAACTGGCATTGACTGGGAGGGGGGGGGAAAGCCATAGACAGGGAGGCAAGCAGGTGTTACATGCAGGTTGATTGCGTTTACTCCAAAAGCCTTAAATCCGCCACTGGACACATTCTAGCTTCGAAAATCGTGCAAGAATTTGTGGGTTTGGTGGAAATTTGCAGTCGCTTGTTCTACACTCTGTCTTGTTTCAGTTTACGGACATGACCTTAATGTGGAGATGCCGAGTGCACAAGTACTCGCATCCAGGGACAGATCAAGCTTAGGAAATGATTAACAAAAACAGCGGGGCTGAATATTACTTTGGCTCGGCTCCAGTGGTGGAGGTAGTTTGGGTTAAAAAGCAACAAAGGCACATGGCCCCGACAGACGAACACAGGCAATAAAATTTACGAGGGTCCTTAATTACCGACCCTGCTGCTCGATAGTCGTAAATTGCTGTTGTAAGGGCTGCTACTAGTGTTGCCTCAATAGGCTTGCGTGTGTTCCAGTGGTTGTTTCTCAGTGGTTCAGTTATTTAACCGTGATGATAACTCACCGCTGCTAACGTGGACCTTTTTCATCCAAGGATAGACCACCGGCTCCTTGCCCTTCGCTACGCCGGGATAGACTTCAGTGGCGAGGCTGCAGTCTTTGCTGGCGTTTGCGCCACCGTCTGGGGCCGCCGTGAGGCGAGGACCGTGGTTCTGTGGAACCGGTTGCGGTTGCGCGTGATGCCCATCGTTGAAATCGTCGAGTCCGGTGGCGGGGACGTTACCGTAATCGTATCCCGATTCTGTGTAGTTTGACCTCGGATAGGATGGCTCTTCGTGATGGGGGAAACCCGTATCTTTTGGCCGCTCGTAATAATCACCGGGGTTAGGGATGTATCCGCTCTGCTGATATTCGTCGCATGGAGGAAAGGAAGGCTCGATATAGTTGGAGTTTATCAAGTAGGAACTCATGGTCATTAATTTGTGAAGTGCAACAATACTAATTTTTATCGCGCTGTCGTTTTTCTGATCTCCACAAAACCCTCCTACTCCCTGTCAAATGTACAAAGTTGCCTGGTCACGTGTGAAGAGCCACCAATCACGGCGTGTCCTGTGGGCATCATGTAAACAGGAACCAATGGAAAGCATGGCACTGGTACCACCAACACTGCTTGGACTGGCTTACGTTAGTGTTTTCCTTATTAAATCACGGTATATAAAGCAAAACCAATCAACTAACTTGTTTACTGCACGGGACCAAACTTATGCGGGCGAGGCTTCCTGCGTTTAAAACAATCCGCCTCCCCTGAAACAGAAAGTGGATATGAAATTCAAACCCTTAAGGTTTTTTTCGTAAACAAAACGCCATTTCCAACAAACAGGGAAAGAGGTTGTTGGAGTTTTAATCTGTTGCATCCTAATAAAGAGAAACTGCAGTGGGGGTTAAAAAAGAAAAGAAAAGAAAGCCAGCACAGCAATGCAAACTGTAGTGTTGTGTAATATAACAGCCTTCAAATTACTGACAAAGGCACGGTGAATGCAGAAGCTTTACACCCAGCACTGACGAGCCGCTTCTATGCGAGCATCAAAGCCTGCGCATAAAGCTTGCTTGTCTATAAAAACCTAGAAGATCACACATAAGCTGCAAATTAAAAAAAAAAAAAAGCACGGGCTGCTCAAGTTGCACAAATGTGTATAAATGCACGACACCTCCTTTGGCAAGTGCTGTTGCATTAAAAACTCGAAATTGCACCTTTCCCCTTATTTGCCAGCACATGGCAATGATCTGAAGCTATTCCTGGTCTGTTTGTTTGATAATATCACGTTGCAAACTTGGTAAGTGTTAATTGCACGCATTCTGTGGCTTAACAGCCTCTGCGCGTTACATGTCAGGGAAAAGCTCGTCCAAACAGCGGACAAACACGTGAAGGCACCTGTCTTGCATTACAGCCAGATGCCAAAACAAAACATTGTGATTTTAAACCTCCACGTACAGTAAGACCTGCCAGCTCCAACTAGTCTACACAACAAAAATGACTTATATCTGAGCATTTTTCTCTAATTCTGAATAAATTTCGAAGTATTTAAAACCGTTATAAGGAGCAGTTTGCACAGATTTCAGTGCAGTCCCGCGTTGTAACAGTAACAGGTAAAGAAAAGTCCAGTGTGCCCAGTATTACCAAGAAACCTATAATAATAATAATAATAATAATAATAATAATAATAATAATAATAATAATAATAATAATAATAATAACAACCACACGATCTGGAATCATAAAACGTAAAGTATAATTTCTTGTTTTTTTCCTGACTGCATGTTAGATGATATAAAAGTCTCTGACCGTTCATCTCCCCGGCAGCCATCACGTCCAGGCCCAGTTTCCTCTCCACGTCCGAGGTGACTTCCACACTTTATCTGTGTTTCTTGAAGATGCAGCAGCTCTTCATAAAGCTGATCCACGCTGTCCACATCAGCAAGGCCTCTGCATGGAGAAACCAGAGGCCAAATTTTCGGAAATATTTTAAGCTTTCTTTTCTCTCCCATTTTCTTTATCTTCTTCTTTCTCTCTCTCTCTCTCTCGTCCCCCCTCTATTCTATTCGCTCCCCTAAACAGAGATAACTTCTGCCTGACCCCATAGTGACACCGTTTCCATTTTGTTTCTGATTAATCTTGCCCATTGACAGTCTTTGTTAAACAACAAGGCGTGCCCTTTTTCCAAAGAGGCGACATTTTCATATCTGTTAGACGCAGTGACCCGGGGTTCACCCCGGACTTGGACTTCAGTTTTGCGGGCTCTGTTCAGCTTTGGGTAGTTGGGGTGGGGGGAGCACTTAGCGCGGGTCAGCGCCCAGGATGGTCCCCCAAAAGAGTTTTAAATGTGTAAAATTACCTAGAGCTATTTAAGAAGCTCACACGTCCAACTACTACTGCATTGCATGACATAGATCAGAAGATAGAAGTTTGCATTTAAAAGAGGGACCTCAAAACTAAAGAGATCAACTGCAGATCGGCTGAAGTAGTATATGTTTTACTTTCTTTTAGGACTTTTTTTCTCAGCTTTTCTCAATAACTAAACTTCTAGATTTTGGATATGCTCTTGCCGAGGACTGAAAACTCGAAGGCCTTTTTTCTCTCTCGAAACAAATTGCCATTCTTTTCTTGTTAGCACACTGTTGCTGCAAGGCAAAGCTGCTACTTTATGAATCTCACAGGCTCTCCTGCACCTAACTCATTGTAAATGGCAGCTGCTGTACTTTACGCCAAAGATCCACTGTATCCTTATGGCCAAGAGACCACCTGAGAGGCAATATGTCAACATAATGTCAACGGGTAAGACGACTTCACATGATATCTAAATTTACAGTCCACTACCATTCTATTATATATATATATATACCTTGTATAAATATGGGCCAGGTCAGATCGGCTATTATCCACTTACTGTAAGTTATTCTTGTGTGAAAAACGACTTCTGATGGACAGTTCATTCTACTTGTTGCTATATGTATTTTTATATTACTCTATGAAAGCCTTTTTGCATATTAAAGCGAATCAAAGTTTTGAGAGCTAACTCTTCATTCATTCACCAGTGGTTATAATGTTAGGCGTAATTGGTGTGTGTGTGAGTGGATATAGTAATGGATATATAGGTACTTAGGCGTAAGTTAATAGAGTATATATATTATATATAGTATATTATATTATATATATGATCTATATTATATATATGACTATATATATATATATAGTATATCAGTATATATATGTCTATATATATAGTGATAATACATACCCGTATACCATTACCATATATCGTACTATACTATATGCTATCCATACATCTTCATATTTCTATATATATCTTATCTCATTATCATTTATCATACTATTTTTATCATATCTATTAGTTTTATTGTGTGTGTGTGTGAGTGATATATATACATACATACATACACACATACATACATACATACATGCATGCATACATACATACATACATACACACATACATACATACATATATTGTAAGGTCCTGCTACTGTATAGTGTCAAAGTATTCAGTGGACAGTAGGGTAATGGACAGTATTTGGATTACGTGATACTGACTTACATTGTACACATAATTTTGCATTTAAACTCCATTCTATTTCAGAAATCTTTCCTTAATTTTATTCTCGGACAAAATAAGCTTTGTACAAGGGCAGGATGCTTTCAGAGCATATTCACGGAACTAAAGGCCTATTTGACCAATAGACATCTTTGCTGACAGTTTACTGTAAATTTAGATTATCAGAGAAGTGCCGTGACAATGGTGACAGATTGCAGATGGCTCTCACAAGGTTTCTTGTCTATATGGAGCTCTAAATGACGATGGAGTAAAAAAAATCTTTTCTACGTGCACGATGGGATACAGATTCGGGCAAAAAAACACATTTTTGCCTCTATGGAAACATTTGGATATGGGTAAACGCTCATAATAAAATATATCCTTAAGCATAGTGTGTCGTGTGCATAGCGTCCAATGCCATAACACAGAAAAAAGAAAGAATTGGTTTTCCAAAATGCAAGGAACAGTCACTAACCTCTGTCTACCGTTGCTAATTTTGATTAGACTTAATCAGAGCTTAAACTATTGGAGGGTTAATGGCTAAACGAGCAACTACATATTCCTTATTCCTCCGCGTGAAGGGGGGTTTGCAGTTGGGAGTAGAATTTCAGAACCTGAAAGCCAAGAAATATAATCCACGGACTCACTGCAGCAAAAAATGTTTAAGCAATTACATTTTTAAAGGTTAATTTATTAGACATGCATTTCAAGGAGAGCCACAGCAGCAAGGAATATACAGATAACCAATGTCTAACACTGAGTGTAGATATTTGCATAAAACAAACTGAAGACATTTAAAAAAAAAGTTCAGTGCATGTTGTCATTTATGAGAATAAAACGTGTGTACAATCAGCATATGTTGTTTGTGTTTTTAATGCGAACGAATTCGCTGTCTGTCCGTCATTAATGACTTTTTAGTTTACAATGAAATTATTAAAAAAAGACTTTGAATCAAAGAAATGTGGAACGGAGCTCATCCAATTGTTTTTGGACATTTAAACGCTCCTATCCTTTGCAAGGCGCAGATTTTTTTAAGTAGATAAGCGACACATAAGCGTAATGTGTTGATTTTCTACCAGTCAGAATACGCAGGCCTGCAATTGTGTAGATTTTCCACTGATGAATTTTAATTCATTTTTAAATATTTGTGCCTTCAAATGTTTATCTTCTTTTCCCCCTCTTTTTAACGTGTTAAAAAGAGGTTCCAGAGAAAACGAAAATGGTGATACATTCAGATTTTGTTAGTTCTTTTAAGAAGAATTGTTTTTTACACTGATTTTATGCTCATGTAATTTATTTATTTATTTATTTAACCTTTTTCTCTGCAATTATTGCTGACTGTGTATAATCAGTATTAAGATTAAAGGAAGAAGCAAGACCTTAATGTATTTTTTAAATTAAAAAATCGACATTTATTGTTATATGTTATTATTCTTGTCAATTGTTGCGTTCCCATTGTGCCCTTACAACTTTCACAAACCGTTCACTATTTGAACTTGCTTAAAATAGCTTTATTTCAATGAATGCCACTAAGTAGACCTTATGAAAAAAAACCACTCAAAACTACAATATATTGATACTATATATCTATATATATATTAAGCCGGTCTATTTATGAGGCGCAACATCTGTGCCATTTCAGTTTTTTTAAAGGCTTCTATTCAGTTGATCAGGAAGAGTGGAGCTAAATGTTTTTTAAGGGATCCGGGGGCTCATGTTGGGGGCCGAGGGCCTTCGCATTACCCTGTGACCGGGTCGAGAGTATCAATCCTCAAAATGCTAATTTTGCCCTCGTCCCCAAACATATCAAATGCAATTTATTCAAAGGAAATTCACCAATCAGCCGCCCTAATAAAACGCCAACCACTCAATCTTGTTGCTGGGGACGGGTGGGGGGTCTCCTCCCCCGGTTTCAAACGCGAGGTCACTGCGCATCCAGGGTTCACCTGGAGTGCACCATGCAACATATGTAATGCAAAGCTATTCTGTCTTTTGTGTGGAGAGTCAAGATCGCTATTATAAGGCTGGCATCAGGCTCCGAGTGAACAGATGACGGAGAGTTGTTCAGCGCGTAAACTTTTGACCCCAATTTTTCCTCCTCTTCTGCAGCTATCTCGCTCTCATCAGCCCCAGCCCAGTGAGATACCCCCCCGCCCCCGCGCATCACTCCATACCGTTTGAAACGAAAAAGCTGATTTTAACAATGTCTACATTTCATGCCATCACAATGATCATTGTCAAAAAAATTTATAAGCAGCAAAGATGCCATCACAAGATCTAAAATGCAATTGTAGCTTTGTGATGTTCCCAAAGACGTAAGATAAATCCGGCGGGCTCCCACTCAAGACTAATAGGGCCGTAAAATATGCAAATCACTCATTAGTGTTAGAGCAACCACAGCAGCCAAAAGTCTTTGTTGAAGGCAACACTGCAAGTTTTCCTCCCACTATTCTTGCGCAGTCTTTTCCTCTCGTGCAGGATATTACCACAGGCTCTCCATCCTTTGGTAATTTCATTTTTACGCATTATGCTTATAGGCAACGCCAAGCAAACGTGTCATTAACGTGAGTGTGTGCGTGTGCGCGCTACCGCGGATGTGCCACTGTGGGTTTTTTTCCTCTCTCTCTATGCAGCAGGGTGACAGTGAACTTGGCCTAAAGCGAGCTCTGCTGGTGGCTCAGAGAGGATGCAGATTTATCTTGGTGCTGTGGCTGACCTCCAGATGAACCTGCTGCGCTCCCCTCTTTCTCTCTCTCTCTCTCTTTCTCTGCCTGGCAGTATCTCCTTTTGAAATATTGGCAAGGATTTTAATTTCCAAACAGCCTTCCTCCACCCCGTCCTGCTTTATTTTCAATATGTCTCAAATCAAACTGGAAAAAGTATAAATTTGTGTTTCTGTTAGGCTGGCGTTTACTTTACACACGCGTGCAAAAAACTCGCAAAGCACTGCTTCAAGGATTGGGAGAACAAAATGCAAATGCCGAATTTTTGGATTTCTTGATGATAATGATGAGAAGAAATCAAAACGATTTAAGCAATTCAAGACACTTTTTAAAGGTGCCAAGATTTTAAATACCTACCAGCATTGGTGAACATATACTAAAGTATAAACGATTTGAAGTCATTTGACGATATAAATATTTGTTTTCGTGTCATAAGGTTCAGAATTCACCGATGAATAAAAAAAACATGATGAAGGCCTCTGCACAAAAACAGAGAAACTTTGATATTTAAATTATTCAGACTGGCGGACAGCATGACCTTTGAAAACCCGCTGAATCAACAAATTCACCAAAGTTCATTCAGACATTCAGCAAGTTTTTTGGCTGGCAAAACATGATAAGACTTATAAAATCAAAATATTTTCAGTTTTATTCGATTTCGTGCGTATTTGCACCGGAAGTTTCAACGAAGAGAAGGCGCAGTAACACATCCTGTAGTGCGGGATAGAAAAAAAATGAATTAAATGAAAAAAAAAAAACAATATACAGTTTACACTTTCATTTTCGGATCATGTTTCTGTGAATCTGTGTCCACTAGTGACCCGTTTGGCCCCGACTCTGCTCGGACAAAAGATCACCACAAAGCGAGAGTGACTTTTAAGAGGTCATCTGAACTTTTCAACCAACTTGGTTGACACAAAACGGAATTCCTTTTAAACGTGTCCCTGCTGTTGTTTCTTCCCTTGTTGTGTTTACTTGACAGTTTACAGCCTGCCCTAAAGCCAAATACCGTGCCAACATGTGGCGCGCATGCAGCGCTCAGCATAACAACTGCAACTTTTCTTTTAGCGATGGACCCACAAGTTTCAGAAGTCATCAGCACATACAGAATCCAATCAAGCGAGCTGTAAATCTGTAGGCCTGCATTAACCCTTAACTTTATCAAGGAAATCTACACGCTCCACGAGCCCCCTGGAAACTTTCTGGCACACGCTCTGTGACTTCTCCAATGTAATAAAACGACAACAAGTTGAAGTTTGTGGGGGTGGAAATGGACACAGATAATTATCCAAGATGTAAAAATGGATTATGAGTTACACCACAGATGGAGGGAAACAAGTTACACAGGGAAGGAAGCAATTAAATAGCCATGAGCTGGACCCAACCCTGCGCAACATCTGCCGAGACCAGTATTCAGCACTCCACAACTGACAAATTAGTGTAATGGACTAATAGGGACGAATAGAGGGAGCGAATACAATAATAAGGCTGTTTAACACAGACTGGCTGTTCTCAAGCTACCGTCTAGTCTGGTGAAACTTACCCACAGACGCGGTCCCCATCCTGGAGAACGTCCGGTCCATACTGAGGCAAGACTGAGCAATAGAGCTGGTCTGTACCGGTCAAGTAACACTTACAGCCTGCAAAGAGAGAGTCAGACGAAGCCTCGCCGTCAGTGCGATTATATGTTATGTGCAATATACTGTCAACTCCCCAAAACCATAAAACTTACTTTAATGGCTACCACGTGACCGTTTATGGCCAGTGAGCCTATCTGGCCGCTCTCCGGATGATTTTTACGATCGAATTCATAGACAAACCCCCCATTCATTTAGCACCCAAATGTCAGAGAACCAGAAACGGCCCTAATAAAGTTTACAGCAAGAAAAGTCGAGCTAATTCTCTGGGAATAGCTCGGGAGTCTGTGCGCAAAGGGGGGACCCACGGCCCCTGAAGTCAGTTAAGGACCCCAGCGCCTGAGCAAGGTGAGTAAAACTGGATGCTTTAATACGAGAGGACCTGTTGAATTCAAAGAGATTTGAGGAAACTTTGCCAGCTTGGTTTTTTTTTCCTGACAGCTCATACAAGTGGCTTTAAGATTTTTAGATCAACCAGCAAAACTCCCCAAATCTTCTCCGCCATAAAACAGCAGCCCTGAATCTGAAAGATTTGACAAAAACGTACACTCAGCGAGGTGTTGCCATTCCAGTACAAAGTTTATTATTCTGGCCATCATCGTCGTCATCATGAACATCATTATTATTATCATACTATAGTTTGACTTCCAGTCTTTTGAAAAACATTTACAAAAAAAAAAAGCTTATCACGATGGAGATAATACACATTGCGATAAGATTTACGGTGGGACCCTAAAAACAGCTAAAACACGCTTTTACTCGGATATTGCGCCCAGATGAAGAACGCAAAAAGAAAAAAAATATAATAATAAAATAATAAGGAAAGAAGGAGAATAAAAGCAGCTCCTGCAAAAAAAAGAAAAGAAAAAAAAGAAAAGAAAGATACAAGGCACAGCTAATGTACATACAAGGGTGAGTCGGCACCTTTGTCCACGTGTGTTCACAACACATACAATAACCACACAAGGCTTTTACTGCTGGTTCTACTTTTGGAAGCAAGTTATCTGACAACTCGGTACAATACACCAAACAAATAAATACATACATATACAGTACATACAGAGAAAAGAAAGGTCAAACACAAATGTAGCTCAACCTGAACCTTCTACTTATTAAGCTGTTATTGTTGAGTGCATCACACAGAAAATATGGATTTATTTGCGCTAGGCGGGTAGCATTTCAAGCTTTTATTTATTTAACTTTTTTTCCGTCTGAACAAGAAATAATTTAAGCAAACATTTATTTTCATGTCTCTTTTTTTTCATTTTCTAAATCTAGACAGAACTGTACATAATGCATTTTACTCACATAAGCATAACCACGGTAGGGATAAAAATGAAATTATATTGTTGGACATAAAGAAGGTTTATAGATAGGGTGACCCACTCCTCTGTCCCTTCTCTCACACAGCCCGCTAAGTCTCTGCGCTTTTTTGGAATAGGAGGAGAAGTTGATATGACAATCTTTGTTTTGTTTTTTTTGTTTGTTTTTTGAAGTGCTCTTTTTTTCAGGATTAAAAGGTGTAAAAATCAGGGCCTATAGGCTCCTCCGCCTGCAGCCGCCATGCTCATGCTTTTCAGTTTGTTGTCCTTCTTCCACTTCATCCTTCGGTTCTGAAACCAGATTTTGATCTGTCTCTCTGAGAGGCAGAGGGCATGGGCTATCTCGATCCTCCGCCTGCGGGTCAGGTACCGGTTGAAGTGGAACTCCTTCTCCAGCTCGAGGGTCTGGTACCGAGTGTATGCAGTTCTGGCCCGCTTCCCCTCTGGCCCAGACAAATCTTGTACACACACACAAAAAGAGAAAACAGATCAGACGCAGAAGAATTAAATAATAATTTTACTTTTGCGCCAACTTTCCTGAACACGTTTCTTTCAATTTTACAATACTGTGTTTGGTAATATTATAGGTATGAATGTCTTAATCGCTGCCACACGACTGGCACCTTGTAGAGCTTGAATGGTTAAAACTTACAAGTAACAAGGTACCACACACTTTTACTACTGAGTCCACAGAGGGTTAATAGCAAAAAATATTTGAAGTATCCTCTTTTTATTTAAAACCATTTTAAAACGCACATTTAGTAAATATCAAGTGTAGAAAAGGGTCAGATACATTTAACTAGTCTAACCTCGCATCTGTTGCTACACTATCCCGTACCTGATAGTCTAGCTAACCAAATATAAACCAAACAGGTGAGAGGTGCACATAGCGCCACATGCCCCTTTTCCAAAACTACGTTTATTTGTGCTCTTTCTATCACTTTAACGCCAGAATGGCCAAAATTTGGCTTGTGCTCATAAAATGTCCTAAATAAGATGATACCACGTCCCTTTTCTTTCTTTCTTTCTTTCTTTCTTTCTTTTAAACAAACAGTCAGACAACAGCTTTTTGTTTTTTGCAAAAGATCAAAATCAGTACGAAGTCATTAAACAAAGCAGTTTACCGTGACTTATGTGTAGTTTTCTCATCCACGGGTATATCTGAGGCTGTGTTGAGTCGGTTACATTTTGAGGAGTTGTCGGTGCACTTCCCGCGGGCTTCTCTTCCTCCAGAGGGGAAGCTTTGGACACACAGTCCCGGCTGAGCAGCAGCGTGGCTCCATTTGAGTTTGAGCACGGGGTTGAGCACGGGGTCGTTATGGAGTTTTTCACAGCTCTGTGCTGAGACTGTGTCTCGGTCACTGGGGACGAGCTGGCGACCGAGGAGCACGGTAGAGAGTCAGGTGGAGGCGATAGAGACGAGTTCCCGGTGCTGTTTGCGGACTGGTTGTACCTGACAGGCTCCACCGCGGGTGTTGTCGCCGCTGAGTGACTCGGGGAGTAGCCCGGTGTCCGCTCGCTTCCCACAAAGTGTCCGGTACTGGTCCGGCCGACTGTTAGGTCCATCCCGTTGTAGCCGTAGCCATACCTGCTGGAATGCATGGCTGTTGAGTCTCTATATTGCTCGTTTGCCGTACTGTGGTCTCCATAATTATGTAACTGGAAGTCCGCGCCATTGGGATAGCGACCGCAGAATGAGTTCACAAAATAGGAGCTCATTTGTTGACAGTTCCACCGTTTGCTTGTTGTAGGTATTGCTCTTGTTTTTGATGGTTATTTTTAGAGGTAAAATAGCATAACCTGTGTTCTTGATTTGTGGCTCTTATGCTTTAGCGCGTCCTATAGCACCCTTGCACAATTTATGATGAATTATGGAAATGAGTGGGACATGGACTTGATTCTCTCTTACGTAGGCACCCAAATATGGGGTATGGCGAAGAATCACGTGCTTTTGTTGACCAGTCGTAAATCCTGCTCGGTGACCTCCAGAGGTAAACTCGTGCACGCAGGAAATACTGGGTGGGATATAAAGGGTGCGCGCTTTCCCTGCGCTCGTGGCTAGGGCAAACTCTGAGCCGGGGCTTTGGGTGTTTTGGATTGTCGTGGTGCGCCATCCTCTGGCTCAACAGTTGCACTGCGTGTCTGCGGCGCTTTCCGAGGCGTGGGCTGCACACGGGGTCATTCGGAGGTTAACGACCATTGCGGCAAAAAAAAAAAAAAAAAAAAGCTCCTGAACAATACAACAAGTGACATGCTGAGAGTGCAATCTCGGCGGTGATAGTGTACAGAAATAATTCGATCAGAATCCGTTATGCATGTTATGATGGGCTATGAGTGTAAACAGTCTGCGCACTTAATAGAATAAAAGCCCATTCGCAACAGAGCTGCGTTTTCTCTCATATGATATAGCCCTATCGAGAAATATTTGAACGACTTCAAGAGCAAAAAAAAAGACTAATGAATAAATGTTTGGGGGAAGAATAAAAGCTAAACATCACTTTATCGAATAAAGCCAAAGAATGTGCTATCCGAGGCCTGATTTTACGCCACTTTGAAAAATTAATAACTATAAATATGGGCTTTATATGAACACACGAATGTCGTTTATAAGCAGGTTAAAATATATAACTATGGGCCTCCATGGAACAGATGCTCAGATGATAGCTATTACAATCCTTTTGCGCCAAACCCGATGTTATTTTGCTCTTATTTAACGGCGACTCCTCTGCTATATTGACCTTTAAACAGTCAATCATGCCAAGCTGCAGTTTCTCGTGTTTTTATTTGTTTACATATAAGCTAAAGATTGATTATTTCTTCTTTTTTATAACATGAGAAACTACAAAGCCCGGGGCTTTGCTAAGTATGACTTTTGAATTTAATGAAATTAGTGGAGGGGTGGAAAAAATAGACTTTATTGCAAAAATGACACGGTGAAAGGATTTGCTGCTTAGGAGTGAAGTTGATGCTTTTTAAGTCCTCGAAATGTAGAATACTCAATCAAACTTTAACATTATTTTGCGAGTGTGGTGAAAGCTGAACTGCATATTTATATTTTTAGGGGTTAATACAAAAAGCACATACGTATTTACGATGACAGAGAAAAGGCGATCTTGAGATTTTCTCGTCATTTGTGCCACTGTGATCATTAAAAAAAATTCCCAAAACAATTTCTCAACACAACTCTGCAATCGATCAGTTAAACCGTCAAAATATTATTGATAATAAACAATAATGTTATTTTTAGATATGTTAGAAGCTATTCCCTGCAGCAGTTATGTATCATTGCTTAATAAACCCCAGCACACTTGGTCCAGCTTCGTTTAATGCTGTAACCGGACCGATTCACCATTTGAAAACGGTTCGTCAGCTTTGGACTTTCTTTCAAATTAATTCACGAAGGAAATCACAAATTTTAAAAGAAGCGTAACAGGCATGGCGCAGTCAGGCGCTTCCCGTTTGTTTTACTCCCTGTGGAATTTTTATGGCACCTTCGCCTCTCGAAGGCAGTGACTTGTCCTAAGGTTTCAAGGTTTCCTCCACATGCCGTTTCCCCGGAGCAGAGCGTTTGACCAGCACAAGCCCATTCCTGTGTTAGGATTGACAGGAACAGTGAGATGGATTTATTCAGTCCCAGGTATGTGTGTGAGAGAGAGAGTGCGTTAACACACTCCCAGAAGGCACGACTTTAGGAAGGGTGAATACCGGGCTCCTACACACCCAGTGTGGGCCCACAAGGAGAGGAGCGCTATGCGCGGAGTTTGTGTTGGTTAAACAGTCGAGCAACAACAGCTGATTTATGGTTGGCCAATGGCAACAAAGTTCCCACGAAAATTACTTCTCTGAGTTGAGCCAGGGACACACCCAGGAACCAAAACACAGGCATCGAAAAGAAAGGAGAGCAACGGAGTGAGTGCGCGCTGGTGTCTGACTTGTCGGGTTGAGAGAGGGGTGAAGGGGGTACGATGGTCACTGGTGAAGGGAGGGGGCGGTGCTATCCGACTTTGCAGACACACACACGCACTCGTAGTAGCTTTTGAGAAAACATTTAAAATCACTTTCTTTTTCGTGGCCTATAATCCACGTGTTACCCCAAGAAATTACGGTAGTTCAAGCAAAAAAAAAAAATCGAAAGGAAAGTAAAATCATACTCTTTATGCAGAAATGACTTACAACAGGGAGATTTATCACTGCATTTGATGCATTTAAATCACCCTGTTAGGACTGATTGGGGGATACATTGCTTTTTTGCATCGATGCATTTTATTAAATATTAATTGCAGTCTAGCAACATACATGACTCTCTGATTTTACTTTCGGCAATACCGCTAACAAGAGCATCTATGCAAAGAAACATTTTGCAATTAAAATATCTGATCACTTAAAAAAGCATTTTTAAGTTTAATAATGTTTAGTGGTTGCCATCCTGTTCATTAATCCCATGCACATCACGCTGAGGCCTACATGCACACATACAAGGCAATAGAATAAAACACGTGGATGCACAGATGTCGACCTTTCTCATTTGCAGCAAAAAAAACAAAACAAACCACGACGAGCTGCAAGCGCGATAGCCCCACTGCCTCCACAGGAGGGCGTCAAAGAGCGCATACTTTGCCTATCATCCACCCACCCGAAAGCACATCCCCATTTAAATCCAATAACAAATACAATCCAGACAGCCTACAACAACACTAAGATCACTGCAAAAATGAATAACCATGTTAAAATATTAGTAACGATAATAATTATCATCATCAAATAAGAGCTTGTAAATCTGATAAATCAGATTTAACACGAAGTATCAGTGATGGGAATCCTGATGAAGATCAAGTGTAACACGAAACCATTTCTTTCCAAGATTTCAGTCTCTAACCAAAATCAAAGCAGGCGAAACCATGAAGTAAGTTGCTTGCTTTAAGAAGATGCAAATAAGTACATTGTCAACCACATGCACTGGCTGACGAGCGTAAGCTGCCTTACCTTGAGAAGGTCTCTGCATGTAAACACAAGGGGGGTGACTGGAGGGAGTGGGCAGGTGCAGTGACAGAGAAAAGTCTCCCGGCTGAGACCCCTTACTTGTTTCTCCATGGGGGTCGGTTCCTTCGTCTCATTTCTCCGTTACCTAGGCACCCAAATGATCCAGGCATGTCTTACTATAAGCTCCTTGCTCGTCGAGGTTCTGCCTAACATCTCACCCCGACCCCTTAAAAAATCCCCAAAAGTAGATGTGAGAGATGGTAAAATGTCGAAGGTCGACTGTGAAAAGGTTCCCGTGGAAGTCCGAGACCGTTAAATGAAAGGCTCCTCTATCCCGCAATTGAAAATTAAATATAAAAAAAACGGGGCGAAAAAAAAAGTTCATGTTCATGGCTCCCCGCCACGTGACAAGCTGCGGCCAATAGGAACCCGGGCCGCGTCGTAAACTTGTATGGCTATGTTGTAAATTTTCATAAACAACAACGGATTTATGGCCCAGAGCTGGAGGGAGAGGGACGAGGGGAGAGAAAGAGACAGAAAAAGGAGGGAGGGAGGAGGGCAGGTCAGCGTCAGGCGCCATCTTACCCAGCGAGGAGGGAAAGCAGAGTTCAACAGTAATTTCCCTTCATCTGCAGCCTGTCCCATCTCGCATCCTCATAGCTCACATTCCCCAACTTCACTGTTTACCTAACCCCCATTATGGACTGTAACATGTCTCATTACATGCAACCCAATACTGGTCACACTGAAGGTCACATAATGGTAACTGTGAACACAATATTACTAGACCCAAAGCGCGATTTCAATCCTTTTCTTGGATGGATATTTTTAATAACACGGTAAATATGGAATGAAACCGAATAGAGAGGGTAAAAGCATTTTTATTAAATGATTGCGCGTTCACTTCATTTACAAGACAGACTACAAGCCTAGCAGACTTTGATTGAAAGCCAGCAGCATTTGCTCACTGTACTGGAATATTTCTCTGATTATAAAATGATGGCTATTGCCAGCTGGATAACGGTACATGTATTTAAAAGACTAATCTGTAAAGCTAGATATCCACAGTAGCCTACGGCACAATCGCTGACGGTATAGTGAGCGGGTGAGGAATCTGAGGTAGGTTACATGCAAAACTAAACAAATATTTGCGTCGATAGTTAAATCCTCACCCCTAGCAGGCGGATTAAAATCCATGTTAATTAAAAGGGGGAGGGGGAGGGAGAAGAAGAAACTCAGGAATTCTTTTATCAAAATCAGTCAAATAAAACATTTGCCTTTACCGGTTCAAAATAAGGCACATCAATTGTATGGTAGAAAACAGGAAACCATCAATTAAATCACCAGCTCAGTTCGTGTTTACATTTCCGTGTCAGTTTTTGAAAATTATAAGGTAAATACTAGGTCGTTTTTTGCTGAAGGAATGTTAACTCAGTAGTAGTTTTCTGTAGTCCAAAATGTGCCATATTTGTAGTACTCCTATGGGATATATGCGGAGGATATAAAAATACAGGCTAGTTAGGGTAGGTAGTTAGTATTTGTCACGTGAAGCATTTTTAGTGCTGGTTTAAATATGAAATCCAGAAGAGCAGTGTAGTGTTTTAATGTGGATTACTGTCAAAAGATTAATAAGACTTAGTGCCTAAATGTTATGTCAGAAGTTATATTCGATGCATTCCAACACAATATTTAACACATTATATTTCTTTATTTTGATTTTCTGTCCGTCTCTTCTGTTACTTTTCAGTCAACACGGCCGCTTTGGGTCTCTTCACTTTTGGGTTCCCTGCCTTCCGACGGTGCCTGACTATCACGGTGCTGTTCCTCGTTGCTCGGCTCGTCCTTGTGGTCCTTCTTCCACTTCATCCTGCGGTTCTGAAACCAGATTTTGATCTGTCTCTCTGAGAGGCAGAGGGCATGGGCTATCTCGATCCTGCGTCTGCGGGTCAGGTAGCGGTTAAAGTGGAACTCCTTCTCCAGCTCCAGCGTCTGGTGTCGGGAGTAGGTCTGCCGTCCTCGCTTTCGATTTGGATCTGTGGAAGATGAGATGCGTGAACAGAAATAACGTTATTGTAATGTGGGACTGTATTTGTATTTTTTTTAATTAAAGTGTTCTTAAAATTGGATCTTACAATAAAAACCAGCAGATTTAAATGTCTATAATTCATTTGTAAGTGCATATTTAATTGCAGCCTGTAATTACTCAATTACCACCTGCACACACGCATTCGCTAACTCAATTCTTTTTTTTAAAGCATCTTTGCAACAATTTAAATTGGCCCTGCTGGGGTGTTTGGCTCATGCCTCCTTTGATACTCTGCATGCCTTTCCAATTAAAAGCCAGCCAGGCTCTACACACCGAAGACACTACTTACAGCTCCCACTTCAAAAAATATTACTGTTTCATTTTCATCTGACTTCCCCGTGTAGCGGCCAGTAGTGGCGCATATTGATCCAGGTTTCTGAAAATACCAGAGCCTCTGCAATGCAGAACCAATTAGAAAGGGGCTGCAGAGTGCAGGAGAGCTGATTTACACAACAGGCCGGTCTTTTTTTACAACCACAAAGGGGAGAAGAGGCTGTAAGAGTAATAGGAGTGCAGAGAAAACCCCCAGCGGCAAGGTCTCTGCGTACTGAACACACACAAGCGCTGGCCAAATGAATTTATGGCTGCAGAACTCATTAGTTGCGCAATAAAAGTTTTACGATTCTTTCCATGCAACACCAATGGCTTCACGAAATTAATTGAACCACTAACGGCCAGTCTAAGTATCACAATGTTTTGTAAGCGCACTGACCCGGGGGCTTTGAAACAGCACATACCTGATACTCGCATCCAGGGGTACATCCGGTGTTGTTTGTCCGGCGACGAGGTTAGGGGTTCAGTCCCAGGGTGACAGCAGCTGTCGCTGAACAGGCGGCTCTGGTCAAACGGGCTGCAGTTTGACGTGTGTGCGTCCTGCCCGTGGCCATAGCCGCAGGTAAACACAGTATGGCTCTGGTACACTGTATTATTAACGCTGTAAACTCCAGAGAGGGATGGCGCAAATGCAATGGCCGCAGCAGTCCGAGTAGAGCTATGGTCGTCCCCACGGGGTCCGATGCCGCAAGAAGCTCGTTCCACGTTTGGGAACAGGGAACTGCCCGTCGTAGATTTGCTAAGAAGACCATCCACATAATAAGAACTCATATTTTTTTCTCTCTGATTTGTTGGCCCAGAATCCTCAGTGTCGTTTTTACGAGGTAGTGTGATAGATGACAGCAATACACCCTAGATTTACACCAAACCCCATTTTTACTCTGGACCAAAGAACTCACCCATGTGACCCCGGCCTGGTCGCTCTCGTCCAATCAGCAGAGACGTGGTTTTATTATGGCACAGGACTGCGGAGTAGGATTAACACTTCAGACACATAAACACGCACACAGATATAAACACACATGCAAGAAATTCACACGGTCCCGATAAGCCGAGGGTAACTGGCTGAATTTAATTCTCATGGGTTTGTTTCGCCATATCATCACTAATCATCATTTTATAAGCTTTCTGCTTCCTATTTCAAGTACCTCAGTGAATCTATCTATCTATCTATCTATCTATCTATCTATCTATCTATCTATCTATCTATCTATCTATCTATCTATCTATCTATCTATCTATCTATCTATCTATC
>NW_024582477.1:220922-257540 GCF_018398535.1 Haplochromis burtoni | reverse complement strand
TATCTATCTATCTATCTATCTATCTATCTATCTATCTATCTATCTATCTATCTATCTATCTATCTATCTATCTAGTAGTACTTAAAGAAATATTTCTAAAAGTATAGTATACTTATAGAAATAGTTTTTGATTATCTACCACATGAAGACATCTGTATATTTTCTTTTGATCTTACAAAATGGCTCGTGCCATCAAAACATATTTTCACAAGTTAGTTTTCATTATATTTGTCTATCCGTGCAATATGACCGGTTATTATTATTATCGTTGTTGTTGCTGTTGTTTTGTTATTGTTGGTAAAATTAGATTATATTGTTACCCATAAATGGGCAATAAATTACCACAAATCATGCTTGAAAAAAAATTAATAATACTAAATTGAAAATATTTAGATTTCACTACTTTACCTTAAATAATTACGATTACCGTCTATAATAATGATCAGTAGTAGTATTAGTAATATTACGTTTTTAATTATTTAACTTTACTAATATCATAATGTAATTATTAACTAATATTGTTTTAAGGTAATAGTTTTGTTATTTTTAGTAATATTTTAAGCAATAATAATAATAATAATAATAATAATAATAATAATAATAATAATAATAATAATAATAATAATAATACGGATTGTAAACTTAATTATTCCGTGTGGAAAATATCACATATTATATCTTATTTTAAACATATGCATTTTTGAAATAATTAATGAACAATTGAGCGGGAGGATGCAGATTTTAGCAAAGTCTTGTTGTTAAACTAATTATTTAATTTAAGGCGTTTACCTTTAAATACGACAACAGGACGACAAGAGTGAACACAGCGACTACTTGGGTGTGCAAGCAGTAATC
This sequence comes from Haplochromis burtoni, assembly GCF_018398535.1. NCBI lineage: Eukaryota > Metazoa > Chordata > Actinopteri > Cichliformes > Cichlidae > Haplochromis > Haplochromis burtoni. The sequence goes on along the minus strand of NW_024582477.1, from coordinate 256,685 downwards.
CAGCAGCCACAAGCTTTTTCATTCCTCCCCGCAGAGCTGCAGGTTCATGAAGCAGCTTCTACACTGAGACTGTAAAAAGGTGTGAAATTATTCCTCTGGACTCTTAAAATGCTGCTACAGTTTGTTCCCAGTGCAGGCTCATTAGGGAGGGGGTGTTACAAAAAGCAGAGGGGTGGTGTAGAACAGTGTCGCCACCCTCTGGTGATTCGTAGGGATTGCAGCGTTGGGGAGGCAGCACTGCGCAGGCGTTGTTATTTTAATGCTGAATCCGATAGAATGCAGCAGATTAAGGAAAGGAGGATGTCACGGAGGTGACGTTTCGTTTATGTTGGGTATGATTTGGAGAAATGCTCCGGTGTTGCAACATACTCGTGTTTATAGACACAAGTCTCACTGCTGTGTCTGAAACTAGCTGTTCACTTTATTGCTACCTTTTCCTTTAGGAAGGCCCGGCAAAGGAGCAAGGGGCGGAAGGTTCCCAGGTAGAAACAAAGGATCCCTCCAAATGACCGTGAGTCCTGCGCGTCCCCGTCGAGGAGAATCCAATAAAACTGATCATTTCCGCTCGGGCCTTTTGTCCAGACCGCAGTCTCACAGAAAGAGAAGAAAAAAACAAATGGGTGCCATTCTGGAAGCGGCCTAATTGTGTCTGGACGGCCATAAAGCCATTAAAACTGGAATGCCAGACAGTATAGCAGACCAGGCGTTTTATTGCACTGTCTCTGGCCGAGTCTTTGAAGTTTGGGTCCATCTGCGTCCCCCCCCCCCAACGCGTCACAACAGCACTCCAGTTGTGGACTAAAGTACGACTTAGCCTCCAAGCAGCATAATCGATAGTTTCTGTACAGCCCCTTAATGAAAGCTGAATTACCTGCTCCTCCTGTCTTTGATCGATCAGGACACCATGCAACTGTAGCTCAGATCGGATTTGCTGGTCTCTTTTTTTGTGTCAAATATTTTCTCCAGCATGCAGAGACTTGAACCAGTCTTAACACTAAAATGAAGGGGCCATATTTTAAACTAGACCTACACCATTACTCCAAAGCCAGTTGGACAGTTTGACCTCAAAATGTGTGTGTGTGTGTGTGTGTGTGTGTGTGTGTGTGTGTGTGTGTGTGTGTGTGTGTGTGTGTGTGTGTGTGTGTGTGTTTAAACAAATTCCTAAATTTCCAAAATACATTTAAAGAGATGCGGGGTTTTTCCTCTTCTTGTAAATTGTTTAGCGCCGTCTGTGATGGCTCATGACAGATTAGCCTAAGCGCCCTTGTCATATCTGAGCTGAGGAGAAACACATCGGCTGTATTATTTTGGGCTTCAGCAGTCGAAGCCCACGGTGTCTTTTTTGTTTTGTGTCCTCTCGCCTCGCAGCGCTTTGCACCCCATAAAAGGTTATAGCGGTAATTGTCTTTTATGGCTGTATACAGCTAACAACATCCTCTGCCAAGATGCAGCTATGTCCCCAACACACACACACACAGTGTTCTAGGTGTGTTAGGTTTCACTGGTGTGTGTGTGTGGGTACACACTCTTTTTTTGGGTGGGGGGGGGGGGGATTGTTTTTTGTTTTTTTGCTTTTTACAAATTAAAAATATTTAAGCAAACAAAAAAGCTCATTTTCACTAAGTATGCAATCATCCAAATATAACTGATTATCATTACTCTATTTTTTGTTTCTGTATTTTCACGTGTCATAATTTTTGGCAGCGCAAACCAGCGCCAGCTCAGGCTTTTTTGTTTGTTTGTTTTTGCGTACCAAGAATTCAGAATTTCAAATATTATGAAAGCATGAAATGCAGACTGGCGTGGGGGTGCAGTGAGATATGAATGTAAGATACTTGTCGTCGCAGATATAATTTGTTTTATTCAATAAATAAAGTACAAATTACATTTGTGAACCAAAAGTCAGACGGTCAGCACGACCGCGAGGTATTAAAAATGAGTAGCTAGCCTACAGTGTTTTCTTCCATTTGCACTCACTAACAAATATTACGCTCTTTGAAAATGACTCCCTGAAATTCAGTCACACGAATCCAGTAATGCAAACAAATCTATTACAATCCACCACTGCAAAACAAAGGTCAATGTAGGTATGTAGGTAGTTGAAAGACATAGGTAGTCAATCATGTTATGTAATACAACTTCTAGCCTATCATATATATACTGAAATTTCGTAAGAGTTCTCAGGAGGTTCCTTGTATTTATGCGCCTATTTTACTCTGTTTTTTCCCTACAGTTTCTAACGTTAGATTCAAATTCAGTCAAAGGCTTATCCTAATAGTAAGAGAGAAACAACAATAAAATACTTTTTTTTTACAAACTATACGCTCAGTTGGCTCTGAGACAGACAACAAATATAGCTACAATCCGGAACACAGAGAGCTAGAAACAGTCGTACACAAACAAGCACAGGGGCAAGGCCAACTAATACACTTTAACGAGGTATTAATTCAAAGCAGCACGAGAAAAGAACAAGTTAAAAAAAACGAGGGTGCACTGTTAAAACTGTGCAATATAATGGTAGTTGCAAAAAACTAAAGCCCAACATGCTGTTTTTTTGTTTGTTTGTTTGTTTGTTTGTTTTTTACAAGACAAATAACCCTATAGCTGTTATTAAGAACAATATGACAATGTTGTTTAAAAACAGGGTCCAGCAGAGTTAAGAGCTCTTACACATCAAGCTCGCTATCAGTCTAATGCTGCTTTTGTCTAAGGTTCAGTCACTCGTCTTTCGGTGCGCCGTCTTTATTGAACTTCTTCATCTTCATCCTGCGGTTCTGAAACCAAATTTTAACCTGTCTTTCGGTGAGGTTTAGCAGCCTCGCCACCTCGTACCTACGGTCCCTGGTCAGGTAGGTGTTAAAGAGGAACTCTTTCTCCAGCTCCAGGATCTGGTGCTTGGTGTACGGACAGCGCTTTTTTCTTGTGGCACTCGCGTGGAGCCAGTTGGACACTGGGTTATCTGAAAAGAGTGGGGTGCGACACTGGTGTGAGGTCCTGAACTTCTGACTAACCAAATATATATATATATATATATATATATATATATATATATGATACAAATAAAGTAAAAGCGGATGTGCGCCTCTAAATTCTGCTATATCCACAGCTCTACAGCTCCCCGTCCATGTTTTTTCCCCTCTGCCTCCCTCGCTGCTCACGCTCACTTTAAAGGCTGCAAGAGGTTATCTAATACAGCAATGTGAGCTGGGCTATTAACAGCCCCCCATAAGGAAATGGCACGTTCAGAATGGCATCTGTTAGGACGCGCACCCCCATAAGGCACCCCAATCCTCACAGCTTCATGTTGTGCAAATGACATAAAAGACTCTGCTTTGACTTACTTGGATCCAGGCCCGGTTTCTCTTCCCCCTCTCCGCTCAAATCCCCTGCCTGGACGGAGAGTTCGTCCTTTTCCACCGGTGATGCTGACGCCACGGTGCCATTGGCGTATTCAGAGAGCAGCAGAGCCGTGTGGGATCCGGGCAGCCCTCCTTCAGCCCGCGCCCCCAGTCCCTCCGGTTTGATCCCGTAGTGATGGGTCGTCGGTAATCCGGTCAACGGCAGGGAACCGGACATGGGCTCCAGAAGCCAGGATTGATACCGGCCATCTGTATCTCCACCTACTGGGCCTTGGGGATGCCCGTAGTGGGGATGATACACAGAGGAGACGGTGGCTGGAAACTGAGCCGGGACGTGGCTCCAAGACGGCCCGAATACCTGGGGCTTGGATGGGAAGGTGCAAGTCCCGACCTCGCTGTGGTCGCTGATGGAGGCATGCTGCCTGGCGTGCTGGAGCCCAGGACCGGAGGTGTACCTCGGCACAGAGAGCTCCTCGCTCTCGGGGAGAATGAGGGAATCGACGTAGTAACTAGTGAGCGTTCCAGATGTCGACATGGCAGAAAAAATTACACTTTCACATGTACACAGTCATACAGCGGATGCATGCAAAAGCGAGACGCGCACACACACCACACACACACACATACACACGCAGTAAACCCAGCCTCACAAAATAACAATGTGGAGAAATCAAGTAGCAACTTCGCTCCACGGAGAACTACAGTGGGAAAGTAATGGGGAGACAGGCTGCCATGCCATTGGGTAGCAGACACACGTGATCATAAGGCTGAACAATAAAGGATAAATCAATCCCTACGGTCATTAAATACTCACCCTCTCTCCTATAACAACTTCGACTTTTTAAGAATTATCAAGATTTGAGCAGGAACCACTATGCGAGATGAAAAATATGAATGAATAAAATAAATGACACCGGGCTCCTTCTTATTGGCACTTGCTGCCGTTCCAATCCCCTCTCGGTTATCCAAAACGATACAAAATGTATTTGGAAGCCTTCTTTTACGAGACATTTTATAGGACACGTAAGCACCCTACGATCGCTGCTCACCAAAACGCATTTTAAACAGCACCACATCACAGAAACTTTGAAGCTCAATGATCTGAATAAGACTATCTAGTGAATTATGAATCGTTTTTTATAACACTTTATAACAGTTTTTCTCCCCTCACAGGCCATACGCTTTCCTCTGCAGGTTTTTCTTTGCTACAGCTTAAAGCATTAAATACATATCATAGGCACAAAAAGCTAGCCAATAATGAAACATACTTAAGTCAATTATGAGGCTGAGTAGTTTTCAGTTAAACGTTGTATTCCTATGTGAGTTAAACCTTAAGCGCAGGCTACATGGAGAATTCTCGTATACGGTTATTTTTCTACCACAATCAAGCTTCCTGCCTACTTCAGGTCACTGTACACGCTGGAACTAAGTCTCTGGCGCCTAATTAACCTCATTACAATACACGAAGTTTCCATGAAATTAACGCTTCTGCAGGAGTTTGAGTATTTTTTCTCAACAAAGCTATAGTGCTAAATTAACTATGTAAAACTACATCAATAAACGTGTCGTTATTTCTGGAGAATTGAAAGAATGTTTTGTTTTTCAATTTTTTTTTGTAAATTACATTTTTTTTTAAAAAGAATAATAACAGGCTTTCTTATTTGAGCATTTTTAGTGGATTTATCAGTTACGCTGTAACAGAATTTAATAATATATTAATTTAATAATATATAAATAATATATATATTTGTTTCTTGACAAATATAAACATATCGTGCCGTGAAGCAGGCCTAGTGTGTGTGTGTGTGTGTGTGTGTGTGTGTGTGTGTGTGTGTGTGTGTGTGTGTGTGTGTGTGTGTGTGTGTGTGTGTTTTGGTTTTTAAGAAGAACAGCGAAAATAGAAATAAATTAAATGCATATTTTTTTGCTAATTTGAAATAATCCGCTGGATTCAAACACGCTGGCCAAAACTTTAGAAATTATAGGAGTGGTTAACTAATAAATAATATATGTAATTATTATTTTTAAATAAAATAAAAAATACCAAATACCAGCCTCATTCTAACCCGTTTATTATTTACACCGCCGTTATCACTTAGTATACGCCTGTATCATCACTACCATTAACAAATTATCTGTAATACCAGCTAGGTGCCAGGGCGTCGGTGTAACGTTACTCTTATATGCAGCTAAGAATAAATGCAATGTGGTGTTTGTGGCTTCCCCCTTTTAAAAGGAAATGGCGCGGGGAATGTCCTGCACCAGGATACATTTAATATGCTGTATTTTCAGGTTTTTTCCCATATAGAACTTAACACAGAATTTATTTGTGTTTTTAAAAACATGGTGCTGTAAGCCTAAGCTTGTCGTGTCCAGTAAATCCTAAATCTGCGAATTTAACTACTGCAGGTTTCAAAGTAGCAACCTTGAGTTTTCACATACTGCATGCCCGTTTTTTTTTTTATTACCCGCAAATAAAGTGAGAGCTTGGCCAACTCCCCCACAAGGCCACAGGCAATTCAACACGTAGAAATTATCTGATCTCTGCTGATGCATCTAAAAGAGGAACACAGAAGAATGCACAAGGTGTCCATAATTTGCTTTCTAGATGCGGGCTATCACTTCGCTGGTACTTGCACAATATTTGGCTAGACATCAAACAAGCCGAAAGGGGAAAGGAGCGGCTGTGCGCCTATTTGTGCACTAAAAGTTCGAATAGACAAACACCTTCAGAGCAGGAAAAGACGGCACTATGCCAATGGCTCTAAGGCTGTAAACCTAAATCAGGGTGTTTTTTCACTCAGTTTACCGCAGGGGCTATTCACTTCTTTTGCCTCTGCAGATAACAGCCTGTCTGGCGGATCTAAATATCACCATAAAGCCCTTCCCCTCCTTTTGTCTGAGCCACTATTGCGCAGTGGAAGCATCCGGTCTCATTGCCCACGGAGGTCGCTGTTGCCCCATTCACCTTCCCCTTCCCCTCCACTGCAGTGGTCGTAACCGAGGCCTTGTCTGGCGTGTCTGCGTCACTACTACTCACGAAAAACACTCACGGCTTTACACTTAATCCCAAGTCCACAATGTATAATGCAACTCAGCTTTGATCACGTTGATATTCAGCACACGTGCCCATTCAGACGTATTCTAGCAAGAGAAAGAAAGAAGAAGGAAAGCAAAGCAAGTGGAGGACTCCAAAGAAAGCACTACGGAAGACAGGTTGAGCTTGTACACAACAGCCAGCCACCCCTCCCTGATTTCCACATAGGAAGGTTTGTAACGTGTCACCAACACACCGCTCCCCACTTTTAAAAAAAGAAAATCTCACCCTCTTTATCACCCAGATTTGCTTCACTTTCGGTTTCGATGTATGTAACTGGGGCAATTAAGACAGTTTCATGTTGCAGAGTTAGAAATGGACCCCAACAACATGAAACTACCTAAACCACTCGACAGTCGATCCGGGCCTCGAGAGAAAGCACAGCCAGCCAGTTCATAATGCACCGTGGTCGTCGCTTCGGTCATCATGTGTTCAAAAAAATGTACTGAGAAAGCCACAACAGTGTTTGATGGGCTGTATGCACTCCAGTGAACCCGCTGCAACAAGGCGCAAAATGGACAAATTTACAGCAATGAATGAACTTACCGCGATCCTCGCGTTAATCCCAGTTATTCCCAGACTTGAGCAGAAATCGTGTTTTATCCACAGTGTGTTTGCATAGTTCAGTTTTCTAGCTGTGAGCCGGGCCTCCTCTCCGTCCGAAAGACTCTCTCACGACTGAAGCAGCTCTTAGAGGAGAGGGAGAAAGCTCATATACCAGCCAGTCATAAAACTCTACAATAGCCGGCTGGGTATGCAGCTAGACGGCTTATAGCCTAATATCTTAATTATTTCCGATGGCCAGTGCAGTAGTACTTAGAAACAGTTTGTTGCTCAGCTGCTACAAACACACGCACACACACTCAAAAAAAAAAATTAATAAAGAAGGAATATCAAGTGTAGGAGCCTCTGTTATTTTTGAACTTTACATTTTAAAGGCTTATTTCCCCCTCCAGCCTCTCTCTGTCCCTGTCTCCTTCTATAGAAAAACATACACGAACACAGAAAAAATTCAAACGGCTTCGGTTCAGTGCGAGCTGATAATTTATTAAGCATTACACAAAAAAACACATTGTCATATGTACACAGAAATATACAAAAAGGAACATTCCTCCTTCACTTTGCAAACTGTTTTCGTGTAAACGCCCTCAACGCGAACGGAGTTCCAATTTATACATTCAGCTCATACATAGTTTAGACTTATAGTACTACATTTAATGGTCACAGGGTGAAGGATTTTTTTTTGTCATTTCTCCCTGGTTATATAAGGGCATTATATTCCAGATTGGTTTAAATTTGCTTCGAAAAAATAAAAATATATAAAATAAAAACTTCTTATCATGCAGTTTGAAAATTAAATATTTTTTTCAAAATTATTTCTAAAAATTTAGATGAAAAAGATGATTTGCCCCGTCACTTTCCAGGACGCAGGTCCATGTGTGTGTGCATGTATGCGTGCGTGTGTGTGCGTGTGGGGGGGGGGGGGGGGGGGGCGAGGCGCGGGGGGGTGTTCACTGCACTGATTTAACTGCACTGACGACACTACCCAAACATACGACGGAGGTGACGGATCAACAATACAAAAAGAAAATATAAAAAGAAAAACACAATCAGGGGTAAAAACAGAGTCAAAAACATTCAGATGATCCTTTTTTCCTTTTTCTCAGTAGCTCACAGAGGACGTTTCATTGACATTAAGCGTGTTTGGAAATTAAAGGACGCTGCACCCCACGGTGAAACGAGTCTTTGTGTGGACAAGGAGGTGTGGGGTGGCGAATGTAATTTATTTCACCTATATATCTTGTTTTTACATTTTATTTTACTTCTCCTGTGTCATCGTGATTCTCTCGTTCATCACGAAAATCCATAGTTGGAGGTGAGTTCCCGGATCCTGTTTTCCCTCGTCATTTTCTTCAGCTTCATCCTGCGGTTCTGGAACCAGATTTTGACCTGTCTGTCCGTCAGGTGGACGCTTTTACTGATCTCTAGGCGGCGCTCTCGGGTCAGGTACATGTTGAAGAGGAATTCCTTCTCCAGCTCTAGTGTCTGGTGCTTGGTGTATGGACAACGTTTCTTACGGCCGCTTTTTGCTGTCAGCCAGTTGGCCGTGCTTTCACTTTTTGTGTCTCCTAAAGAAAATGGTAAATAAACGGGTTTACGCACTGTAAACATGAGAAACTCCACTGTGTGTAAGAGAGAAAGGCAGACAAAGAGCATAGTTTTTTTTTAATCTATATGTTTGCATTGCGCTCATATTAAAACAACAGGCAACACTTTACCTTAAATTCCCTATATTTGGTAAGCAGTGCATTTAATAAATGTTTTATGACGTGTTAAAATGTGGATGTAAGAGTTTACTGATGAACTGCATTTGAAAACTTGACATTATCTAAATAGATAATGAGTGACCTTATAATAAAACACGACTGCATGCTTGGAGTGGAGAGTAAAACAGACTTAACATTAGCTGCATATTAACAGAGTATAAGAGTGTTATAAACCAAGTCATAAATGTTTCTGATTATAAGTACGAAATGAAAGGATTTGTGTGTGTGTGTGTGTGTGTGTGTGTGTGTGTGTGTGTGTGTGTGTGTGTGTGTGTGTGTGTGTGTGTGTTTGATGCGGAAAGTATAGTTTCTTTGTTAGATTCATCAGACTTGCAGTTGACGTTATAGCAACATATGCAAAATTTTCCGCCAATCGTAAACGGGGACACAAACATTATGCTGCTATCATAGATGGATGCAAATTACAGAAACGTTATAGCACTGGAAAAACATAAAAGCCTGAATAATAAATTTAGGCCCTTTTTTATGCAGCAGCCAACAACAAAAAAACAACACTGGATAAAGCTGCAGGTATTTAACGTGCATCGTATAATAAGTACTTCATTTCATATTACTCTGTAGGTTTGTATTATTAAATTTGTTGTGCTTGTTTAACGACAATAAAGAGTTTCATGTCACTCTGTAGGTTTGTATAATCAGGCAAAATTAAATTTGCCTTCATAATCACTGCTTCTCTCTTTTAATTTTACGCAGTACAATTTCTGTCTATTCATGAAAAAATGCACGCTTATTTAAGGGCGTTCCTCTCGCAGAATCTTGTCTTTATAGCATAAGAAACAACGAGATATGCAAAAGCAGTGTTTACAGACCTGTGTCTTCACTGTCACGTCACCCTGACCAGTAAAATAAAACTTGACAGGTGTCATTAAAAAGCCCCACTCTACCTGAACGCTAACAAAACAAAAGTGCGCAGACGAACCGTGACATTACCTTTATTAGACTGTACTGCTCTCTCTTTGTCGTTCTCCTCTGTTTCTTCAGCTGACGAGGCGTCTCCATCCGAGGAGTCGCGTGCCTCCTCGGTCCCAGTCGCAGCGTGAGGCTGCAGGTCTGCGTTTCCCGAGGACACGGGCCCCTCGGTGTTCCTCCCCTCCTGTGCCGTGGCTGGAGCAGAAGTCGAGGTTGGAGGTGTGTGGAAGCGAGCTGGAGCAGTGGGGTGTAGGCCAAAATGGGAATGGGAAGGGTTCGACTGGGGGCCGCTGGAGTTGTAAAGTTTATGAGAATGTGCGTGCGTCTGAGACAAGCGGAAGTAGCCCGGCACAGGCACTGAGCCCCCGCCGCCGCCATCGGTAACTGTACAAGAACTCGACCCTTGGCCGGCTCCAGTTAACCTTGAATATGTGAGATCTTCTGCGGTGGAGGCTTTAGGACACTTCGCCTGCTCGTACAGGCAGTAGGTGCTCTCTTCCTTTATATTTTGCGGGAACGAGCAGGGCGCGACCTGAGGACCTACCGGGTGATCTTGGTCCATCCGACATGACCTCTGTGCGTCCATCCACATTTCCATGGTGGACATGTAAGCGCCCGAGGCGGAAACCACGTTTTGTGGACCCACCTCGCTCCGCTTACCCATACCTGGGAAGTATCCATAGTTGTGTAGTCCGTAAGGCACTTCTGTGGCAGTGCTGTGAGGCACGCACAATGCGCTCCCGGTGTAGTGACCTCCGCCGCTCTCGTTGCGGCCACTGATCAGAGAATCCACTAGAAACGCATTTCCTGACGGGCTGTCCGAACATGACATTATTGTGGTGTATTTTGGCGAAGAGAGAAGGTAGCCCTTTCTGGCTGACATTTCTTGTGCAAAACATGCTGGATATGATTAGAGGCACCCCCTCTCCGCCGAGCAGACTGTGAAACCAATGGAAAAGCTGGAAGATGGGCAGTCCCTCCCACTCTGGGGCTACGTAACGATATCCATCTTGGAGCTGAGGCAGAGAAAGAAGACAGCACAGCAATCAGTGCCTCACCTCTCCTTATGCGCTACCTTGAAGTGACGAGGTGCAACACGATTCAGAAGTTTTAAAACATCTGTCTTTGAATTGTGTAATTCGTGCATGTGTTCTTTAGAAAAGCTTTGGAAGCATTATTTCCATTGCACAAGTACACAAAGGCCTGAAGCACTGACTTCCACTTTCCAACAAATGCAATGCAAATCAAATGTTAGCACAACGCTTAGCTATACAGGACAGTAGGACGTGCTATATGTATAACCTGCCAAGCCCCTGAACGATAAAAGTGATGTAAGTGGGAAAATATAAGCAAATAATACAATTTATTATACAATTTCGCTTTAAGCCGGTGTGGCTTTAAGGTGTCAGGTCAATTTAAAACGTGTGAGCCTTCTGAAACCCATCAACAAAGACACAAGACAAAGCTTAACGGTAATAAAGTCTTTTTGACTGTAGGGAGAATGCGCCTTTGGCAAAATGTCTTGTTTTATGTTGTCCATCCTGCAGCCCAAAGCAAGTCTGAGCTCCTCTGCAATAAAAACAGAAGTGTTTGGAATATTGTTGCCTACAGATATAGTGATTGCTATCAAACATGCGGAAGATAATGCCTCTGAAAAGTTCATATTTTCATTTTAGTCCGGATCGTTTAGTTGTACTGTTCTAAGTCACTTTGTACATGTTTGTAGCAAAATCACTTTTCACTTGAGAGTTTGGGCAAATATTAAATTCTTGGAAAATTCGCGAAGATTAACAAAGCAGTGCTGCGTGACAAAGAAAACACATTGTCGATGGGTCTGAACGCAACTGAAGAATGCACAAATACATAGAAAAAAAAATTAAAATAATTAAATCATTTAAAAACCAAATTTCTAAAATTCCCTGTCATTCTACTTTCCATCCAACAAAGCCTCTGAAGGCACTTTCTTAATTTTATATAAATCCTGTGTCCATATAATTTTAAATTTTACACTAAGAACATGAACACATTTTTTTTTCAATCTATCAATTTCAAATTAGACAACGCAATAACTATGCTCTTTGTCTGTTTTTTTCCAAAAACGCAAAATATAGAATGTATTTAATTGTATCCAAGTAATCATTACGGGCAACATGTAAAAAGGTCAAGCCTGCGTGTGCTTTTGCTCAAACGCTACAAATGATATCACCATTCAGCACTGCGCTGTTTGGATTCCTTTCTTACAAACATTCAACAAAAAAAAACCTCAAAGCGGACTTCAATACGTAAATTTACATTCGTTAATCTGCCAAAATATTGATCACGTTGTTGTGAGGGAAAAGTCCCTTTGCGCCACAGTAAAGCCGACATAAAGCTTCCACATTCACAAGCCATCCTGTTTGTCCAATTTGGGGCAATAAGGTCCACAATAAAACTCTCCTTCCATCTTGTCGTGTCCTTGGCCATGTGCACTCCATTGCTCTGTCTCCAGGTTGAAGTTAATCTTGGCCAGCTTTGCCATTACCAGGCCCAGGTGGCCCTTACAACCCCCCCAGTTTGTTTTGCAAAAAAAAAAAAAAAAAAAAAAACAGAGAGAAAGAAAGAAAGAAAGAAAGAAAAAAAGAGGAAATTCGGGAGTTATTCATAAATTGAGCCCATTTAGGTTTTCTGTCATTTATATGTACACTGACTTGGAGTTTTACCGAGTCACGGCGGACGTTTGTCAATCGCTGCTGCTCAGTGCGAGCATACTTCAAATTACTTAAATGACTGAGGCTGGATGCGGGTTATTTATGCGCATGAGAATATAATGCAATGGCCAATTTGAGAAGAAAATGATCTATTATGGAATTGTATTTTTTTAAAAGGCGTTTTGAGATTTCAGAATAAAGGCCGTGAGCGGCCGGAGCGTTTGTGTCCGTTTGTAAAATTTCCCCCAAAACATAAAATGAACCACAACACTGTTAGCCCAGTGACACAGATAAACGAACAACAATAGGTTTAAAATCATGTGCGCTTGTCCCCACAGTGGCCTGTTGCACGTGGGACACATGAGCCAACAGGGAAACCAAATACCTCAATTAATTATGTGTGCCTGGTATTAAAGTGTTTTGGCCCGCACACTTCATGATGTTGTAGTGGCACGGGGGCCTATCGATACCGTTGTGTTGCAGTTATTAATTGTAGCTATTAAATCTTCATTTTCACAGCTGCCCGGCTATTATATCCTGAACACAGTTTAGTCTGACCACTGGCTTTGATCAGGCCCATATAATCGTGGCCGAAGAGGCCGTTTGAATCGTATCATGTTCGTCCCGAGTGCAGTTATGAACAATAACGCGGCGTTTTATTACGTCCAAGCGGAAGCATTTATTTTTCACGAGAGACAAAGGAGAGAGAGAGAGAGAGAAAAGAGACTGGGTCCACACGCATTAGGGTTTAGAATAGCCACTCGCCACTTGGACTGAGACAGAATAGCCTCAAACCTCAGCCCTATAGTGTCTGTTACAGGAAGGAAAAGGAGACGCGATTGCTGCCCTATTGCAATCAAATCGACCTTTTTAATCACAGCTTTGGCACGTAGACAGGGAATTGTGTGTTTTGGAACGACGTCAAATGATTTTAATGGATTCCTTTAAGAGGAAGACCACGGAGGAGAATGATCACAGAGGCGACTACTGTGATTTAAGATGAGCTGCATTAGTATGTGAAAAATAAAACCGTTTGTTTTCCTTCCAGCACCCACTGCCTAGTTTGTGTCATTAACGTACGAGCTGTGTCCACCTTTGTCTAATAATTAAGGCAGAGTTTTCCGAAATACAAAACATTTGTGGTTAGACTTGGGAGGGGTTGCAGATCTCTCCAGGTACAAGGCGGCTATGCTACACTCCAACCATTAAAAAGTTCTAGCCCAGCAAAATGAATAGCACATGCAGCATGAAGCCTTGGCACAGATGTGCTGCCTTATTAGGGCCCCCAGGAAGACTTTCTCTAGCGCGTAAGCCTTTGGGCACCAGAGGAAAAATGTGGAAACTAAACTAAAAAAAAGAGGCTCTTATCTCGGACTAACAGGGCTTGCATGCAAGGCAAGAATTCAAGCGATGAACAATTGGTTTTCTTTAGTGCAGAGCAAAACTATTCAAGGTCCAGGCTTCCCGGGCGACTTTTACCTGTTTGCTTTTAAGGTGAGTTTGGAGATCAAAAGATCCAGGGCCGTGACATTGGTCCCAATAGCGCCGCCCGGTGGTAGGAGAGTCCAATCCCAAGTGCAGCCTTTTCCTCAGGAATAATTTGAGGTGGATAAACCACGCTACAGGGAAAAGCCTCTCAAATGAAGCCGGTGCAGCGAGCGAGCAGAAGCTTTTCCTATCCGTCCTCTGCCTGTCGTTGCTGTCGCCTCCTTGGTAACACAGTTAATAACCTTGGGTCTCAGACGGTTTATTGCACTGCACTCCAATTGTACAAATGCTCCAGACTCTCAGACAGCTTTTATGGCCGCGTTGCTGCGGCAACGGGGAGGATGTCCCGTAATTAGGGACGGAATTCCAGCGCGCAGTAAAGGATGCGCAAGGCAAGGCCGGACTATGGCAGCGAGAGGCAACCATAAACTTCAGCCTCTCTCCCTGAGTTTATGGCCCTTTTGACTGTCATATATGAACGCCAATGCGCTGCGGCTAGCTCCCATAAACACAGCGATAACAACAGCAAATATGGCGACCCTCGCCAAAGGAGACTCCAGTTGGAGAGGGTTTCCAAAGCCAATCAGCAAAATGACAGTTTGCGCACCCGGACAGACACAAGCAGAGAGAAAAGATTCGAGAATAAAGTACACATGGTGCAATATGCTGGCAACAATAAATATGACTGTGACAGATAAAAGGTGACCTATAAGCTATCTGCAAAGATTCAGTAACAATGATTTCCTTTAGATGGAATGCAAGAATTGCAAAATATGTTATATAACTCAAAATACAGCAAGGGAGACTGAAAAATGTTTGGAGAGCACAGCAGCACAAACATAATTTAAGTATCGATTCAGGTTTATTATTGTTTTTATATTTGTATATTTGTGTTACCTATCTAAGCACACAGCTGGCAAAGACTCTGAATTGTTGGGTATTTATTTAATGATTTATTGATTTTGCTTCATTCACACAGGAGGAGTTTAATCTGCAGTAGTGTGGTAGAGAGTGTGACTGTTTGGTTAATATTTCGTATTTTAGCCTTTAAATTCACTGAAAGTCATTGTTTCCGTTGTTTTGTTTCATACCTGTAGGTAGCTCACTGTGATTGCGCTGTAAGTGTGAGATATATACATATATACATACATATATATATATATACATATATACATACACACACACATTGAAAAAGCAAAGTCACTGACAAAATACAAGTCAAGTTGATTTTCGGTAATATTCCACTTTTTATTATTTGGAAATATAATGATATAATGATGATACACAATATTTCGGGCAGACCAAGCAGTTAAATTCAGTGTGATCATCCTGGCCAGCCTCGCCCTGACGGTACATTTGAAAATTAATCTTTTTAATCTTCATCTTTCTTTTTCTCTTCTTTTTTTCTGTTTTATTTAAACGACAATTATCAAGATTCAAGAATCGTGAACTGAAAATCTTGTTTAAAACGAAGGGGCCCACCGCGTAAGGTTACCTGTTGTGAACATCTCGGGGCGTGTACCTCAGTGCAAATCCACACGGACCCATCGACCTGGATTATTAATACTGGATTGATAAAATCAAAAGAGACATCTTAGAATTGATTTGGAAATTGAAAGATACGCAAAATACAAAATTAGTCTGCTAATCCTTGGTTTGCAGGGCACAGAAAATACGACAAAAGCTCGTTTTGAGGTCAGCTCAGACTACAACATGGGATCCCAGTAGTCAGCGTGTATTAACCGATTTTAGCTTGGATAGCCGTGGCATCAAAGTAAGATGGTAAACGAGAGGCTACAAAATAAATAAGCACACAAAACAAGAAAAAACCCACATCATTGTCATCCGTCGGATTCATTATTTGGTCACACCAATATAGATTCGGTTGGCAAGATATTCACCATCAGCCTAAATCCACAAGTTTTCTGATTTGAAAAACAGGAGAAAAAAATCAGATCTTTTGAGTACAAAATACACTAGATCAGTCAATTCATTACGTCTTTTTTTCTTTTCTTTTTTTTCTCGCACGAAAGGAAAATGAAGCGTCTTAGGTCACATTATGAACAAGGCCTTCGCAAACACAGTCTTGGCGATGTCAAAAAATCTACATTTTCAAAAGTGAGACAATGAGGAGCGAAATCAAAGTCCGCGGACCGCCTCTGTTCGTACTCCCTCTTTGTTTGAGTATTGCAGATCACAAGATACTGTTGTCCTCGAACTTGAAATTAACCATCGAGCAGTGCTGCTGCTGCTGCTGCGGCCAATGTGGTACACAATGTACACGGGGAGAGACACAGCCAGGCGAGTCAGTAAGTCTGTAAACGTAACCAGTCCCACAAGCAGAGGACTAATGGAGCTGTGGCCGTCTTCTCCCCGACCCCCCTAAAGCAGAGGATTGGACGTATAATATTGTAATCTGTCTCTGTTTAGTTTCTTCTCCTTCATGCGACGGTTCTGAAACCAGATCTTTACTTGTCGGTCGGTCAGGTTGAGCATCCGAGACAGTTGCAGCCGCTTCTCCTTGTTTATGTACACACTGAAAAAGAATTCTCTTTCAAGTTCTCTGATTTGATATTTGGAATAAGGGCATCTTTTCTTCCGGGTCCTCTGTCCACCTGAAAGCCACAAAAATAGAAGAGGGAGAAGAAGAAATACAGGCGTCACAGAAAATCTAAACACTTCAAATTAGCCGTGACTATTTTACAGAAAGAGATTTATACGGGTGGGATGTCGCCCAGATTACGCATGAGAGGATTTCCTGAACATGAAGCATCAATAACATATTTCCCATTTCAACCTTTCAAGTGTCATATATACTGATATTATATTACACTGGAAAGATTACCAAGCCATTCGCTGCTGGCTTGCTAGACAATACACTTGGGCTTTGACCTTTACTAGCAAGTGAAAACAACAAGTTCACCTTAAAGTAGACGCCTCTGGTAGACGCAGGTAAATGAGACTCTGCTGCATTGAGTTTTACGTGAAAACTTTTTTGGTTTGTTTGTTTTTTGTTTTTTACAGAGCAAATAAAGGGGAAATGTACAAGTAGGAACAGCAGCTCCATGCTAGCTTTAACATAAGACCTCGTGTGTGCTAAACCTTAAACCAGAGGCACCACCCTCATTACATGCAAGGGGTCTTTTTAACGCTAAGAACCCGTGAAACAAGCACGGTCATAATAAGTGGATATAATCAACGCGGATCTGTATAGCAACTCATTGCTGGGCATTACTGGGTATATATATATATTGGTAATATATTATATATATTATATATATATATATTATATATTGGTAAACATCGGGGAGTTTTACAGAAAAATATCCGCCTTGGTGTCTTTCACGACCAATTTCAACTCCAAACACGTGATCCTGCAGTTTATAACAAAGTTTTGTTGGGGGGTGGGAAGGGGGTGGGGGGTCTGCAGGCCCTCTATAAACCTTATATGCTTATAAAACAGCATATAAAATTTTTAACAGCTGCGCGCAAGATTGCAAACTTTCTCTCATAACCGAGGCGCTGACTTTAATACGTACTGCTGCCGCCGGTTTTCTCCTCATTGTTGCCGGAAGACAACTCCGGGCTGCTCGTTTCATCCCGCTGCTCCTTCGACTCGCTGTCCGGGCACGATGGCGCTTCCTCCTGCACGGAGCCGGGAGGCTTGGTCGCCGTTTTGTCCCCTGAGTAGCCATTCGCGGAGGAGCTCTCCGACGCGTTCCCGTACGCCGTCTCGTAAAACTGGTCGAAAGCTTGCGGCAGCACTCCATTTCTGCCCACATTCCCATAGAAATTGGTGGCAGCGGAGCCAGCACTCGCGTGGTGGTGGTGGTGGTGGTGGTATGCGGCAGCAGCGGCTGCTGGGCTGCTTTTACCGAACATGTCCCCTACGACGGCGGATTGAGCTGACAGGCAGTCCCGGTGTACCATGTCCTCCGCGCTGGGGTAGCACTGAGGCAAGTTCCCCCGGTGCGGCCATTTACCGGATGCATCAATGGCTGCATAGTCCCTGAATGTCACTTCTCTGACGGGTTGAACCTGCGGGAGGTTAGAGGAGTAGGAGTATGTCATGGGGCGGGTGGACGGGGTCTGGGACAAAAACGATGGAAGACCGGAGAAATCAGCGCCCGCCGACACATAATACGTGCAGCTGGGCAGATACATGTTCGATCCGACGGGGACCCTTTCGTCAAAATCCATCATCGTATTCACCCACTTCTACAACTCTCTGCTGGGCTACGATTCCTCTATAACCGCCCTGAACATGGCTCTGAAGCGCCGTGCCTCTTGCCTCTTTGAAGCAGGTTCGCTAAGCAGAAATTGGGAGACGTAGGCTGACGTGGAGAGTCATCTCCATCCACTCCACGGAGGAGGAGGTCACGTGACCGACCACACGGCAGAAATTGACAGATTTTCAGGCCCCACTTGTGTGTGCGTGCAGTGTGTGCGCGCGTATAGTGTGTGAGCGCGCGTCACGTTGCGCGTGCGCTTGCAGGAAAGAGTGTGTGCGTGTAGGAGTGTAAGAGACATGACTGCTGTGTGTCCTAAAGCTTGACATTGGTGCTTTTATCGCCATGTTTGCTTAAAAATAAATTCCTTAACATGCAACCGTGTCAGGAGAATGATGAACCATAAATGGATGCTGCCTGTTGCAGTCAAAGTTTTATGCAGTCTATTTACACCTCAGGTGCTGAAATCACTTTTCAGTCTTTCGGGGGGAAATGTGCATGAAGACTTGTTTAATAGCAAAATGAAAAAAAAGAAGGATCATGAACACTACATTGTCCAAACTATCTAATATGAACTATATAACTCGAACAACACATTATCAGAGGAAGAAAACAGCTTATCTGTAAAGTCCGCTTTTAGAAATGTCTGAGTGGTCATCATTAGGTGGCTTTTACGGCACAGCATTTGGCTGAGTGGGCATTTGGTTATCAGGGTCATGTTCAAAGTAGCGGCTAATGTTTCAGCTGGCCACAGCCTTGTCTTAGAACCATTATAAGACCAAACTGGAATTTTGGCAGGATAAATTCAAAACGTCTTTAAAATAGGTAGTTCAAGGAACAGTTTCTAACTTCAAGACATAAAACACACAGTGTGTGTACAAAACCTTGTGCCATTAATGGATTATCAAATAATAATATTAAGACGTTTACTTGAAATTATTGTGATAGTTAATACGTACCCTCAACATTAGAAGAAACTGACAGATATTCCGCAAGCAACAGCGATCAATTGTTGAGAAAAATACTCATCAGCTGAAAGGTACAGTCTGTTGCCTAAATATAGAATGCTTCAATGTCCATATTTAATTAGCTTGTTGCTGAATAACAACATTGTTCCATTTTTAACGGGTTTCGCCTCGCTCTTCTGCTTTGCTTCAAGTTAACAATTTTATGCATCTGCTGGCAGCTTTTAAAGTTGCAACAGTCAAGCTTGCTCCACTTTTACGCATGGCGATCTCGCAGCATTTTGGTCCAAATATGTATCCAAATGTGCACTGTTAAGCAAGAAGACGGCGTCCAGAAATTTACATGACATTTAGATATCATTATGTACTGACAAATAATAACTTCCACCAGTTCCGTGATATTTTTACTCAGATGAACAACGAAAAACATTTACGTAAATCTCACCACCGTGTAAAATCGTTTCTAAACACATATTAATGGATTATTTTAAAATAACAGCGCTGTCAGTATTTTTACAATTATAGCTCGGAACATGTTAGCAACTAATGTACTCTATGAATATTTTAAGTATTGGATGTAGATAATCCAAATGGTTAAGATTGTCATATGGAGAGAAAACCTACAGACAGAGGTCTATTCCTCACAGAAACTAAAGTAAAACAAGATAAGAAATGTGTTGAATCCTGTGAAATAAATTTCTGCTATTTGAATTGGGGAAACACGCCACAGTGCACATTCCCCGGCTCCCTGCTCTGAGGCCACCGTGGAGCTTGTTTTGGAGAGGCTGCAACTTGACTCTAATGTGCTGTGAATGAGAGACCTGAGCTCGGATTAAGACCGCCGCGGCTGGTCTGCCCCCACTGCCCAATGTGCATATAGGGATTCGAGGGGCTCTTGATGGCACATGTGAAACATGACCTTGAAATATCATACATACTAATAATACTGTGCGAGAACCAACTAATACTAGAACCCAGCGATTGTGTCAAAAAGAAAAACGGAAAAAACCTGATATGAATCGTTCCAGACCCTTACAGGCAGTTTAATATGGATAAATTGCAGGGACACAAACAACTCGAGTGTCTTTGCGGTCACACGCTCCGCCTCTCGGTCAATCCAGACAAATTCTAAGAGTTGTGCCGAAGCTTTTAAGCTGTAATTGAGGACAGGATGCCCAGGAAAACCAAAGCCAGCACTGCACAGACCTGGGTTTTTATAGCTGCTATAGTATTCTTGTGCGCCTTTCCCCTCAAGCCAGACAGACACCACAAAATCGGTCAAGCGTGATAGGAAGTCACCACCTACACTGACTCAAAGTCAGCAGCTGGGGAATTTCAGCAACATAGAAACATGTGTCTGTACACAGCTAAGGTAAGAGTTCTCCTTTGAATAAATCGGTATTTCTCTAAGAAATGTCTAGAAATATTACAATTTTTGTTAATTTTAACAAAGACAGTGATCATAAAACAGTTGATACAAGTGAGCTGAGAGCCAGATTTATGTCAAATGTGCTTTCGTTAAAGGAAGTCGTTCTGTGGATCCTCAGTCCGCCTTTCGTGTGTTGTTTTTGGTCAGAAAAAAACTGCCGTCTGACGCTGCGTAAAAGCTCTCAAAGCCAAAGCTTTGTCTCTTCGGTCGACTTCAAGTTCGGGGAGAGAGGGGGTCCTTCACAAAGAGCAAAGGGCTCCATTTGCCCCGGATGGAGTTCCATTTAATTGCCTTTGCATCCACTCATGCCTTGAGTCGCAAGATTGCCTGATAACGTGAATTTATAATTGCAAGCAGCTAATAGTATGTCTGTTATTAGAGTTGTGGGCCCTAACCGTCTGCTGTGGTTTTTATCCAAATTATTAATAGAAGAGAAAACAACACACTCCTTGTGTGACTTCGTGCTCAAAGCGACCCCTTAGAGTTCAGCTTTGTCCTGTGCCTAGTATCCACAGTCAGCATCTAGCTGATAAGTTTTATGATAATAATAATAACAATAATAGTAATAATAAAGGGGGTTGGGGTATAAGACATAACCACGCGAGACTATTCAATAGATTTGACACCAAGACAGACAAATAAGTGACTTTACTCAAGGGAACTCGTTTTTCTGACCTTAAAGTTTCCTTGTTGTGTTTTCTTTAACGCACACAGCACCCATAAACACACAATGGATTTGCTTTTTTAGAACAAACACGCAATTAAAGAAAATTGTGCATAAAATAGCAACACTTCAAAATAAGAGTCCTTGGTTTGGCATAGTGGCATAGTTTGGCATTGTTTTTCCGTTATTTTTCTTTTTTTGTAGTCAGGACGAGAATGCGACGTGTAGATTGCCCAATCCTTGTGCCATAAAACCTTGTCAGACAACAAGTAAACAATCAAGTGTGGGGAGGATCTGAAAGTACAGTTTAACGCCCTGTCAGGTAGGCCCTATAGGCCGTAAAGGGGGCTAAATAGGAGTATTCAATCTCCTGCAGTGAAACCTCCTGTAGTTTCAGTCTTCAAGGAAAAGAAAAAGCTCAGAGCTTTACTACAGGCTGTTTTTTGTTTTCATTCTGTGGCTGAGAAATAGGCCACCACACCTGCACCTCAGAGGATCTATTGACTAGATTCTTCATCTCAAAATCTTCCTTAGTCTAAACAAATACACAAACAGTCGACCAACACAAAAAGAACACAGGTGTTTGATTGTGCCTTTTAATGAGCGTGTTCCTATATTTTCAATAAAACACAATTTTACTAAACACTTTGCTTTATTGCGCATAAACCAGCCGGGAACTGCACTACCAAAATAGCCAACAGATTAGCCTAGAGTAGACTAATCATGGCTTCCTTTATTTCTGTTTCGCCAAAGCAGTTCTTCAAACTGCAAATTCGTCTGCTTGTATGTCCTAAAAAATCGCACTACGTTAATATATAAAGTGTTTTTGAACTTGAATTGTACATGGGCTTGCTCAGCCTCCACCATCTTACTGGGGGATTATAAAACCATCAGACTGAAACATGAAACAATCAGAGCTCGCACTTGGTTGCGTACAAACGAACGAGCTGGAATATATCAGCAAACGTGAACCTGATTAAGCGAACATCTGTTGATTTATCCACAGGTGACAGAAACGAGGGCGATGACAGAGAGGCCTGGCGGACCACACAAGGGCTCCAGGGCGAAACTGACCAACTCCACGGTCAACGGGAGCGCCTCCGGCTAGTCAGGGGAGAATCACAAGGCTGGATTAGCCTGCAGAGGGTGTCATGAGAAACAAGGCGCCAGGAGGAGCGGGACTGGACAAAAGGACATAAAGTGGACTGTAGTGTGGGGAATAAAAGAACATTTACAAAGAGGTCATTTGAAAGAATAACAAGGAATACGAGAAAGAACCAAGACGCGAGTAAAGCGAAATTAAAGGATTTCATCTTCATTAATAAAAATAAAACTCCTCACAAAGTACAAAATAGAATAATGAAATAGAAAATTCATTTTTTTTTACATAAAAAGCGTTCGGCAAATAAACCCAGAAATTGTGAGTATTCTAAGAAGATCTTAGTTATTTTATTTCTTATAGGTAACCAGTTGGATTTCAGTCCTCTAATAAATAAAACTAGAAGCCTACATGCGCCAGATCTTTGGTTGAGTTCCAGTGTTTAGTTGCGATCTCCCACAACATGAAAAAAACGATCGCTTTGAAAGGACATTTGATAAAATTACACGACCATGCGACGTTTAGTTTTACTTAAACGAGGAGAGAGAAAAAATCTGTTTGGGGTCTAAAAACAGGCGCAGTGCGCGTCAAATAACGCAAATCCCGACCTGCGTTTCTTTCTTTCTTTCTTACTAAAAAGTCACATTTTTACACCACATTAACCTTCAGTATTTTCCTTTTCTGTTGTATATTTTTTCAGCTTGCTCGGCCCTGAAACGATCTTCTCAAGATGTTGACATCTTGCGGACGCAACGCCGAGTTTCTTGCTTTTTTTCTTTTTTCTTTTTTCTTTTTTCTTTTTTCTTTTTTCTTTTTTCTTTTTTCTTTTTTCTTTTTTCTTTTCTTTTCTTTTCTTTCTTTTTTCTTTTGTTTAATTGCTGAATCTAAGCTCAAATAATAATGGGCGACTTCAAAAATTCTACTTTCGTTCACAAATATAAATGGCCCTCATGGTTACCAAATCATCGTGAAATAACGGATTATACTTTAAACTGTCAAGTGGATTTTAATTCTTTTTTTTTTCTTTACGTGGATTCACAAACAAATGTGAAACTCAATTTGCTTCACTTATTATAAATGAATCTTCTAAATCAGGTAAGATGATTCAGTGAATTTGCTATTTATATAAGAGAAGGACAGCAGGTTCTAAAAAACAACAACAGATGTATTTCTTTCGTTTCCGTGGAGTCTTTTCGACTTGCCCACATAATAAGAATTCAAGTTATCACAGATCAACTGATCACACAATTGATTCGACATATTATGTATAATGATCTTTGTTATTGTTGACCACCATTTAAAATGAACAATTTTGTGCTGGGGGTGTTCGCAAACCTACAAACGAGTGGCTAGCATTGACTGCGATCCATGACGCATCCTTGCCGGTACATCCTTCTTAAATCTAGTCTGTATACCCTTCGTGAATGAAGACAGTACATTTTGGGGCATTTATACATGAAACCAAATGAGATGATCTGATATCCGGACAGGAAACTCGCTCTGTCTATAAAGACTGAGGCGCCGACTGGGGCATTGAGGAGGCTTTCATATAATCTCGGTCAAGTGCTACTATTCGCCCGCTGTCACGGTCTTGGGTAAGCTTATGTCCGCTTGGGGTCTTTGTGCTGTATTACAAGATCATCTTCCAAAATCACGCTATCAAGCTTGAAAGCTGCACTGCAGGCTAAGTGAAGGTTGCAGGCCTGTCCTCCATTATGCTCAGAGACAGCGAAGGTCAATGTAAATAGCAACGCAAAGAGCCGGCCCTGAATGCAGAGCTCATTCACGGCTGACAGCGCGTGGAGTGATGTTGTGCATCGTGTACAACACAGTTTCTACAATCTAAGCATGTCAAATTGTCCAGTGTTATTTCATAGGACGCATTTTTTTATTTAAAGAAAACACTAACAGTGACTTTTGTCCATTGCTTGTTTTGTTTTTGTTTTATCATTACCTCCCACTGTGTAAATTAAAAGCTGATAGTAAAATAGAAACGCGTTGAAATTTCTGCGCTTTCAAAACTCATTCTCTAGTTTATTTGACATTCTACAACATGCTAATTGAAACCTTTTTTATTCTCTAAAACAAGCTGTAATACACTCTTTATCCTTAGTGTGGCAGCAGAATTCAATTTTTGAACACAGTGCGGTCCAGCCTCCAGAGTTTTCTAGCCACGGTCCAATCAAAGATGGCTCTCGCGAGGAGAGAGGGGTAGGCGGAGCATTGCGCTTTGAGCTTTGGACTCTTACGTTGTTTCTCAGGCTGCAGGCGGGACTTTCTTGTTTGTTTTGGTTTTCACTAAGCCAATAGCAACACGCTCTACTTCCTCGTAGCCAATAAACTTACACTTAGGTAATGCCACAAGTAACTTCCGCTCCGCAGCTTCCGCCTCGTCAACGCTTTCCTGTGCGTGTTTTTCGGGAGCAGAGGCGCGTTCTGGAGTCAGACATCAAACTTTTCTCCACATCTATGTGCTTGTTTAACACGTGCGCGCCCCGCCGCGCCGACGTCAGAAAACGTGGCAGAGACGTAACATCACATTTCCTGCTCTCTGACTGCTGTCTCACATGGCTCTGGTGTTTGTCCTGATCAGCCAGCTGGGCATGTGCGTGACAGGAGCACAAGATATGGCACTACAGAGCATTTAAAAACGGTTCATAGTCCGGCCCACTGTTGACTTACTTTATGCAACCCATAGCAAATGTTTGTTTTCATCCTACTAAGGTGGGTTTTTAACGCGCAAACGAAAGTAAATACCGTATGAATGGTAAATTAAACTCGCTGATCAAAATCTGTTCAAAGCCTAAGAACAGCAAACAAAAAAAGGAACATAAAGTAGATATTAGACCTGTGGATATAAATGACACAAATAAGGCTGAAAATTTTAGTCAGACTAAGCGATTGGGGTTTTGGCTATAACCAAACAACAAAGAGGATATTGATTATGCTAATGAATAAACTATATAGTAAGTAAATAAGTAAGTAAGTAAGTAAGTAAGTAAGTAATAATAATAATAATAATAATAATAATAATAATAATAATAATAAATTAACAACATTGTCCTCGTCATTAGGTGATAAAAACATGATAAGATGAAATAAGATGTTTAAATTAATAATAATTCTCTCTCTCTCTCTCTCTATATATATATATATATATATATATATATATATATATATAATTTATTATTATTTTTTATTAAACCCTAAGGTTAACCCAGTGGCTATAGCGATGTCTGCGATTTCACGACTGGCAACTATCTGGTAATGCGATTAACTGTAGTACGGAACTCTACGTAGTCTCTCAAGAAAGTATTTAAGGATAACAATTTAACAGACAGACACAATGTACACGATAACATTTACACCATACCTAGAAATTCTGACCTTTTTAATTCACATTTTATTTAGGAAAATAAATCTAAGCACACATTAAATATGTTATTTATTTCCATGTTTTTATTTTTCATTGTTTTGAAATGAAACAGTTCCGTGCGAAACAGTGCTGTCGGGAAGACACCAAACACGTAACCCTCTGAATAAACTCTGCAATCCAGTCGTTGGGTATAGGTCGAAATTTCTAAGGCATTCTCTTAGACCTTTTAAAGGGAGTTTCAATGTAAGCCTACTTAAAACAACAAAGCATAATCAAACAGATACGGGGATTCTCATAAGTGTTCACTGTTTTTTTGTTCTCTCACATTTTCAACAAAGACCAACGAAGGTGAATACTTTGCCAAAAGAAACTTTCTGATTCATCAATCCGGAAAATATTTGGGCTTTTTGCGAATTATATAAATATTAATATACATTTTTGTTTGCTTTGATTTTAGTTTAAAAAAAACACACAATCTCGGAGCTCTTTCACAAACGCTTAACTTTGACTTTAACACACAGAAAAAAACTTTAATATTAAATCAATGGTTTCCAGTGTGCAGTGAGTCCGTGTGAGCACTTCGGACATATCGCAAAGTTTAATATGTCTTCAATAAAAAGTAAATTGTGGTTCCACTTTTTCTCCTGCGTATGTTTATTCTCCCGCGTGGTCAAAGTCAAGGCTAAAACACTAAGGCTACTGACTAAGTTCATTATTATTATTATTATTATTATTATTATTATTATTATTATTATTATTATTATTATTATTATTATTATTATTATTATTATTATTATTATTATTATTATTCAGGCCTCTAAGCTTTGAATGGGATGTCCTGACCACTACAGTATTTTCCACAGTCGTCACTAGATGGCGATGTAAGCTTATATTTCAGCACAGACCAGCCTCAACTGATTTATTTCCTCTAATCCCACAGCCAAACGGGAGTCTACAGCACAGTTCAAATATTTGACTTTCTAAATAGAATTTGTATATAGCATTTCTGGATAAAGTTCACCTCAAACCCAGCAAAGCCACTAAGAGATAGTATAACTGTAAAAGCTGGCTGTGCGTCTCTACAGCAAATCTGCGGGCCTTCATCGTATTTTAAATTCCTATTTCGTAAAAAAGGAAAATTCGCTCTTTTTTGTTCTTAAGTAAGGTAAATACGTTTA
Organism: Haplochromis burtoni; assembly: GCF_018398535.1. Lineage (NCBI taxonomy): Eukaryota > Metazoa > Chordata > Actinopteri > Cichliformes > Cichlidae > Haplochromis > Haplochromis burtoni. The sequence continues at coordinate 229,857 of NW_024582477.1, read as the reverse complement.
AAGGAAAAATAATGTTTATATTAAATTGAGCTATAATCACTCAAATAAACTCAAAGGATAAAAACTTAGATAAAATTCAACCAAGTCCATATTTTATTGGGACGGACTTTAACGCCGACATATTGGGACTCACACACAACCTGGATATCACGCCGGAATTTACTTTTACACTTATTTACAAACACAAGAATACGCACACACATTATAAAAGCTATGATTGACATGAACACACATCAGTCATATCATATGACGATTATCTAAGCATGATAATAAGAATTGCACCATGGACTGAATAGGCATGAGAGCACGGATTCATATGATAAAACTACACTTCATACAAGTTAAACATGTGGGTAGGTTTAAAAAAAAAAAGAAGAAGAAGAAGCCGGGATTGATTAATATTTAACATCCCACAAGGTCCAAATTTGTCACACCGTCACTTCCTGTGAATCTTCCATTTATCACTCTCGTTAAAAAGTTGTAGTCTAGATAAAGGTGTAGCTCGGTGGCGCACACACCTGAGGTCACTTTGAGAGTGAGCATGCCAAAAGAAAATAATAATAATATTAACAAGAAGAAGAAGAAGAAGTCACGCCTACTGCAGCTATACATTTTCTCTTTTCTCCCACTTGAGTCTCTGAACAATATTTAACAACAAGTAGCAGGAAGAGGTGGGTCCGGAAAGTTTGTCTGGGGAGCTCCGGGAAAACATTTGCCTACATACATATGAATCATAATCGGTCATGAAGGAGCTGCTTGCCCTAATCCGTGTGTGTGTGTGTGTGTGTGTGTGTGTGTGTGTGTGTGTGTGTGTGTGTGTGTGTGTGTGTGTGTGTGTGTGTGTTAATTTCCCATAGATTTTGTCCGTCATCTAAAAATCAAAAAATGTGTAAAAAGAAAAAAGAGAAAAAGAGAAAAAAGAAAAAGAAACTAGCTGATAGTTTTCAGCTTGTTGACGATTTTCTTCTCCTTTACGCGTCTGTTTTGAAACCATATCGTGACCTGTCGCTCGGACAGGTTGGTCTGAGCGGATATCCTCCTCCTTTTGTCCTTTGTGATAAATTTATTGGCGGCGTACTCGCGCTCGAGTTCCTTCAGTTGCACCTTGGTGTATGGCACGCGCTTCTTTCTTCCACGTCGATAAGACCCGGAGTCTCCCCCGGCGTGAGACACTGCGTCTGAGAAGGAAAAAAAAGACAGAGAGAGAGAGAGAGACAAAAGAACATGTGATAATCTGCCTCTAAACTTACTCTCAGAATAAAATTTCCCTCCCACGAAATAAAAAAAAGAAAATGTAAATAGTTGAGTGACACACTTTCAACCTTTTTTTTTTAAATAAAATAAAATATTTCATGATGTTTGAGGTTATTGATGAAAATGGGAAATCCTCAAACCAACTGGACAGGCTTGACTCTTTAATGATAAGTGATTGATAAAACAATAGAAAAATGTATTTGTGTAATTTTCTCAAAGGAAAACGCAACTTAGCGCATTTTAAAGCGTCCTCATATTAATCTAGTCGTTTTAACGCCCTTTGCTGTATTGTCGCTTACATTTGTTTTGTCATACATTTGAGATGTTCTTCCCACAGTGAGGGAGATTTTATCAACACGCCATGTACTACTGCACCATACATACTGGATTTGCTGTGTGTACTATCGGACTTAAATTGTCAAAAAGCTGCTTCCTGTAAAGGATGGATTCTGTGTAAGGCACATGCCTACCTGGTATGGAGGATTTCCACATGTGTCCGGGCTGAGGCTGCTCCTTGGCGCAGTAGACCTGGCTGTTCCAGCCGTTGGAAGCGAGAGTCCACGGTTGGTAGCTCTCCATAGGCAGAAGAGACTCGTGTCTGGCCTCTGAAGACGCGCTGATAGTTGGCACTACTGGGACGTCCAGGTAACTGGGGACAGGTTGGTACGGGCCAGAGGGATACGTTGGATAAAAAGCAAATTCCTTTGCCCGGGAGGCGAAATCGTCGCCTGAGGCGGACGTGTCCATGTATTTCTCCCCATACGCGGAGGGGGGCTGCGCTCCGCACGACTTTATGCTGCTGTGATGCGACATTCTGCACGGGTAACCGAAGTACCCGTACGGCAGGGACGCGCTGGACGAATTCTGAGCTGCAGAGCAGGGGCTGCACTGTTTCACAGGCTCGCCCATCCCGGAGGTATGCACGTCGCTGGACGAGTACGCCGTGCTTGGTGCCAGGGATGCGGGGTGCGCCATCAGATTCCTGCACTGGTTCGCAGCAAAGTTGCCACCAGCAAAACCCTCCATGTTCTTGCTCACTTCATCGGAACCGCCGCCGTTGTCGTAGAGGAACATCACCGACGGGTCGACCCAGCGAGGACGGAGGAGCAGTGACGTTGTCATAGCACGGCATCCAACATTGAAGCTTATGGCTCTTTTTTAAAAAGCCCTCAGACTGAAAAAAGGGAGATACTGCTTCCCGGAGAGTAAAGCCACTCTGACGCGCACAAGAGCGCAGATGTGGCGCTGTTATTGGTCCAGATGTGGTCACGTGACCGGGCTATGCAAAGAGGACGGTAAACATCAGCAGATAATTAAATGGAGAAAAATGCGGCGAAGGGAAGGTGACTGCACCTATCGAGGGGTTTGACTTTTGTCATATTTGATTTAACCAGCATGGATGATGTGCATTAATTTCAAAACAGAACGTAAGGTACAATTTACATGAATCTGTGCTTACGCTCATTTAGGTTTCATGCATCCAAATGATAGAATTTCGTCATTTTGAGAGGAGAAATGCTTATTTTCACATATAAAATGCAAACAAAAGTCGATTATTTAAAGGTATGCAACATTTTTTTTTAAAAAAAAGAAAGAAAACCGTTGTGACCCAGGCAGTTACATATGACTCATATGCAACGCTTTTAGCCTTTACGCATGCATACTGACCTGCCTTTGTTTGCCTCGCTGTACAAATTCTAATATTATAACACTCTTTACAACAGAACCTTCTTAGTGTAAAAATAAAGTCTGATATATCTGTGCATTGCACCGATATACACGGAATTAAACAGGGTACTTCTGTCTCCCGCTGATACGCCTCTGTTTGCGCTTTATCCGATAGGACGTGTAAGATGAAAAAAAAAGTTTGATCCTAGTAACTTGGAGGTATTGAAATAACACATATATAATATATATAAACACGTATAATGAGGCGCATGCGTGTAGTTCTGAAAAGGAGACAGGGTTCACTTGTGTATTTCGATAGCAGTTTAAAAAAAGAGAAAAGAGGACATGAGAGATAATCTCGTGTTGTGGGGGATTATTTTATACACTTGACTTCAGACATGTTTACAGTATGCAAAATCAGAAATCAGAAAAGCTCTCGACATGGTGTGCGTGCGTGTTTTTGCATAGGACGTAAACGCGGTTGGAGGCCAAGGTCAAGTTGAATGTTGCTGTCTAGCCATCCAGTCCCTCGGCCTATTCAGGCTTTGAAGAGACCGTCTGAGCTCTTGAAAAGAGCGGAAGAGGGGTGAGAATTCCTGTCCCAATGAACGCTATTGGAGGACATTAACTTTTACTGTCATTTTGTTATCTCCCCTGTTTACTCTTGCGAACTAGTTCGAACCCGCTCCTTCTTCTACTTCTTCTTCTGGGTGGCACGTAGGCCTATACCTTTGAATCCCAGCGTTGGAAATGTAAAAAGGATAGGGCTGGGGTTTTGTTTTATTTTTTTTTTTTTTTTTTTTTTTTTTTTTGGTGTGTGTGTGTGTGTGTGTGTGTGTGTGTGTGTGTGTGTGTGTGTGGTGTGTGTGTGTGTGTGTGTGTGTGTGTGTGTGTGTGTGTGTGTGTGTGTGTGTGTGTCTGGTCTGCTGGTTAGTGTTTATGACCAGTGGCTCTCCGTCTATTCACTGCAGTAGGACCTGGTGGATTTTCCCTCGTGGTTGTTACCAGATTTTCCAAATCCACCATAAATTGTCACCTACATGTCCCCGTGTGTACTGTTTCTGCTATGAGACTGGGGAACTAAACACCCAAAGAGAAGCTGCTACTCATGGATGGAGGTGTTTAGCTTCAAGCCAAATACTTTACATGAGAACAGTAATTTTTAAAAATTGTTCCGTCACATTTGTTATCTAAAATATGAACAACTGTACAGTAAATTCCAACACATCGTTAACTTCGATAATATATCAAGTGAAACTAGATATTAATAAACAGTAAACACGGATTTAGGCAGTTTGGTTTTATATTGTGAACCGTAGACTTGCTGGCACCGGGCGACAAAAAAGGGATGGACTGAGGTTGTTAAACAAAAGGAAGCTTAAGACAGCAGTTTGTGTTAAAAAAAAAAAAATAGAAATAAATAAAAAGTGTGCTTGATGCTTTATCTTTTTGGGGGGAGGTGCTTGATTTAAGAGGCATATGATGCAGATGGAGAGAGAGTATTTGGGATGGATATTTTTTTTCTCTTCTTTTTAATGAGTTCCACATTTATCCAAAAGAGAGAACACCCAAAGAGATTTAATCTTAATGTTTTGAGTGTAACTAAAAATGTAAAATAAATAGCAGATTATCGTTACCAAGTTTTTTCTTTGTTTTGTTTTTTCAAATGAGCCATTAAACGTGGGTTTGTAACGCTTATTATTAAAGTGAAAGATTATGACATTCAGAACTAGGCTGCTGTCTGTCTTTTTGAGATCAAAGGGAAATCTGTTCCTTCCATGGATTTGGATTGCAAAGGCTCTACCTTTTCAAAGACATCTCCGTTTAGACCCATAAACCGCGTCACATGCAACATTTATTTAGTAGTCAAATGGAAAAGTTATTGCATTCGGTGGATTTGAATAATTGTAAGGCTGAAGTAAAGAGGATTCAACGCGAGCTGGTCGGGGTTGGTTCTGAAGTCATCGTACAAGAAAGCTCAAGTAATGAAATCATTCATCAGCAATATGCAACAATATTTATGAGTCTCGCTACAAGGCCCGGCCTGTTGATTACACTGCCTCGTGGCGTTCTCGTCGATACGGGAAAAGCTTTTTTTTTTTTTTTAAACAAACAAAATCAAAACAACAACAAAAAACACGGTTGCGTTAATCCACACTGGACTTTGTTCATGTTAAATCAAGCTGCATTTAATAAAAGTATTCTATCCATTTTTTTAAGTTTCTTGTCTCAGAGAGACTCTTGAAAAAAAAATCAGGAATCGTGTTTTTAATCTCCGTTCTGTCCTTTAATTGTTCATGTTACTCTCCTCTGGTAAGAAGACCAGCCATGGGGGCTGTCTGCGCGTCCATGTGGTCAGTCCAGACACGAGACATCCCAAAGTACAATGAACACACAACAGGAGGGGGCCAGTGCCCGCCGAGGAGACGCACAATTCACCACTGGCTTGTGCTTAAATCGTGTGGCAGGAACCTTCGTTAGAAACACCTTTTAAACGCTTAGACAATTCACTATTGAATTCTTGTCGGATTTGCATTGTATTCTCTGATTTACACACAAACGTAAGCGGGATAAAAAATGAAAGACTAAACGGTGATTAATCTTATATCTGTAAGTTCCACTAAATCAAAGTGAATTTAAATGGCATAAATTTGACGTGCACCCCCTGATCTATTTCAAGCATCCTGCAAAGTTTCTAAGACTGCACTTTGGGATTTGGCAGCAGAGCCTGGAGGCTTTTCTCTGAGGTCATTATCAAGGCTCAATCCCGTGTTTGTACTGGCACTGAAGTTATGCAGTCAGAGAAAGAAAGAGCGCATTTGATCCGCGGCCTGAGCCCATGAAGCCTTGGTAAAGCAGTCTATATAAAGTTATGCCCAGCTATAAATTTATATCCTTAATAACATAAATTGGGACATAAAACAGGGTGCTAAGAACTTGCAGTCAAATGTCGGTGTTGATCGCACGTGCTTTTGTCAAAAAAAGCTGTCAAAACATAAGAGCCAGTATGTTTTTGTGGTTAAAGCAGGGAACCACAAGGCGGTCACACACTTGTCTTTTCCATATTTTCTGGACGACTGCCTGCACTGTGATTATGACGGACTGCATAAAAGTAACAAGGAAAGCTGGCCCACTTCATTCTTTTTTCTTTTTTTTGGGGGGGGGGGGGGGGACACATGCAGTCTAACCTAAAGGTCTACAGTTCTCTAGGAAATCCTTACTCCCACGGTGTTCCCAATGTTCCCTCTTGACTGACACATTTGCTGCAACTTTTCGCTGTGCTTCAGTTTCTCTCGCCGTGGGCTCAAACGTTGCGTTAACAGCCTGCTAAACTATAGCCTGTAAGCTGCATGTGAAATCACTTTATTGGCATGCGAGAACCTCCGTAAATATACAGATCTGCGCTGCCTCTCACTGCATGTTCAGTCGGTTCCACATCTGTTGTATTTCTGATCCGAAGCCACCGTCCGATTGCAGCGAGTATTATTTGCTTTTAAATGCCATCAGGCCGACAATAAGTCATTTTCTCCTTATCTAGCATCATCGTTACATTTTTAATTTGATCCACACATTATTATTATTGTTGTTGTGTTTTGGGGATTTTTTTATTATTATTTTTGCAAAATTTAAATAAAATATTTTTTAGCGAAGTAGGTTTTTCAGTGCATTTGTTTTCTTTTTCAATAATAGCATCGTGAGCGCTAAAATTCCTCCCAAATATGCAACACTGCATTCTAAATTGTAGCGTAACCATTTTTTTAACTGTAAATATACATTTTGAGCAATGGAGTGAGGTTAAATATGTGCACCTGTTAAGCTGCGTTACAGAGGTTTTGCTCTTTCTGCACTCCTAAAGCAAAGACGAAATTGTAAATGTCATTAAAACTGCAGCTCTGTCAATAAAACGCGACAAAACGACTGATTGGGTTTTCTTTTTCTTAACCTCAAGGTGATTTTTCCTTGTTTGTTTGTCTGGTTATAAAGATAGAGACTGAAATGGCTCGCCCGTTTTAAAATGTTGTCGGAATGTGGAGATTGAAATAGAATGGTTGCATTTCGTTACTTCAGAAATCAAATACCTCTGCATGGACTGTTTTCCTATCTTCCTAATAATTTTCTATTGAGTTTTGAAACTTGCAAAATAGTTTAAAAACCATTATTATCAAAGCAGCATTGGTTTTAAGGCATTTGCAGGGGAAAGGCCTGCACAGTTTGGCGTTCACGAACTGGAATTTAATGAAAAAATGAAGACTTGGATAGTTTAATTAAAAAACAAAACAAAACAAAACTCCACGGGATGAACAATTTAAAGACAAACAACTCAAAAAAACATTGCAGACGTAGTTGAGTTGACATAAGGCCCGCTGTCTCCGTGCAGGTATTTTTCTAGTCAACCAGGTGTGGTAAAGGCAGCAACTTAACTTATACTGAGATTTGTAAAACTACAAAACTCCTAAAACATTGGGCTTATTCACTGCGGGACCTATGTGTCTCACGCCTTCAATTACATGCAAATCAACGGGATGCCCGTTTGTATGTTGCTTTGCATCCACACATCATTATTTGAACGGCGGTTGTGGGAAAAATAAAAAAATATTTTTTTAAAAAACCCTGAAAACTGAGGGCAGAAATGTGAATAGGATGATCTTGCCGGCAGTATAACTCAATAGCTCATTATTAGAGGCTAAAATTAGTGGAGAGCAGCGAGAAAACAGAGGCACATGAGCATGCAGTGGGGACTGATGACAGCGGCACTCTGGCAAAAAAAAAGAAAAAAGAAAAAACATTTGCAACCAGGCAGACTTGTAAATATCACCTTTCTCAAAGATGCCAGGGACCCACATACCAGACTAAAGAATTGCATGCACTCTTGTGAAATATCGGGGCTTTGCACCTGGTGGGTTGCCCTGCTGCTGCTGAACTAATGGTAAGCCATACCCCGTGATGTTTCCCCTTTTAATTGGGTAATACAGGTCTGATCTCAGTGGCTTGCTAAGCCCTTGGTGTAATAGCGTAGGGTGTGCGGGATGGAGCAGGGAAGTGCGATAAAAGAAGTTCTTACAGCAGAGATTTCCAGCTGTATAGTCATCAGGACTCGTTTCGCTCCAAGGTCAACGAGTTAACTCTCTGGTAGCTGCGTCATCCCGTTTCAAGGCCAAGTTGAAGCAACGGAGACGGGAGGGGCCACCTTAGTGAGGAGAGTCTAAATTGTTATTTTCTTCCAGGTTCCTTGTGTGTGAAACGCAGTGCGCCTCAGCCAGCGGCTGGCTCAACAACCACCAAACTAATTCTTGCGCAATTCCATCCCGCACTGAAGCACATTTTGTGCTAAAAGCAAACATTGTGACAGATCTGCACCGCCGCGGCCAAGGATTGGATTACACGCAGACTGCGCAGGCTCCATGGTCAAGTTCAAGTTGGGCTGGCTAGTAAAACTAAGGGGCGCATTCTGCAGTGTCTGCCATGGGGGGCGCTCCCCACTCTTTGATCTTCCCCTGAAGAAGTAGACACTGGAGAGGCGCCTACACTGCAGTCCAGTTTTCTGCACTTGTGCCACAAGAATGTGGATCAAATGTTCATTGAATAAAAAATAATAATAACTGCGTTCCATGCTATGGAAATTGCTTTATGTAAATAAGTAAACCGCGTTCCACGCCCAGCAAGCTCTCCAAACCAATCCGCTCTCCTTTACTATCTAAGCCACACACAATATGTACTGTAAATGCACAAGGTCACCCATTGCGCAAAAGCATTTTCGAAACGTTATCTCAGGGTGATCACAAGATTTTATCTGCGACCCATTACGTAACGAGCGAGGATCTTGGCGCTTGACCAACAAACACTGCGCGATGACCAGTGTTTATGATTTTTCAAAACAAAAGTAACAAGTTCTTTCATTTCTTGGACGTAATTATGTCATTTTGATAGATAGATAGATAGATAGATAGATAGATAGATAGATAGATAGATAGATAGATAGATAGATAGATAGATAGATAGATAGATAGATAGA
>NW_024582477.1:214389-220902 GCF_018398535.1 Haplochromis burtoni | reverse complement strand
AGATAGATAGATAGATAGATAGATAGATAGATAGATAGATAGATAGATAGATAGATAGATAGATAGATAGATAGATAGATAGATAGATAGATAGAGCAACAAAAAGAAAGAAGAGAGGTGAGGGGTTTTTTTTCCAAACAGATGAAAGAGTCGGACGCGAAAGCCAAAGGAATTTCCCTCACTTCTCATCCGTCGCGGGGGGAGGGGTGGCTGCTGCTCGGGGCCTTTTCTCACTTTCGGACAGGCGAGGGCGCACAAGGACAGCGGAGGGTGCTGGAAACCCACAGTATGTCCCTCTCCTCTCTGTGAGACCACATGACACCGCCTATCTGTGACACACGATATGCATCCACATACATGCAGCCACACTCAGCCTCGCAGTTCGAAAATCGCACGTGTGGAGGCACCTCTGTTATAACCACCTGGATAAAGTAGCTCAGTGTGCTCAAAGAGCAATGTGATTAAGGAAGTCATCAGCCTCAGCTCTTTAAAATGTTGCATTTGAAGGTACGTTGATGTTTGAATGTTGTCCCCAAGCTGTAATTGTTTTTAAGTTATAGCACGAATGCCTGATATTTTTGATAGCTGGGAGTTTAGAAACAGTCACACCAGCTTTTAATAAAACTTTATTTGCTGCAACTGTGTTAAATAAATGTTTTGGCCACGTTGGTGCAGTGAAGATGTCTTTACACCTCAGAGGCAGAGTTCAAATGTGACCACTTCTAAACAGCAGCTACAAGCCCTGTGTGCAGCAGGTTTGCGCTCCCATTATCACCATTCATTGACTTTTTGCTGAAACACTGCACGTCTGGGGAACTGGAAAAACGGCCACTGCCGATATAAGAATCCAAAGAACCCCATGACAGTGTCATGCTTTTGTTTGGATTTCTTTCATTTGGAACAGCAAATGCTTTGCACACATGATCATACAAATTAGCAATGCAAATCACGGTACCACATTTCATAACTTGTTTGGGCATAAAGAATAAAGAGAATGGTTTCGGTTCAACGTTTCCTTTTTTTCATCTCTAATCGGCGTTTATCTAAACCCTGACCGCAAGACCTGACCTTTGGAGACTTTACTTGACTCCACTTAAGATGATGATAACAATCACAAGAGAGAGGGGAAGGTGACGGGGGAGGGAGGGGTGAATAAAATGTAAATACATAATGTAACTTAAATGACTGATATGATTTTTACGAAATGACTCTGTGTTAATTAGTTATATTTGAGCAAAAGCAAAGCTGAACTTTATTTAATAAGTAGAAAAAAAAACAAAATATTTGAGCATATTAACTGGCGTTAAAATGGCTTATTAGTAATTTAAATATACTGTAATACAATAAAATACAATAAAAAGCTAAGTCTTAAGCAAACATTATTTTACTACTACTACTACTACTACTACTACTACTACTAATAATAATAATAATAATAATAATAATAATAATAATAATAATAATAATAATGACTTAATGCATATTTCAATATTTCAACACCACAGATACATCACCATGTAAATCCTAAATATGCTGTTTCTTGTTTCTGCTGCCTCTTGTTGTGCCCTCTGACATCCCCCACCCCCATCTCGCCGTTGCCGTTGCTCCTTCTGTTTACCCACAGATTCAGTCAATGAGTGTCGTCATCAGGGGGGACCATCGTGAAGACTGGGTCATTAAGAATGACAGCTCTGAAGAAAGAGAGAGAGGGAGGGAGAGAGAGGGTAAATGGTGATCCCTCCCAGAGCTCCCACTCGGCACTCTGAAGCGGTCTTCTCTCAGGTTCAGACCGGATTGCATCCCCTCTTTTTTTTCCAGAAGCCTCTCCTTCTCTTTTAGGACGCAATCTCCCACCCACCGCCATCCCCGCTGCACGCACACACGCGCACACCCCTCCAACGTGAGATTCATCTCCTTGGTTTTGACGGTTCGCCTCGAAGACGAGGTTTGCTTGTTTTGTTTTTTCTTTTAAGTCGTGCTTGTGATGGAAAGCAGAGAGGAGATGGTGATGCTGGCAGAGGGAGGTCAGCTTGGCAAGAGCGGCTCTAATTTGTCGGAAGCCATCGGGAGCCCCGTGCGAGAACCACCAGGCAAGCCGGGCCACAGAGGTTGTCTGAGTCCAGGAGCTGCACCCTATTCCCGCGACAGGAGCGATCTAGCGGCGGAGGATAGCGCACGGAGAAATATGAGCGCCGACGCAAGGCTGGTTGGCACGTCTACCTCCGGAGAGAGGCACCAGGCTGACCAACATCACAAAGACGGCAGCAGCTCAGACACAGAGTCGGACTTCTATGAGGAAATTGATGTCAGCTGCACGCCTGAAAGCATGGACTACCCAACAGCTAAAGGTAAGCTGTGTGGGTGCAGGTTGGATTGTATGCTATTGCAATAAACATATTGGCACTGTAGGGTGGAACAGAAAATCGAATATTTATGCTCAATGAAACAGATCCAGGGTCTGCTTCAGGTTCAAGCACTGCAGCTGCAGTCGGTGCTATACAGCTATTCTGTCAGCTGATCGGTGTGGCTGCAAACGCTGAGGTGACACCCACAGTGTAACCTGACATTTCCCTCACTGACTTTGACAACGAGTTACTCGTACTGCAAATGTGCCTATGGGCTACTTCACCAGGAAAAAATTGGAGATTCAAGAAAAAATTCTGTCAATTGGTTTGGCAGCTGTGAAGGTGCAAGCACCCACTGCTCAGTTTATTGTGAATATCATTCTGTGTGAAATCTTTATGAATAAACATTCATACATGAAACATTTGGAGTAGCAGACCTCAGACTAAACGAATGGTAAAGTAACAAACGAATGAAAACAATACAGTTTAAGTATTGATTATTTTCAACCAAGGGAAATTATTGTTCATATCAAATCAATATATCGTGGAAAATACCTTTAGAAAAAAATAATAATAGTGGAAATTGCATCTTAATTTAAAAACTACACCAAATGAGAAGCTAAGCGAGCAGTCAGGATGTCTCTTATTTTTCTAAAAGTCAAACAAATAATGGAGTTAGCCTGCTAGTCTTCAAATGGCAGCGAATGAAATAAATAAAGCGTTTCGATTTGTTTTGGGTCCTGTTTAAATTGTAAATGTGTGCGTTTTACACCTGATTCTAATTAAAATATGCTTATTCTCTGTTTTTGGTTCAGGTCGAAATGGGGATTCTCCAAGCCACCCGAACGAGTGCGGTACTGAGCCGAGTAAGAATGTCCCGGGTCAGGGCTCTCTGTCTTACGCAGCAGATCAGATTCGCCGGTACCGAACAGCATTCACGCGAGAGCAGATAGCACGCCTGGAGAAGGAGTTTTACCGGGAAAACTATGTGTCCAGGCCGCGGAGATGCGAACTTGCGGCCGCTTTAAATCTACCCGAAACCACCATCAAAGTAAGATTTCATCTCAGGGAAGTGGGACTGAATTAGGCCTCTTGACCATCAATACGTACTCTGTGAGCTTGTGTTGATGTATATCAAATCCACGTCGAGTGCAAAATGGTCAGGCTTACGTAAATGACTGCCAGTGGTTTATTTGTGTATGGATAGAAATAATCTCATGGAAAATAATCTCATAGAGTAAAATCAAATTAGTCCATACAGGAAACAAAGCAAAAAAAAAAAAAAAAAGATTAAGAAGCAGGTACCGCGTTATGTAGCCACAGGTCATATTTATTTATTTACTTGGGTTGGCATTTTTTGATTGGATGCTAATCAAATGTCACGCAGTCCACAATAAATAAATAAATAAATTACAGTAACAAGTTTCTCCAACCCAAATCCAAATATTGTCATGAGTAAAAAAGCCAAACATTATCTACGCATGTGCTTGTGTTGTTTCAGGTCACGGGGGGGATTGTGGTTAATATTTGATCCGCTGTGTCTCCTTCACAGGTGTGGTTTCAGAACCGCAGGATGAAAGACAAACGGCAGCGTCTGGCCATGACTTGGCCTCACCCCGCCGATCCGGCCTTTTACACCTACATGATGAGCCATGCGGCTGCCACGGGGAACCTGCCCTACCCCTTTCCATCGCACCTGCCGCTGCCCTACTACTCTCACCTGGGCGTCGGGGCTGGCTCAGCTCCTGCAGCCGCCCCTTTCTCAACCCCCTTGCGCTCGCTCGATAGTTTCCGGATGCTGTCTCATCCCTACCAGAGGCCCGAGCTCCTGTGCGCCTTCAGACACCCTTCCTTGTACTCAGGTCCCACTCACGGCCTAGGTCCCGGAGGAACTCCGTGCTCCTGCTTGGCGTGTCACTCCAGTCAGTCCAACGCCATCTCAACCAGGCCTTCCGGCTCGGACTTCGCTTGCTCCCCAACAAGCAGGACTGACGCGTTTGTCACTTTCACGCCTTCAGTGCTCAGCAAATCCTCATCTGTGACACTGGACCAGAGGGAAGAAGTGCCTCTGACCAGATAAAAAATAACTCTTGCTCCACATAAGCCTTTAACCACAAGCTTTTTAACCCTAACGTATTATATGATCAGGACTGAAACAGCATGAGGGGTGGGGTAGCCAGTATATAAACAGTGAAAGCCAGTTTATACTTGGGGAGAAGAGAAAGCTCTCCAGCTATAAGACGCGCAAAAGACCTGCTGTTATTGAAATATAATAATCCCATCGAAGAGCCGGGGACATTGGGCTGAAATAAGACTGCGTAGACAGAAATTCAGATTTGATTTCTACAAGATTATTGTGACTGCTATGAGAGAGAGAGACGGGGAGAGATAAGCGGGGTGGTCCAGAGAAACGTTTAAATCTCCGTGATTGATGACGTTAAGGTCTTGATCATTATTTTATGCGTCCAAAAATCAGCCTACACGTATTGTTAGTTACGCGAGAATGATGCTTTCCATCTCTCTTTTTTAACAAGGGGATTTGTTAAAAGACTGCGGCCGTCTCATTATAGCTAGCTCTCCACACCGGGGCCCTCTCGACGGCCCGGGCCGAAATGTGCAGATGCTAGTAAAATTATTAAGTGATGTATATGTAAGACCGGGTGAATTTTGAGTGTTGAATTAATGATAATGCCAGGAAGGTTTCAGGCAAAAGGTAACAAGGCGCCGAGGGAACGGATTACCACAGCCGGCACGATCTGAAGAGGGGAGGGGAGAGAAAGATCAGAAAGAGGATGGAGAGAGGACAATCAAAAAAGAAAAAAAAAGAAATGAGCATTTTTAAGGCCACCCAACACTCTTTCTTTCTCTGTTTTCTCCCATGACCGTAAAAGAGACAGTGTGATTAAATTATGCCCACGGGCCTTCTTTAAAACCGTTTTTCGCTTTGCACTGTTACACCAGTTTAGCATTTGTGTGGGAATACGGAATAATGTGTGACTGATTTTTTTTTTCTTCGTTGTTTTACTATTATTATTATTTTATTATAAAACTTTATTTTTGGTTCGCTATTTTTTTTGTTTGTTTGTTTTTGTTTTTTTGTGTTATGACTGGGTTGTCCTTATCGTTTAATTTGCAAATAAATACTGTCAAAGCATCGAAGGCGTGCGGAGTGATTTATACGCGTTTTTCGGATCCATTTAAATAGCCAATAACCAATATGTCACTTTAAACTCACGGCAATAGAATAAAACTGATTCAAGCAAATTTTTGTTGTTGTTGTTGTTTTTGCTTTTCTCCCGGTCATCTTCTTTGGTTTGGTTTCGTTCAGCTTCAAGCGTATTGAGGATCTTCTCCATTCACAATTGGTTCAGGTCCGCCAGTCCTACCGCCTCAATAATAACACTAATTTTGTTCTCAAGTGGTAGCTGTCAAAACACCAGAGTGCGCCCCCTCCTATTTCCTGATGGGACCGTTAGATTGACCGTGACAGTTAAGTGGTCCCCGGGCTCCGTTAACGCCACTCATATTTTTTTCTGCGACCACTTAATAGACGCGACAGAATTAGGTGTCTGCAGATATTGGAAATGCAAAGAGATCGATCATTCGGAGAGGAGCGCCAACAATCAGCGGGATCTTAATTGGCCGCATTTGACCGGGCCCGAGCAAATTAAAAGAGTTTTTGGAGCGTAATAGGATTGGCTAAGTGCTGCGGCCCGCGGAGAGACACACAAATCACCCTTTAAAGGGAGTTTTAGGTCGTGGATTAGAAGTCATTGCAGTGATGGGCGAGAAAGTGTGTGGTATTTCAATTGGGCCTCGAAGTAAAAAAAAACAAACAACAACAACAACAAACGAAAAACTGGCCAATTGCGTGCTTACAAAATCGAACATGAAGATTTTATTTATTTTTATTTTTTAAAAAATGCTTCAAATTTAGGTGACATTCCTCGAGCCTTTATTCTGATTATTCCGAAATATGAAGATTTTGGAATTTGAAATATATGAAATATGAAGATTCCTGCCAGTGAAGCCAGACACCAAGAAGAACAATTTAGTTACCAAATATGATTTTAGGTACAGTGTTTTTTGTTTTTGTTTTTTATTAGACTCGTTCTAATCAAACTCTACTGCACCCACAAAAACGGCACCCTTGAGTCCAACCCCCCCC
>NW_024582477.1:207542-214369 GCF_018398535.1 Haplochromis burtoni | reverse complement strand
CTGCTCCCTCCCGCTCACGCGTTTGATTGATGGCCTTATTAACTGGAGTTCTTGTAAGTGTGACCGAGCTGATTAAAATGCATATGTTTGGAATAATACACCGTTTAAGCCTCCCGGGTCGAGGCGAAACCACAAGGCAGATTTATGTAAACTATCAGCCGGTGTCTTTAAGCCTGATGGGGACGCGGGTCACGCAAGAAAATTGCTTTAGTTTGTGCTTAATAAAATCGCACCATAAAAATAAAGATGAACGGGGCGGACTAACGGAATATTCAGAAGGTGTAGTCTCTTTAAAAGGAAGGGGAAAATGGTTTCATGGTGGGTTCTTTTCTCTCTTTTTTTAACAGTCTGGGAAATTTGGAGTTGACTTTCAACAGGAGCAGCAGCACTACACGGCCATCTAAACCTCGAGTCACACTGTGCCAAAACGACGCATTAAAGTGAGGCAAATTACAACCACATTTACCCAGCCACACATATGGGCTCCCATCTCTTTGCCGGGGAAACTATACGGCTGAATCCTCAGTGGCCTAATCCGGCATCAACATGCCATTTAATCGCTGGAATATTTCGTGTGACTGAGCTTCAAGATATGATGGGCTCGTAGATTGCGCACATAACAGCAATTACATCAGCCTTATAAGATCCTATTAGTGCGAATTGGCACAGGTCTCCCCAGCTCCCACAACCAACACAAAGCATTTTGATAGGGGCGGTGTAGTGCAGCTGTCCACAGACAGCAAATTTAAAAAAAAGGAGCTGTGGCTGCTGTTACCGCTGTTTAAATTGGATTACATCCTAATTTACAGACCCCTGTCGTAACGCAAGAGGCTGGCGGAGGCGTAGAAGGACCAATCACCAAGTAATGATGATGAATGAGAGATTAATGCGCATACAAGCAAGACAATTTGAGCCTTCATCTGTTTAAATAGGCTTCCAATATCATTTGGAAAACGGAGGTCACGTTAAATCAATCGGGGGACGCGTGAAAGTCATTTTCGGAGGCGTCTTTATCAACATTATTTACGGTGCACCGGAGACAGCTATGTGCAGCAAGAAAATGTGACGGCTGTTGCGTGCTTATGTGACAAAGAAGAGCAAGCAAGACAGAGCATGACGCATCCAGGCTATCAAAAGATGCACTTAAATCTTTATCGTTAGCTGTTCAAATTAAGTGGCGGCTACACCGTTTCTCAGGGCGTCTGCGCAGACCCAAGATAGAATCTGTCCCCTGAGCAATCCAGATAAACTGGGTTGGTTTTGTAGAGTGGTTCTTTGAAGCAATACAGAGCTCAATGTCATAATTTGGAAAGAATTGTGGCTCAGAGCACAACTCAACACAAGTTTACAGTCTTAACGACTCAAAAGATAACAAAAACTCTTATTATCCCTTGTAAATGTCTACTTCCTTAAATATATGATAACTGAAAGTCTTTCGTTTGGGCCCAAAACATCGCGAGTACTAAGCAGATCTTGGAAACCGGTTCAATTAATTCAAACAACAAGGAAAATCTTTTGCAGGCTTCCTATTGTGTTGCAAGCCGGATCAACTTTGTAACTGAAAAGTACCAACCAGCAGACCCATCTACCACAGGGGAGACAAAATATAACGGCAATTATAGTTGCTAAATGTTATCAGGGGCTTCTACACAACAGGTTTAGGCTATATTCAGTGCAAAAGGAATAAAAAATATACATAGGCTGCATCTGAAAATGACCTACTGTTACACGTCATCCAAACAGAAAAGGGATTATATTCGGATTCAGCACAGAACAAACAGTGTTTTAAATTACTGACACCAAACTTTGCAGCACATATCAAACATTATTTGTTAACCTTCCAGGGTTTCATCTATATGGCGAAATTTAAACAAAGGCATGTTGTGTTAAATACTCAAGAGTTACCAAAACTTACACTTAGGTCCATTGTGGTCGACAAAGATGCAATTTGTTTTAGCAGTGGATTTAAAATCACACAACCAAAATGTGATTGAAGCGCAAACTTCCAGTCTTAAGTCAAGACTCAAGGGTTTTGTTTTTTGTTTTTTTAACAAAACAAAAAATCTGGAATAACCGTTTAGAAATTACAGCAATTTTTATGCACAGCCTCGCATTTTCAGAGGTTTAAAAACAATTGGACAATTGATTGACAAGCAGTTTTATGGTCACGTGACCTCTCTTCTACTTTTTCGTTCAGACATACTATATGAAGTTGAGTCAAAGCGTTTACTTTATATTTACTTATAGCTTTTCACTGTCATTTTAAATATGCTGTCCAAAGAGGTGTCAGCCTAAGTGTGTAATGTTAGTGAAACGAGGATGTTATAGTTGTATGCACTGGGAAAACCCACCGAAAAGCCCAACTCTTCAAGAAAAGCACGGATCCTGCTAGCCTGTAATCTTCTGTGTGCAATGACAAGAAACATAATGATATAACAATGCTGACCCATGCAGCATGTTAAAGATGGTGACAACAAACGTGTGTCTTCTAACCAATTCTGTACATAAAATATGCCCTCTTGCAAAACACACAAACAAATGCTAAATTTAAGGACTAAAACAAAATAACTGAGCCATCATCTTTTTCTCCATCTGATCTACAGCTCTGAGTGTCTAAGGGATAGTCACTGATTATGACATTACATTGCACATGATTGGATGAATAGTGTCCACGAGGTACTGAACAGGCATATGGTGAAAATAAGAAGCAAAACTACAGTAAGAAGTCTACTGTAAGTTTTGAGTGCAGCAATCTATCCCTGAGGAAGAAGTACTGGGAAGACAAGCCTGATGACAACGATTGGTGAGGTAAATTGTAAATATGTTGCTGAAAGGTTTCATTATCCACTGCATAGAGTATAAAAAAGGTTTAGAGTGGGTACAGGTTTGTCATCTTCTATTAAACAGCTGTTGTGGTGAACTCAGTCTCTTAGAGGTAACAATATTGGGATCCATGTTTCATTTTTATCATCATTAGAGCTTCTGGTTCTGGAAGGGTTTCAGACTGGGATGGAAGATACAAGGATGCCTTTGACTGTCCATTTAAAAAACGTCACTACAGCTGATTTACAACTGTATATACCCTTGAATCGTGGAAATCACTGTTCCATAAGAAGGCTCAATGAGTGCATTTTGGTCATAAAAACTGGACTTCCTGCAGTTTCTTACAGTTAAATGATTCCAAACCAGAGGTCATGTTGTTTGGCCTTCCACTAAAGGTTAAAAGATAACATGGACTTTTTAACTCCTTTAATTAAAACACAAGTTAAGAACAGTGGGATAATCTTTGACACAAATTTGAAATTTCATAGACAAATAGATTAAGTGGTTAACAGCAGTGACTTCCAGCTCAGAACAATCTCCAGATGAAAAACAATAAATAAATAAAAATTAAGGTTCTGGAAAGGGTTATGCATGCCTCTGATATATCTAAATACTTTTGGAACGTGCTGTATACCACAGTTGGCCAGTCATCTCCTGCCTATTTCAAATTAGTCCAAAATGCTGCAGCCAGATTACTGACCAGGACAAAAAAGAAAGCCCAGATTACTCTAGCGTTAGCAGTTTTTCACTGCCTCCCTGTGGATTTGGATTAGAGGATCTGGTTAAAGTGACACTGCTTGTGTTTAGTCTTAAAGGGGTTTTGCACCTGCATATGTGGTAGATATGCTCCATCCATACCCTCTGAAGATCATTAAGGTCTGCTTCTCAATCACTCCGCTTATTTCAAAAAAAGTTTGTGCCTTTGCTGTTGTTGCACTAAAGCTCTGGAATAACCTCCCAAATGACCTCAGACAAAGATCGAGTGTGACTGTTTCCAAACCTAAGCTGAGGACTTACCTCTCCAGTCAAACTGTTGGAAACTGTTGTTTTCGAGAACTGTGATTGGAGGGCTGGCTACAGTTGGGTTATTTCAAATTAAAACTGTGAATGTGTGGAGCGTCATTATTTCTTTAAAGAACCTGTTCCATTTTACTTTGTGTAAAGGACTTTGGTTTTAAATGTGCTATAGGACTAGATTTTACTTACTTAAAATGCAGATTGTCAAAAGGTTTGAATTTTGGCTTGTTGCCGTTCACATAAGCTGCACCCATTCAGTAGTTTTGCATTTAATCTCAATGAAAAAAAAAATTATCTGCAGGATTCAGGCTATTACATTTTTCAAGATGTGGAGAAGCTAGAGTTGATTACATGTGGCAGAACTGTTTGGACAAAAAACATGAAGTATTGCAGTCTATATAAGAAAACTGTTTTGTATATATACAATGTACAAGGTACAGTAACAAAGAGTATGCAGGTGTTGTACGATACGTTCAGTGGTTTGGTTGTGTTAGCTAAGTGAATTGTTTTTCCACTTTTTATGTTTGTTTCTTCAGAACACAACCTGGCGATATTTATAATTCACTCCACAGGCAGTCCAGTCCGATCTAATCCAGACACAAAAAGGAATTGTGCTTTCTCTTTCTTTACTCTGCATCAATTGAGACAAAGCAGCAGAGACTGATGTTACTGCTGCAATAAATTTCAAAAGGAAAACAGATTTACCCTTGATTGTGGACATGAGTGGACATGGTTAGTGTTTTGATAGAGGAACAGAAAAGTCTTTATTAGAGAAAAGTGGGAAAAAGAAGATATCTGAATTTCAATGCTGACCAGAGCACAAACAGTAAATATGAGGACAGAGAGAGCATGCACGAGAGCAGGAAATTTAAATAAATAAAGCCCACAAAAAATACTGTTTTACATTCAGTAGCTGTAATGAAGGCAGCAGCAGCACAACATCATCCAAAATCATCCAAATATCCAACTTTATTTGGTTTTACTTTCTATCAGCGGTGATTGATTCATTTTAGAATTCAGCCCCGTAGGGAAATCTGAACTACTGACGTAACCAGTAGATCATCTGCTCTTATTCCTGTCTTGTAGTGATTTGGATACTTAATGGAAAAGACTGAATCTGCTCTCTTTACAGAATTGCTGGCAGCCATATAAACTGAGGCATTTGTGTACTTTATACTAACGTAATATGAGAGATTTTTATCAAATCAAAAGTCTTTGCCTTTGGAGGGCACAATAAATGTTTGATAGAGTTGTGCAATGATAAAAAAGGAAGGAAAAGCCAGGAAAAGCATTCTGCCTTGAAATAATTCTGTTACAAAGGTGCCGTTCCATCTTGATAAGTGTACTCAGCATGGTTTGTTTTCCCAGGCTGCACCCAGTTTACATCCTGTCATGTGTAGTCTAGTGTCCTCCTGCACTGATCCATAAGAAAATCCTTTTTTTTGCTGACAGAAATCATGACTCCTTACTTTTTTAATAACACTTCCTATGCACTGATGGTGGAAAAAAAATTGCTGTATTTGTCTATGTGTTTATGGGCCACCTGTGCAGAGAAAGGTGTATTATCTTCAGACATAAAAATCGAATATACGACCTGTTCATAAACAGGTAATAATAATAATAAACTTGTTGTACACACACGCATGACCTGGAGTGTTTTTGTGTGTTTGTGTGTTTGTCTTTCTTTACACCACAGGCCTAGTTAGAAATGCAGAAAATACTGAAGACCTACTCCACAACTCCTCTGATGCAGATTACAATTCTCTCTTCAAGTCCAAGTAATAGCCACATAATGGCCAAGTGTCATTTTATTGATGGTGCTGGTAGAAGCACTAGGGTCTCCCAGGAGCCCCACTGTGACGATGATTATCAGCTTATTAAATTTCTTTTGATTGTTCGGCTTCTTTCCCCATGAGATCTTTGTGTTTTGTGCACAGAGTGCACCGCATTGTGCGATATTGTTTAAAATGATTTAATAAGCACTTTGTTTTACGATGGAGTGTTATTATTTTACAAGCCTCTCGGCAGCCAATAGCTTTGCACATCAGTCCAACTCTCTCCGCACCTCGCATTATTTTACTGCACGCTGGCTGCTTTACTGCTCGGCAGTGGCGGTGACTATAGGCGATAGGAAAAGTTGTTCCCCCTCTTTCCCAGAGAAATGAACCAACTCCAGTGACATGGATAAGGGGAAAGAGTGTTCCCACAGTCGCACTGGGCTTGGATCACTCAAAATGGTTAACTTAGTCTCTTACAGTGGGAATGTTGTGCAGCTGAGGATCATTTGATGTTTTGTGCATAATAAGAACAATATATATCAGTGTGATGTTGGCCTCCATGGATGCTGTTGCGCAGTAGGTACACAGTGTGCCTGCTTGTGAGTGCCTGTCACTTGGTGTGTGTGCCTGTGATAGAGTATCTCATTGCTGCAGTGATGTATCCTCATTATGCCCCTGTCCCATGACCGTCACACCCAGTCTACTGGGTCTCTCATGGGTGGGGGGTGATTGGGAAATCTGGGCTTCCCCTTCTGTCCACGTCGCCATCTCCCAATCCTCTGACCTTCTGACTCAACACACGAAAACCCCAAACCTACACTGACTGTGAAGTGCTGAGTCGTGCTGTCCTCTCACTGCTGCTGCTGACCTGTGGTTTGCTGATGTCAACTCAACTTAAAAAGGTTCGCTTCTGAAAGTGCTGCAGGCTGTAGACTCAAGTGTAATGACATCAAAATAATGATAAAATTACTGGGCAGACTTCACTCTTTTAACATACAGTCATCAAATGGATATTTAGGAGACATTATTATAAGATTTCTTTTTTATATTTGTTGTAAAATGAGACAGCGCAAAATCAAAACTTAATCTGAAGACAGACCAACCAACCAGCTTTTTACACTAACATTAGGTTTGCTATTTAGCTACACCGTATGGACAAAAATACTTTGTGACTCCTCTTACAGTTTTTCTCAGTCGCTTTGGTGCGTT
>NW_024582477.1:190998-199119 GCF_018398535.1 Haplochromis burtoni | reverse complement strand
TAGATAGATAGATAGATAGATAGATAGATAGATAGATAGATAGATAGATAGATAGATAGATAGATAGATAGATAGATAGATAGATAGATAAAACTAGTCATAGCCTACTAAAGAAGCTGGAGAAGCAGGCTGTATGCAAGTGTGTGTCCATTAGAGCAAGATCAGTTTGGGAGGTAAGGTTACACCATGGGAAAGAGAGCAGGGGAGATGGTGGTACCAGATAGTGAGGGTATCAGAAGATGAGCTAAGAGCCTGTGCTTAGTGCCTTAATGGAGCATTTCAAAGAACACTCACACTGTTTGGTTGGGAGCAGGCCTCCCTAAAACTATTAAACTTTGGTGACTGACAATGTAGAGGTGGGGTTAGCTGTTTGAGCATTCAGTGTTTTAAATGTCCCCACAAAAACATTGTTGGGCATTGGGATTAAAACAGGCCCGTGCAATGGCTTTAACACTGCATGTTTGCAAAATTGGGCAAATATCATCTTGATTGGTTCCACATATTATTATATTTAAAGTAAAAAAAAAAAAATCATAGAAAAAATGTTGCCCAAAATACTCTAATATTTATGTGTAGATTTTAAGTCTATCATGCAATTACAAAAACAAAGACTTATTGTTAGAATTACTTCACTTAAACTGATGCGCTGTAGCTAGAGTGATCATCTTACAGTCATTACTCTTTCCATATATAGTGATAAAACACAGTGGATTCCTGATGAATCAGCTCCTCTCCCTTTCAGTTAAATCTTTACAATGGCTACACTGTTCAGAAAAGGAAGTCTGACCAGGGGAACCTGAGCATACAGAGGTCTATGTTTGGGTTGGTTAGAATTAAAAATGTGTTCTTTATTTAGCACTGGAAACACCAAAAAGGCAGCGCCATCTTTACAGTAATCCCTTTGGAAGATCTCAACTCATTAGCGAAGATGGCAACACAGATCACAACTTAATTTATTAAAACATGTTCTGTGTTCAGATTTTTCTAATAACTAAACAGCGTGCACGGTTGATCTCCCGTCTGGCATATTTGGATGTGAGCGCCTCTTTGAAGCGGTCAGATCAAAATGAAAACTGTTAGTGAATGAATGGCAAAGTGGTTTAATAAGACAGACAGACTGACGCTGACAGATAGACCTGTGGCGTCCTCAGGTTGTGACTCACAGACCAGGAACCCAGATTAAGCAGGGAACGGACTTAACAAGGGAATCTTGTTTTGGTCATCTGTGTGGGAGGAAGGGAGATGGAAATAGACTGGGATTCCTCATTGTAAAGATTTCGTCTTTTTTTGTTTTTGTCTGTTATTCACTGTGAAGGCGAAAGGACAGATGGGTAAAATATTTGTAAAAAGAGGAACAAATATGTGGGAAAGGAGGGGAAGGAAGGAGGGGAATGAGACAAAGTGTGAGTACAGGCTCTGAAGATCAAGAAAAAGATGGAGGTAAGGAAGGAAGGTTTATGGTGATGCTCTGTTTGTGACGGCTGTCTGCTGAATGAAAACAGGGCCTCTTTAACTCCTCACGGGTTAATGGAACTTTTATGAGTTTGTTCTGCAATCATGTAACCCCTGGCGTCTCCATTCTTCTGTTTCTCTCTCTGAATCCTTGTCTCTCATTCTCTCTCTTTTTTTTCCCACCCCCTATTGCAGGGCAGATCAGAGGTGAGCCGCTCCTTTGTTTCTGTAAACACTACTCTCGCTCTCTCACTGCACTTCGTTTATGAGGACACAACTGGTTTGGAGGAGGTCTCCAGTGGATGGCTCACAGCTCTGGCTTAGCTTACATTAGGTAAAGACTTGTTTAGGTAGTGGTTAGCATCGTCAGCTGGACAGTATGGACAGCAGCAGTCTAATGGCTTAACAGCTGAGAAGTATGTAAAGGTCCAGGGGTTTCTCTTGTCCAGCCATTATTTCTGTAGCGCAGGAAATAATTGGTCTCGCTTTCCAGAGGTTGGCAATGGGACTTTAATTGTACATAAAAAAGTAGACCTAGTAGCTCATTTGTTTTATTATAGCAAAACCACATTTGGAAACCCAGACACCAATCCCTGTGACATCTCTCGCAAAACCCCACAGCTAAAGCTCTCCCACTGGGACGAAAAAGAGTCGATGCCTGGCAACGCAAGGTGCATTAAATATGAAGAAAGAGGGGTTTCTGCAGAGGTGCTGCGGATTGATGGAGATTGGCGCAGAAAGGCGACGGGAACCCAACCAGGTCTCCTATCATAAAGCAAAGCTGAGGAATGGACGGCTGCAGGCCAGACGCAACTTTTAATGGCCGCCCATGACTCACGCTGACTGTCAGTAATGAGTTTTATTCACTTCCATCATTTGAGTGTCGATTGTAATCATGGGGCTATCTGAGAGGTATGATTGACGGGATGAAGCCAAAGATGTGAGGTGGGAGTGTGGGATAAAAGAGGGCAGAAAGGAGATGGACTCTTGATCCCGATGCTTGTATGTACCTGTCTTTAGTGGCAAATGTGTGGCAGCCAGCTAATGACCAGTTCAATCTATGTGGAGAGAAAATATACATGTGATTAGAGCCTGATTTTGCATTCAAAAAGTCTAACCATGCATCACATCCTCCACATCTTACTATCTTCCTTCTATTCTTTCATTTCCTTTCATATCCTGTATTTCCCACTTCTCCTTTAGGTCACAAATATTAAAAAAATAAAAAAATAAAAAGTCACTCTGGACATTTTCTCTTCTTGTTTGTTTCCTCAAACATTCACAAACTCTTTTGGCTAAACTGAAGCAGCTCTACATGGAAGCACATGATCAAAAACAGGCAGTTTATGGATGATAATCAATATTGATCCCAGTAACAGACTGAGTACGGAGTGATGCGAAAGGGAGAGGAGTCCTTACTCCGTCTTGACGCTGGTGGGATCAATGAGCTTTGGAGGATCCAGAATGGATGGATCTTTGTTTGCACGCTCTGTTAGCAGTGACAGGGCCAGGCAATTGTACACAGTCTCCACCTTACTGTCATCACCTTTCTATTTCTACTTTTTCTACCTCTATCAATAAATTCTAACAGCAAAATGAACCTGAATGTGCAAATGCATAGAGTGTATGTTTGTGTGTTCATGTAGAGGTGACATGAAATGAAACATCAGCCTTATTTTTCGCCTTTGAGGTTATTGATTTGGAGGTAATGTGGTAATCTGCTGGGCCGTTACATTAGAGAGACATGTCACACATGCTTTTTTTTAATGAACAGAGATTGCAGTCAATCATAGAGGATGCACGGGAGACAGAATTTAAAACACCCAAACGGAATTATATAATGATAAAGTTCTTCTTTCAGGTGCAGTAAAGAAAAGGCGAAACCCAGATGTAGAAATTATTTTAGAACAGATGAGGTTGGCTGTTGATGGTGGACATTGAGGTAAAGATACGTTCCAATTGGCCGTGTTCCCCCTGACAGTAAGAGAGCCTTTTCTATTCTAATAAAGCTTGTCCTCGCTATATTTACCTGCTTAGCACAGTCCAGTGCTCTGGGGCCACTGTGACCTGCCTGCACAAGTGTGTCCACGCCTTGGAGGGAGACATAATGGTGACTTAGCACCTGGATGTGTCAACGCTATGTAGATTCAGCGATGTTGATGCAGCATCTGAATTGGCAGTGAATGCAAATTTATTTGTAGCCCTACCTTGCGTGGAGATGGAGAACGAGGGTTCAGCGAACATTTGAGCAAGCGCACAACATGAGCAAGCGAAAGAACGAGGGAGAAGATTCAGCTGTGTGGGTGAGAGTGGTGGATTAGAGATGACAGGCAAGACTGAGGAATCCCATCATTCCACATCCAGGGAGCACTCCATTCAGTCACTGACATGGCCCTCTGGGGTGGGAATAGGAGGGTGCTAGTTACACTCTGTCAGGGGGTCTTATGACCTGATGGATGTGGTGCTACGGGACCCAGAGAACACCCTGAATATTGCCTCTCTCACACACACACTGTTATCAAGAACTCATAAGCTCACATACTGCAGCGTGGCAGAATGCACACATGCACTTTCTTTTTGCATCTAATTTCTTGTTGTCCCCTCACTTTTCTGCAGTTTTCTTTTGCTTTCTCATTTTAGAGCTGCACAAGATGAGATGATGAGCATAGATGAGCATCGATACTCCCAGGATCCCGTATGACAGCACTGAACAGCCTACCACAACTATCATTGAACTGAAAAGCCCCTAAGTTGCATCTTCTTTTATTAGAATGACATAATAACTATCCATCAACTCAGCCAGCCAACCGTATCTCTCCCTCCTGACGGGCACAGCCAATCGGCTACCTCAATATTTGAGAGCTAATTTGTCACAGTCAGCAGCGTCCCTCCCATTTCTTCGTCTCCCTGAAGTAAGTGTTATTGTCATCCCAAATCTCTAAGGGTGGTTTTATCATTCCTACTTTGCGCAGCACTGGGACTTATGAGACACGCAGAAATATTTTCAGGCATCTTTTAACCATACAAACCACACGGCAAGTTTTTTTTTTTTCATAAGCATTTAATTTTGCTCCTCCTTTCTCTCTGTATTCCTCACACACATACAGACAGTAGATGGCTGTGCTCGTGTGTATGTGTGGACTGTTTCCCTCCACTCTGCTCTAAACGAACCAATTATGGGTGTTTATGTAGCTTTAATGCGTGTAAGTGTCAGGAGAGAAACATTGCACCGCTCACCACCTAATCAATGAGGCCTTGCATGCTACACCACTACTTGTTTTCTCTCCTCTTCCTCGTCCCTTATCACATCAGTCCTTCCTCTATCCCCCCCCCTTCTGAAACCAGGGCAGTAATCTCACACACTTGTCTGGCCATTATTACGCCGGGCTCTGGCTCCGCTCTGCCCCCCCCCCCCCCCTTCTCTGCCTCTCTCTCTCTCTCTCTCTCATCCTTTCTCCATTCAATTAGCAAGAGATGAGAATGAGGTTTCTGGCCAATTGGCCATGAAGAGAGCTTTAAGCGGAGCAAGATGAGGCCATCAGAAAGTTGCTATGCTCAGGACAATGAGTGTAAGTCTTACAAGACTGGTTATGGTATATTTAGAGTAAGTTCCAAACACTTTTGGCCAGCATTTCAGGTCCTGCAGCTGTTGCCAATTTATGCCTGAGTCCCAGTGCAAATGTTTTGTTGTGTTGCATTTTGTGTTTCATTGATTTGGGAGTACACTGCATAAATACAAGCTCCACACAGATTTTAACTAAGGACATTGTCATGGTGGGATCACACCAACCAGTGAGTTCCCAGTGTACACCCACCTTCAAAAATATAGCTACTTCATAAGTTAAAAACAACAACAACAAAAAGTGTTACAGTGGATATAAAGTGGGGTTCCATCATACCTAGGTTCATACTCAGCAGTCATTTTGACCTCAGCTACACACATGTAAAGTTTATTGCCTATTTTGCATCGCTGCACTGCAGTGACATTGACAAAATCAGATTAACATACTGCTATAAACTGTGATTGTCTGTAGTGCCACACATGACCAGAACTAGCAATTATTGAGGGCCAGAATTTTTTTTCTCTTATTATTATTTAAGGTGTTGCACCTGGACCCCAGTGACCAGTAAAAAAGGCTGGACCCTATCCCAGCTACCATAGGGTATGAGGCAGTGTAAACCCTGGACAGGTTGCCAATCTGTTACAGGGTGAGCACAGAGAGAAAGACAACCATTCACACTCTCACTCACATCTATTGGCAATTTGGAATCGCCATTTAACCTAACCCTGCTGGTTACCAATGTTGCTTTTCTGTGTGGCCTTTGCATGTTCTTCCCGTGTTTGGGTGGGTTCTCTCCGGGTACTCTGGCATTGTTCCGCAGTCTAACCACATGCAGTCAGTGGGGTTAGTGGGAAATAAAACAAAAGAAAAAAAATTACAGATCTATTCCTTCAAATTTAAATAGCACAAAGAAAAATGTTACTTACTCATGGCTCCTAAACAGTTATTATTTTTTATGAATTATGCATCAAACTAACCCCTAAAACACAACCCAGTCAGGGGCACTTCAGGCCATAACTTCATATAATTCCTGTAGTCTTTTCAAAATAAAGGATCCTGCCGATTTCTACAGACGGAGAAGCATGATTCATCACTCCAGAGAACACGTCTCTACTGTTCTAGAGCCCTGTGGAGCCATGCTTTACATCACTGTATCTGATGCGTTGCAGTGCGCTTGGTGATGTAAGGATTGGATGCAGCTGCTCAGCCATGGAAACCCATTCCATGAAGTTCTCTGTGCACTGCTCTTGAGCTAATCTGAAGGCCACATGAAGTCTGGAGGTCTGTAGTGATTGACTCTGCAAAAAGTTGAAAACCTCTGAGAGCTATGCACCTCAGCATCTGCTCAGGGATTTTATGTGGCTTACTACTTCATTGCTGAGTTGTTGTTATTCCCAATTCCTTCCACTTTGTTATAATACGACTAACAGTTGCCTGAGGAATATTTAGTGGCTCACAGTTTTATTCCAAAGGTTGAGGCCAGGACTTTGTGCAGGCCAGTCAAGTTCTTCCACACCAAACTCACTCATCCGTGTCTTTATGAACCTTGCACTAACAGCTGACTGTGTAATACTTAGTATTGAGGAAACTGAAAATGGAAATCAGAAAGTTTTTATTGCACAGCTTGATGAACTACACTGTGCATGTCTGGTGTGAATGTGCTGTCTGTTTAACGGTCCATTTTTTAAAGTTAATAAATTTGGTGGGATTCCATATTTTCTTAGTCTTTCAGACCCTTATTACCCTTATTTTCCCTCTCTGATTGCTAAGTCTGGATAAGAGTGCCTTTACACCACTCTCAGCAACTCTTATCCAATAACGAGTCTGAAGCAGCACTTCTGGATCAGGTGTTGTTGTTACTTTCTCCCCTAGTTGGTGGCAGAGATGAATGGAGCTCGGTGGGAGCTGCACCCCCCCTGGGTTTTGGGGGCCCACCGTGGTGGGTCCGACGGGACTGGCAGGGCCAGAGCCCTTTTACCGACACTAGTGATTATTTACCGGGCCCGGGCCTCTGTGGGAACCGGTGTGATGGATTCTGACGGGGTTGATGATCACTCTTCCAATGAGAGTAATTAATATAATGAAGAGCTACTGAGCATGTGCAGTAGGATGTGATGAATAGCGCGTGTATGTTGTCGTTATTCACAGGTGACAGAGGGTGTGTGGGAGGTAATGTGAGAAAGGAAGTATACAGTGTAAGAGGAGGAAAAGGTAGAAAAAGAAAGCCAGGTATGTATGGCTTTATGAATCTATGAGTATGAATCTATCATGCTAAAGAAAGCCAGGGGTGTTGTTAAAAAATTTGGGGAAACTGATTAGATTAATTAGAAGATATGAACTGCAATGGCAGAAGTAGTGGGAGGGAACAGTAGAGAACAAGTTCACAAGGTAAGCAGGGCCATATTTTAAATGGCCTGCTTGCCTTTAGGTATTTACTCACGTTGCTGCGATCCAACCTTTTAACCAGGTAGTGGGTCCATGTTTCACTCCAAGCCATTACACCCCCATAAATATTCTAATGAGGACTTCACAGTTATAATTAGTTGTTGTTATGCGCCTTGCTGTCGACAAGACATGTAATGTGCTGACCCGCTGTCTGAAATGGAATTATCTTCACTAATGAACCTAAACGGAGTCAGTGACTCAAAATGGGGGAATGATGTCTACAAAACAGGAAGAAGACGTGTGGGTGTCGAGTTGATGTGCAGACGCTGTGGGTGTGGATATGAACCAGGGCTAAATGGCCTGAATATTATTGGTGGGTTCATGTAAAAGATATCAAGACCACATTACTACGCAGCGAGACAGTGGCTGGCTTGTTACACACCACTGGGCGAGCTGTAATACCTGCTAGATTTCAGCCACTAATTTAGCCGCATGCCACTTAACGTGCGTTTGATATGAATCACGGGGTGCTTAGCCTCGCCCCTCCTTCCCTGCCCCATGACCCCACCACTCTTACTTCCTTAAAGAGCAAGTCGTTAAACAGCAGAGAGGATCCACCCGCCGTTATAATGGGGAAATAATGAACGCTGTTGCCTCAGGTATTTATCACAGCCGCAACTCTCAGTGCCGAGGCTGTTTTAATCTCCAAATGGCAGAGGGG
>NW_024582477.1:183475-190978 GCF_018398535.1 Haplochromis burtoni | reverse complement strand
TTAACCAGGTGGGAAATTAACCAGAAGCAGATACTAGAGTGATAGAGTGAGGCAAAAATGAATTATCTGTGTATAATATGCACAACTTTAATTTCTAAATTAGTTTAGCTCAGGTTGATTTAGGTTTCCTTGTAGAATAACCACTCCAAAATAAATCACTTTGGTGTTGTAAGACTGACATATTTGTACAGTCAAAACCTATGCATCAAACGCTGAACTCTTGCTGACACTTTAGTGTTGTATGCTGGTGTTGAGACAGTCTGTGTGGTGTGTCTAGTGTCCCACCACTGGCTGCCCAGCCGAGAGGGTGAGGCCCTCCGGCTCAGACCGGCTGGCTCGAGACTTGGTCGGTCCCTCAGTCGTTCGCGTCCCCTTCAGACGTCAGCACAGGCCGGTCTCACCACGGCTCCTTTACTGCCTGCTTTCATGTGTCCTTTAATGAGGAAACCGCCGGCTCAGCAGCCTGCTATAAAACACAGGCGAATTAAAACACCCAAATATGAATCAGCTAAGCTGCCTAATTCAGCAGGCCAAGCCAGAGGCGTAGCTCTGCTTAAGGGAGACCTCAGGAAGACCAGATCCTATTGTCTGCAGAGGCCAAGGTGCAAAATCCTGATGGAGAAAAGACCCTGAAAAATAGAAGAGATAACAAGGGATTCTTAACCTAAAGCTCTGAGTACCTCAACTCTATTACAATCAGATGAAGTTAATCTTCAAAGCACGCAGCCGAGGCAAGTGCATAACTTCCCAAGGAACAATAACAGAGTGAGTCACAAGCCCACAACACAACTCCTGCCACCAACGGCTCGCCACAGTCTGCTAGAGCTGCGGCTGCCACTTAGACAACAGCAGTTCCATAAAACGTCGAAGAAACATCAACCCTAAAAAAAAGAGAGGGAGAAATAAAACAAAACCACACTTGTTTTTTTCCTCCCATTTCATTGTAATGATGGAAATAAGGGCATCATTCTGAGATTAGTGCTGCTATTTCTCCCCGGCTGGCTATAAGCGTTATACGAGTGCCTGTTGAAGAGATTTTGAAGGAATAATGCAACAACAACCCACTGAGGAGAAGGATGACAGGATCATATGCTGATTTTCCAACATTAAGAGGTATAAAACTAGTGAAACAGGATCTAAGACATGAAACCAGAAGGTTGATGATACGTTTTTTTTCTGTTACATAATCTTTGTTCCTTTTTTTTTTTTTTAAATGAATGCAAGTGTGCGCTAGAAGGCTTTAGGATGTATACAACATATGACCTCCAAGAAGAGACCCCATTTACAGGTTGAGAGAAAAAACAAGTCCGAGTTAACCCTTTCCTTGAAACACTGACAGGCTGTGTATGATGTCATAAGGAATACTAGCATAAATAAGAAGACCTGAGCCAACAAGTTGAGCCAACTCATACCACACCCATCTTCAAACTCTCTCATTTTCATGTCAACATCATACCTGCATACCTGTGATATAGTGTGCTGACGAACATGTAGACACTTTCTAAAGTACTCAAAACTGCCATTGTGGCAGTACAGTACAGCGCAAAATCACTTGCCTCAAGGCAAGGTAGACCCTACAATAATACATAGAGAGAAAAACCCAACAATCATATGACCCCCCTATGAGCAAGCACTTTGGCGACAATGGGAAGGAAAATCTCCCTTTTAACAGGAAGAAACCTCCGGCAGAACCAGGCTCGGGGCCATCTGCCACGACTGGTTGGGGTAAGAGAAGGAAAAGAGAGAAGAGAGACAGAGATTAATAACAGGTACAATTCAATGCAGAGAGGTCTATGAACACATAGTGAGTTAGAAAGGTGACTGGAAAGGAAAAACTCATTGCATCATGGGAATCCCCCGGCAGCCTACATCTATTGCAGCATAACTAAGGGAGGATTCAGGGTCACCTGGTCCAGCCCTAACTATACTTTAGCAAAAAGGAAAATTTTAGGCCTAATCTTAAAAGTAGAGATAGTGTCTGTCTCCTGAATTCAAACTGGAAGCTGGTTCCATAGAAGAGGGGCCTGAAAACTGAAGGCTCTGCTTCCCATTCTACTTTTAAATACTCTAGGAACAACAAGTAGGCCTGCAGTGCGAGAGCGAAGTGCTCTAATTGGGTGATATGGTACTACAAGGTCATTAAGACCTTGTAGTACCTTGTAGTAAGAAGATGGGGCCTGAGAATTAGAGTCAAGAGTTAGCCCTGGCTCAGACTGGAGCAGATATTGAGTTTCAAGCTGGTCTTCAGCTTTGAGTGCTTTAGTAGAGCAGAAAACCCAATATAAGAACTAACATGGTAAATGGACTAGAGTTAGTGGGACAGTCAAGAATTTTAAGAGTATCTCTGGTTATCAGGTAATATTACATCTGAGCTTCTTTCTTAGTGTAAAAATGCTATATTCAATAAAATAATAACAGGAATGCCTATTTTCATAGTTTGTGCATGTCAGTCATCTCAAAATGAAGCTAGCCATTTGAGCTTTGATCTAGTTTGATAGGTTGTAGATATTCAATAAAACAAAAATAAAAATGATGTTACAAGAAAATACAAACACTGAATACATGGAACAGCTTTTATTTTAGGCTACAGTGTGACTGGATCTGTTTCACAGTGCAAAGACAAACTGTAGACTTATAATGAATTTTACTACAAAAAAATGGCAGTCCATTCAGATTCCTCTTCAGTGCTACACAACAATATGAATTATGCACAGAGCAGGATGAATCATTCCTCTCTGACTTTACACAGATTGTCATACACGCATAGAGGGACAGAGAGGAGAAATATGGACTGAAGAAGGTGCTTCACAGAACATTTTGCAGTGATTAGAAAACGTTTTAACAGCACTGGTCACAAAAATAATACTTCATTGGCTCAATAAGCAGATAGAGAAAAGCAGTAACATTAAAGAGATTCTGTGACTGTATCAAAACAGCCCAGCACATCGCACTGCGATGCACATGGTGCAAAAATAACCAGATATTTATCTCACAGTATAGTAGAGCAAAACTGGTCGATAAAGTGAGGAAATACTTGAATGGTGTACCACAGAAGATTTACTGCAACTTTAGTGAACTCATGAGGTAAAAAACAAAATGAATTAAATGCAGTACTGAATAATGAAAGGAGAAATAAAATGTCAAAAAAACAAAAAAGTAACAAACTCCGTAAACTTTGAACAAAAAAGTGTGGCTTATTTTTGTAACCTTAAATGTAGTGCTGGTATGTGGGTATTGTAAGTATGAAGTAACCTCTTCATGCTCTTCAATTAAATTTCAATTATTATGTGAATCTATACCATTTTTTTACCTTTATAGTTTAATATAAACAGGCTGAGGTAACTTGGGTAATAGGGTAACAGTCAAACAGCACAAATCCCCATAAAACAAAACCAAAAAGAACATAATCATGCTTTTACATTAATTCAGTTATTACTTATTACCCTGAAAACCACATATACTTTTCACTGTTACATGTAAGCCTGATCAGAGTCAGTTTTATGATTTCCTCCATATAGACAGAGGAGGATAAAGTGAAAATATGATTTAGCTAATGTAATGAGGGGACATGGGTTGAAATGGTATGAAAACTGGGTAGCAGGTCTGTGCTCGACTGCAAGGCCTTAGCATCTCCTGAGCATACTGGGATAAGGGGCACAGGGGTGTGTGCAGCTCTGGTGTGTGTTTATGTGTATTTGTGTATTGTAACAGCAGAGTCAGTGTGCTCCCCTTGCATTCATTGTCCGTCCTCCTCACGCAGAAACTGGAACACGGATGAGAAATCCTTATTAGCGTAGCCGCGAGAGCACATGACTCGGTAGATCTGGTGAGCGAGGGAACCCAGAGGGACGGGTGTCTTGGTGTTGGTGGCAGTGTTTTGCGCCAAACCAAGATCCTTTAAGCACAGGCATGAGAAGAGAGGGACAAGCAGTCAGAAAAAGTGACAGGTGCAAACAGATCCTATGAACAGCTCAAGAAAACCGGTTTTCAGAAACATCTTTATTTTAGTGTGTAGGATATGAAGAAATGTCTGCCTCATTAGATGATGAGCACATACTGGATTTAAAAAAAATATTCTTGACAATTCTCTTCCTGTTAAAAGGGGGGTTCTTCATCCCCACTGTACCCAACAACCCAAGAATTCTCTATACAGATTCTTGGATTTCAGAACACTTTCATTATCAGTTTATGTATTGATAAGATGAACTGATTATTAAACACATCAGACATTAAGAATCACAAATAATACAACCAGAACACAAGCTTAGTACCTTTGCCATTAGTGTGGTTCCAAAGCCGCCCTGGTAGTTGTTGGCAGAGGGAACTCCCTCCATTACTCCAGGGACAGGGTTGTACGTGTCGCTGGACCAGCAGCGACCTGAGGACATATTTAGGATTTTTGCCAACAGCTTGGGATCCAAACCCAGTCTGCAAAAAGAAGAAAATAGAGTTAAATAAGTTCTTTGGACTATTTGTCTTTGACACATATGAAATAGTTTTATTTGTCTGAAGGTGTACAACACTAAATTACATTGCAACTAAATTACAGTTTTAACAATTCTAGCTGTTAATAATAATTTTAATTTTTATTTGCATATACTATTATATATTGTAAATATATTTATTAGTATCAGATTTAGCCATTCGTATATTTTGCCTGTTTATGTTATTGTATTTTGCACAACTCTGTTGCTTGTGAAGCTCGCACACAAGAATTTCACTCGCATGTGCTGTACCAATGTACCTGCACATGTGATGTGACAATAAAAGTGATTTGATTTGATTTAATAGCCCAAATAACACCAAATATGGTGGTTTTAAAGAAACCTAAAATATCATACTACTATTACAACATGTTTCAGACAAAAAAAGTCAGAAAATTACTTTACTTTCAAACTTTTAGCATCTTAGAATGACATGGAGAGGAAAACTTTAAAAAATGGTAGGCACAAACAAGGAAAGAGGAGTTATGCAAAATATAGGGAGGAAATGGGACAGAGTTCGGTTGAAGAGGACCAGTGGGACATAAGAAATGTGGCAAAAGGTGGGTGTGGGGGTGCCTGGTGATTGTAGTGACCCCCAATGAACCTTATGCCTCACTGTGACCATTCCTCAGTGTTAATGGCTGAAGGCTTTGTAATGCCGGCTAATGCAGTATTGATGTTTACCACTACATCTATCCTTCATCCGTCTTTCAAGAAAGTGGAGGAGGAGAAGTGGTTAAGCAGCACAGGGGAGCCATAAACCTCGCTGTCACACACAGAGGCACATTCTTAGCTCTGCTGCCCCATTTTGCAGCAACCTACTTTCATATGCAAGAGGACAAACCTCCGGACTATGATAAGAAGTAACCAAAGGCACATGAGACAAAGAAAGAGACTGAGGGTAGACAGACAGAAGCAATGAGTGAAACCGAGCAGGGAGGGTGTAACGACGGCGTCTGTGTCGACCGTTCAACATGCCATATTAATGGTTTTAAGGCCAGTATAAAGCTGACCACATCAAGTCCTGGCTGCCTCAGTTTACTGTTACTTACAGGCCTGTAACTCTATTCTGCTCTCAATATGACTATTAAACTATCATAGGTCTTTAAGGCCAGCACCCTCCCTCCTTCCCTCTCTCCACCTGGCTCTCATTCTGCCATTACTGCTGCAGTTTTATTAGCTGTCTACTAACTAATTAAGAAAAGGAATTGCATTTACACTCTCTCCATGTCTCTCCCTCCCCCTTTCCTCTCCCCTTCATCTCTTATGTGTCCGCTCAGACTCCCTAATTTTTTAACAAACAGTTTTGGAAGTGTGGCATGAGTGGTTCTGCACGCGCTGGGTTTTTTCTTCTTCTTCTTTTTTAATGGTAGTCTAGCTCATGATAGCTGCCTTGGTTTATGTCTGTAAGCATCCCTTGCCATCCTGCTTCCCCTCTACCCTTCCTCCCTCTTCCATGCTGACACCTTCTTGTCTAAGGACTCATGGGGACATATGTTTGACATCGCACAAGCCTCCCCCCCCCCCACACACACACACACACACACACACACACACACAAGCAAGTAGCCCCTCCCTGTGTTCTGGGTCAGCAGCTGAAAAGGTTACTGGCTGAGCTACAATAAAGCGCGTCCGAGCGCGCAGATCGTTTGTTATAGCGGCCATAGACGCTGACGGGGAGCTGTTGTCCTCTGTTAACGATAAATCAATGAAGTTCCCCTCTTGCTCCCATCACAGAGACACACACGACAAACTGTTCACACACACTCACACTCAGCTGCGGTTATTAGCTGACGCAGTGGTGTTGTTCCTCGCCTGCGGTAATTTGCGTGGAGAAGAGGACATGTCACGCTTTAACAAGATTGACATGGATAATCAGACATGAACGGTGTTGCTGTGTAATGCTGGTGCAGATAAAAAAAAATAAAATTAAGAAAAAAAAAAAAACAGTAAGAGAGATGGTGCTGAAGATTCAAACGAGAGGGGAGGGTGTTTATGTCCTGGGAGCTCTAGCAGGTGGAGTTCATTTGCAGCGCTGATATTAACCGTCTCTTTCATTATGATTAGCTTCTCGATCTCATCAGACGCCACAAGAGAGGAAGCCCAGCCTCTTCCCCATTTAATATATCATTAAAGAGCTAACGAGCACATACACACACACACACACACACACACACACACAAGCACTTACTATTCCATTTATAGAGGCAACAAGCGCGTTTATCACGCGAGTTTAATCTTCATCTGAACATATGCTCACGATTCATCTCAACTATAGAGAGAGGAAGGGAACGATGTGTTTGTGCTCATGTATGTTGTGGTGAACCTATTTCTGTCTCTCTGCTGAAAGGGTCTTGTTATAAACTCTGATTTGCCTGTTGTCCTCCCCATAAAAAGAACAAAGGAGCAAATATGTATGCTCCTACTTGGGCATTGGCAACTGCGTATTTGTACGCATGAATGGGCGCAGACACACAGGTTTGCGAGGTGAACTGTAAAAGTGTCATATGAGCGTCACATGGGCCAGTCGTCTCTACTCTTATCTTCATATGTATCATTAAAATCACTGCTGCTCCTCTCCACTGCTCTATGATACTCTCTGCAGCTTTTCATCCTTCTTTTACTGACTGCTTGGCTGCTTTCAAATATTACAGCAGGCCCCCCCCCCCAAAAAAAAAGAAAGAAAAAAATGGATTAAAATAATAAAATAAAGAATGTAAAGCAAATATGGATGGGAAGGAAAAGCCAAAAGCAAGGAATTGAAAATACATAGAAAGAAACGGTCTGCATGGGAGAGTGTGTTTGAGTGTGTGAGTGTGTGTGTGTGCTGATAATTGTCATGCGTGGCCATTCCTTGCACTAAGAGAACGTCACGCTCTGCTGGAGACGGCCCGAGCTTCCATCTGAGATCAACAAATTAGCTCCATGAACAGAACTCTGTGTGTGTGTGTGTATCTGCCTGCATGTACAGGTAAGGAAACACACACACACACACACACACACACACACACACACACAC
>NW_024582477.1:169981-183455 GCF_018398535.1 Haplochromis burtoni | reverse complement strand
CACACACACACACACACACACACACACACACTAAAGAAAGGGCAGCTCTATCAGGCCCAAGTCCAACATGATAAAATGTTATTGCCGTTTTCCTGCAAATTGCCTGTGAGTGCTTAGCCTCCTTTGTCTTGAATTGTGTCGGTGTGTGTGTCTGCACACATGCACCAAAGAGAGCGTTCTTTCTGCATAAGAGGCTGGGCCGCAATGCAGCATGGGAGATTTACGGGTGTGGGCTCCCTCTAAACGATGACAGTCTTTGTCAAGCCCTCTAATAAAGCCCCAGAGATTGGCTAGCAAGAAGAGGGGGAAACTGAAACACACACAGACACACACACAGACACACACACACAAAATGGAATCAAGACTGAATATGGGTCAGTCTTGAAAAGATATGAAGATAATTCACAGTCAAAGTGAAGAGATGCGGTAGTTAGTATTCCTATTTTTGTTATAGGAATACATTATAATGATGTGAATTGTGAGAAGTTGTAGTGGTAGAAAACTGCTGCCTTCAGTATATCTGGATGTAAATTTGTGTGTCTGTGTGTGTGTGCTTCAGAGACAGTGTGGCAATGTGTAAATCTGCGTTGCTCCCTTAATGCCTCCATATTTCAGAGGCCTAGTGAGGGGATTTATGTTCGACTGCTCATGCCAATTTTCCTCCTCTGTCTCAGCACAGATAAATCAGTCGCACTAACACAGCTGCACTGTGCAAAGAGGAATTCATGGACGCTCATGAACACCCGTGCAGAAAACTCGATGCAAATACCATTTTACACTGTAAAGGCCGTAAAATCGCATTATAGCCAGAGAGTAAACAGAAGAAACAGTCCATTATTGACAAGGAAAATACATAAATAGAACAGAATATAAAATCTGAAGAGTATAAAATCTATAAAAACTGATGTATAAGCTTCCTGTATGCAAGCCGCACTTAAAAATTCTACAGACCAAAACAAAGTATGGGTGCTGTGGTGCATTTTAAGTCCTCACATGATTTCTAGTGCTATAAGATTGCAGTGCAATCCACTTCACCTCCCATCATCCTCAGCTTCCTGGCCAAAGAAGCTTTGTGTCACGAGGAGGAATCATGAATGATGGGTTTTCTAGGTGGTGTTCAGTAGCAGAGGTGTGGCAGGATTCTGGTGAGAGCTCAATCAGCAAATGTAAATCAGACAATGTGGCTCCACCCCCTCATCCATCTCTCTTTAGCACAGGCGGCTCTGACTTGGGGCAGGGCTGACCCCTTCACACTCCCATAAACTACACACACACACACACACACACACACACACACACACACACATGCACCCACACATTTCTAAACCTGTATTGTAGTAGTAAATTACAGTTACAGCTACATCGCTGGCGTAGTAATTGACCTTACTGTGACAACTATATCTAACAGCAATAACAGCAGAGTTAATGTGTGGCTAAAAGGTAGTAACCTCAAAATATGTCCTTGTAATTTCACTGTACTTGTTCTTTTGTTTTTGCAAATTCATCAACAACAATAAGGAAATCTGGATCTGGATGTACTAAATCCCTGTACACCTATGTACAGCTGTGTTAGTGCTACCCACAGACAGCTATCTCTACACTAATCATTCCCATGTAAATGAATCCACTGATCATACACTTCCTTTTTATTTTATCTTTTAGCAGAGCATTTGCTTACAGTACCTGATACCAAGGTTCATGGTCTCCGCGGTCCCAATCATCCCAATCGCCAGCAGCATATTGTTGCAGATTTTAGCTGCCTAGAAGGGTGCGAAAGAAAGATTTTTATAAAGGAATTATTATGTAAATGATGAAGTCTGCAAAACAAAATATAACACACAACAGTAAATCTCAGATAATCTGACTCTGGAATAGACGAGCGAAACACTTCAATGGCCACTAATGCTTAAATGCTACATTTTTAATGGTCATCTTTGAAGTAATGGGATCATTTCAATTATTTTAAGACTTCTTTTCAAGAAAATGCAACATATTATATCATTTTAGATGTTTTTTGGTCAAATCCAATCTGGCATTTCTTTTGTTATGGTTGATAACTAGGATAATAATAATAATGATTTGGTCCTGAAGGATTTTTTCCCTCTCAACCATGGAAAGGATCCTGCCACAAACCAGCACTATTGTCCTCAGCGGATGTCCAGAGCTTCCTATGCTGCCAAGGTTACTAGCATGTTGTTTTTCCCCCCTCAGAATGCATCAAGCTGTTGAGTTTCTCACTTCTATTGTTCTTGCCATCTCTCTGTAGGATTTGCAGTTTAAGTTTAAGCTCCTAGATCCAACAACAGCTTCCAAATGGATGCGCCACACTTGGAATAATCTCCATACATGTAGCTAATGAAGAAATTCTGAAGTAGCCCACCTCTATCTACAAAACAGTTTTTAAGTGAATTATCCAATTATAAATGAGGCCCAACAATCTGGACTTCTAGCCCATCCATCCATCCATTCGCTTCCGCTTATCCTTTTCAGGGTGACTTCTAGCCCAATTTAGCCAATATAGCAAATTACCTTTTAACATGTAAACAAAAAATGTATTTCCATAATAGACTGATTCAGTGTTAATTTGAAGTTTGAGTAGACTTTATTTTGGTGGGTTTCCCAAGCCACAGACTTCATTTCAGTAAAACATGCAAATCCCATTGATATGCATGGGGCTTTGCTTTGGTATTAGGTCAATAAACAATTACTGTCACTTCATAAAGTGTCTCATGACCTGATGATGCTCACCCAGTCATCTTCTTAAGCCCACATTGCTTTGCAGGACTTTTGCTTGACTAATTGTTTGTATAGTGGCTTATTTCGATAACTATATTCATAATCAGAGGCTGCTTAGCATCACCAGGAAGATTAAAAAAATTGCACTGATTGTGAAAATATGTAGTATAACGAATGTAGAATGTGCAAGTAAAGAAACTTTAGTATGTAGACACTAAACATGAACAACACAGTTGTAAGGTGGCCATTTGGTGCTCAATTGAGCTGTCAAATGAACAAATATATATAATTGCGGGATTTGTATATGCCATATAGACACAACATCTTCGGAAATGTTTATGCAGAGTTTCATCAGGACTGGTCCACTCATCTAAGATGACATAGGGAATATACATACATTAGATCCTTTGGATAAATCATTATGAAAATAAATTACTGGAGGAATTGTAATAATATGGAAGAAGTCATGT
This sequence comes from Haplochromis burtoni, assembly GCF_018398535.1. NCBI lineage: Eukaryota > Metazoa > Chordata > Actinopteri > Cichliformes > Cichlidae > Haplochromis > Haplochromis burtoni. Next base: position 180,249 of record NW_024582477.1, on the reverse strand, counting down.
TCTTATAAAACTATTTTATTAATGCTGCAGCATTTATGGGGTCAGATTGACTAAACAGTGGAAATTTGTGTTGAGAAAGGTTCTGGTCAAATTAGGTACAATTGTTTAAGGGCATTTTCCACCCATCAATATGTAAGAAAGAATTACAGCACGGTATTTCAAAATTGCATAGTCCAGCATGTTACAATATTATTACAAAGATTATTTGTAACAATACTGTAAGCAAGATGATGCTACATGCAGCAGAAACAACTGATACTTCTATAATTATAGGAGTTATCATGATTTCTTATGTGTGCATTCTAGCCTACATTTATTCTGTTTATAAAGTTGATAGAAGTTTTGTTGCTGGTGTTTTTGTTTGTTTGTTTGTTTTGTTTTCCTTTAAAGCAATATCAGAAATCTGGAGTAAACACTGTGTGCTGTCCATGGTCCTGAAATGTGAAACACAATTGGAAATCTGAATCTCGTTAAGGTATTCAGGTAAGGTTTGTTTGGGATTTATGAAACGTGAAATTAATAGTTGATTAAAGTTGTGTTTGACTTCTGAAAAATGAACCAAAGCCAGTGGGTTGCAAAACTTTTTGGAAGAGCTATTATTTAAAGAGTTTTAATTGGAGGTTCTAAACAGTCTCCAATATACTCCGGCAAATATTATATGTACTGATAACTACATATTCTGGCAAAAAGCACAACATGAGTAGAAACTTACAAACCTCACTATATAGTTATCTGCTCAAATTTTGAAAGCTATTGTAAACATATATACGGAAAAAGACCAGACTTTCAAATGTCCACACTTTTCCATTGATAATTTTTTGCCTTGGTGTCCTATAATTTTGGCCATAGTGTCTTAGAAGTATTGGTTGAGGCATCAAATCTATGTCCCTGTGTGAAATGCTGTTTGTATTTATGCAGTCATTATGTTTAGACATTCCTTATTACCTGTCCAGTGCCGACCTGTCCGCAGTAAATAACATTTGCTCCCATGCAGGTGAGCAACTCCTTTGCTGCGTTGTATTCCTCGACCACTCCGCCTACCATGAAGGTGAGTTTGGCCATGCTGGCAGCTCCAACACCTAAACACACCACATGCTGATATTAACATTAACTGATGTGAGCACATCACTAATAAGACACACACATTTCACATATTGATGTCTAGTCTTTAAAAGTTCAACGCATATGTGCAGACCTGCAAAACACATGAAATAGTTAATGAAAACTGGAACACAAAGTTCAGGTGTTGATACGTGTTGAACTAAAATATGTGAATTTTCCACACGAGACATAATATATCAGCCATATGACTGGTTTAACACTACCAACTGTGTCTAAAAGGTCAGCTGTGCTCTGTTCTCTGTGTGCATGTGTATGCCAAACTCTTAGTGGGACAGACGTGTTAAGTAGTGCTGTACCAGAGGGACAGAGGTATCTTTAAAAGCCGATTGTTGCCATCATCCACTGCACAACTCTCATGGGATCCCTGGGCTTTTGTCTTGTCACCCCTTCTCTTTCATATACACACACACACACACGGACACACGAGCAGCTGTGCCTGAGGCCAGCCCCCTATCTCATGGGGGTATCATTGACAGGCGAGAGGGGTAATTAACTTTACACTTTATCATGTTCAATTAGGCGTCCCTCCCCGTGCCTGATGGCTTAAGGAGCGTGCCATGTTGTAGGAGGCAACCTCACCCCACTGACTCACAGCCCACCCTCTCCACAGGGTCCTTAATGCTGAAATAACCTCTTTTCAGAGTAGGCTGAATCCAGCCGGTCTGAGTCTCTTATGCAATGGCTCCTTTCCCTCTATGCTTCAGTGATTAGCCAGTGTCAGTTAAAGCTGATTATTATTAATATTTGTCTAAATAAACACACAAATATGCTTTTGGGACAGCCGAAATCACCAGATTATGAACCTGGAGGAACCCTCTGAACTTTACATTCAATTTCATTAGCTGTGTTGTTAAATGTACACATTAAAATAACTTGGTTAGGTTCAGCAAATGTTTTGATTAAATATTTCAAATTCACAGGAGCGAGACCCACTTCATTATCACCTCTACACTGGGCCAGTGCTAAAGGACATCTTTTGTATATGTCTGCAGTAACAATGACTTTGCATAGCCCAGAATGATGAAAGCTCTACCAGGGTAGATTTAAAAAAAAAACAACAACTCAAACCCAAAAAAACACTACCAACAAAAACACAATGAGAATAGAGCAGCACTAAAAAATACGTTATTATTTATTTTTCCTGTAAGAAAAAAAAACAAGAGGAAAGTGTAGAATGAGGATATGTAGTTTGACTGTCTTTTACGGGGGCCATCCACCCATAATGAAAGCCTTAACAGTGAAAGCCTAATAATGTCGGTGTTAATAATTAAAAGGGAATTACTGGGGACAAAGCAGCTGAAATCTAATTGTTAGATGTCACTGCAGAGGCAAGGAAAGGAGAGGAAAGACAGGGTTTATAGTAAATTTCCATTGCTCAAATATCCCCCCCCCCACCTTCTTTAATTGGCTGTGCTCTTGTCACATATATGATCATGCCACTACACTGTATGTGTGTGTCTGTGCATGTGTATATCAGTGATGAGCTGTCAGAAGGTCATTAGGGCCACATAATGAAGCCCAAAGCCCATGCTGCAGCAGCTGCATACGGACCACGGCTAACATGCGCTCAACATACGGCCGCCACACACACCAATCATACACACATATGGTCCACAGACATGATGGATTCTCTTCCCTTCTTGCTATTTGATGTCTTCTTATTTATTTGCTTAAATTCTTTTTAGCATAATTGATTCGAGTTTTATTTGATGTAACAAAGTTTCCATTTAATGGCAGAACAGTTTTTTTTAGTCTAAAAAAATGGAAACTGGATTTTACTCCAGTATCGAGCACATAGTGAACAGTGTGGCGTGCAGTGAAGTCACAGAATTCTCTTCACATTTTCATTAAAGTAATGGAAATAAATAAATAAATACATGAATAATAATAATAATAATAATAATAATAATAATAATAATAATAATAATAATAATAATAATAAGTACAATTACCTTCACTTTTTTTTTCTTCTGATATTTTTACCATCCCATTTTGCAGTTTCTATGCTGCAGGCTGAGCCTCACAAATACAGATACACACACACACAATGAGAAAGAGCAGTGTGACGACTGTGCTGGTTCATTAGTGGAGATCACTGTTTGCGGACGACTAAAGAGGAGATTATTGATAACACAGTCAACGTGCTGATCGATATATCTCACTAAGGAGAGAAAGAAAGCGAGTGAGCCAAAAGAGAGCAAGAGAGAGGGATAAAGAAAGAAGTACGAGGAGAGAGCGGTGCAGAGATGACAGCAAAGAAGGAAAATGATCTCTCTCTTTTTACCTCCCAGCATCCCTCCCTCAAATTAACTAATCACCCATAATAAGCTCTTATGATGTGTAGTGGATTTCTATAAGGAGTGACACCAGGATGATCGAAGATCCTTGTTTGTAGCAGAATAACACATCATTAGCATAACAGTGTGTGTATGCGTGTGTGTTACTGTGTGTATACACTGTGTGGGTATCAGTGGGTCCATTCTTTGTGCATTTGTGTCTGTATGTATGTCGGTATAAAGTGTGATTTTAATATTGTGTCTATGCGCTGAATGTACTTTCATAGGGTATTTATTGTGTGTGGTGTATGTGTGAGGGGACGTCCCATTCTCGGGCCGGTCCTGTCAGAGACGGATTAAAGAAGAATCCTAATGAGGCTTCCTGAGCGCCGGGTATGCTGGCTCATCCATCCCAGCGGGAGTGACAGTCCTGGATCATTAGCACTGCACAACTACACAACGCCCCCTAGGGGGAACGAGAGAAGGTGTGTGTATATGTGTGGGGTTGGGGGGTTGGGGGGCACCTATGATAGAAGATTCAAGCTAGAGACAGTAATGGAGGGATGAGGATGCTAAGAAGATATCCACAAGGAATGACAAAGCAACTATATATTGAATAATAAATGGAGGCATACACAATTATGCAAGAGTGCTACAAACAATACACAATGTCAACTCTTTCAAGCACTCCCAAAAAATTGTACAGGGGCATGTTCATCTTTATTCCCAAACTGGTACGTAATACTTTCCTGGGAAATAACCACCACCTTCCTCGGTCACGTTCGCTTACCAACATCCAGGGGACATGTTTGGGTTGACAGAGTGGTGGATGCTTACCTCCTCTTCCCAATATCAACCAAAGTAAATATTCTCAGACCGAGCTGAAGTTTGCTGGACTATTAACTTTGACTCTGACATAAAAGGTTGAATGAAAGGAGAAAAAAAGTGTCTCTTAACGCATTGTAGAAAGGATGGAAGGGTAAGACATTTAATGTGCTTATGTGAGTGTCTGTGAGGCCCATGCAAGCCCCTTTATCTCAAATCCTCTATTACCAAAAGACTACTTAATAAGCAAGCAATCAAGCGCCGTTAGGACAGATGCTCAACAGCAGGCTTCGATGACAGCCTTTAACCATGAACATAAGAGACTGAAACTACTTGTGTGAGGGCAAAGGAAGATCAGAGACAGAGCTCTGGTTTGGGCTGTTTGTAGTAAATGCTAAGTTCATTAGCACTTCTTTCATTTCACACGAAAGAATCAACCAAAGCAATTCATGACAGCCATATAAGCCTTTTAAAACTGAGCTCTTTTTGAAGTGGTGCGTGCAAGTACAAAGCAAGTGACAATGAGCGTGAACATGTGCACGCAGTATCTGTGCACGTATGCGAGTATCAGAGGCAGGTGCAGATCTCAGAGTTGGCCGCCAGTAAGACGTCAGTTGGAGGTTCTGAGGCTCCGTCTCAGAGTTACGAGCCGCATGTAAACCAGTAGCCACTTTTTATTGGTGGTGGGTTTAAATTAAACTACATTTGTGAATATGAGGCTACACAAACAAGACAAAATGGCAGACACACATGCACACACAAGAATGGATGTTCCCAATGTTTGGTAATGAATGACGCATTTGACAACGTTCCAAAAGCCTGCTTTTTTTTCCCCCGCGGAGAGATTAAACGGAAAAACACTTGGAGCAAAGGCAACACCTATAATATCATTAGAGCTCCACAAAACACACAATTTCCTCAAATGATAATGTAACTGCTCTTACTGCAAGAATGCCACGAAAGCTTTAAGGATACGCAAAACTTCATATCACACCTCTGGGTTTGAATGTACTTGGTGTAAACAAACTCTGGCACTGGCAATAGACTAGACTGTTTGTCTTTAACTATATGCACATGCAAAGTTACTCTGGCGCAACCACAGTCATCTATAATTCAGAATGAAAAGTGCCTTCACACTTAATAGAGTAACAGGCTTAAACGAATAAGAGTTGACTGCTTAGAATTAAAATCAGTGGGGTAGGATGTTTACAGGCCAACAATGCAGCCTCACGTGATCCACCATCATAATTACACGCGAGAGCAGATCTTTTTCGCAAACAAATTAAAACCCTGAATGGGCCCCCGTAAAAAGTGGAAAGGATATCGAGTAAATAAGTGAAATGGGACGAGGGTGTGCGTTAGCCCACATCGGCAGGAAAAAAAAATCAGCAGTTTCAACAGGTTTTTGCTGCCAATTTTACTAATGCCACTCTGTTGTGTTAAAAACAGACACTTTATCAGCTCCACTTAACGAGCGCAGCCCCATGAGAACTGACTCCTGCACACATATACTCTGTGAGAACCTCGTGTGAGCAGGCGACTGCAAAAAGTTTGGGTTTGGGGGGAAAAAATTTGAGAGAACAAAATTGTTGCATGTAAATTTACGACAGTCTTGAGAATTTGGTTTGCAGTGCCTGTCCACTTACCATCAGGTCAGGCCTCATCATGATCATCACCATTATTATCATCATCATCATCAGTAACTGATCTTTTCCAGAGGGGAGTACCTGGTCAATTGTAAGTGACAGAATGGAGCAAGCAAGAGAGAGCCACAATCAATCCTTTGCCCGGCCCAATGAGACTCATCTAGGATAGACCAAGTTAATAATGATGCTCAATTAGGCTGTTAGCAGGCAGACACACACACACACACACACACACACACGCTTTTCTACAGACAAAATGTTAATTCACGTGTAGATGAGTGTCATGCAGTGTGACGTTTGGGCTACGTTTGATGGACAGAGACTTTTTGTATGACGTATAGACCAGCTGACTATTTGTCTGCACGCTCACGTCCACAGCAGATGACACAGGGGCAGAGTTGTGAGAACCAGTCTCCCAGCTGCTATGGGTCCACCTCCATCTGGAGCATAGGCTAGAACCCCCACATCACCACCGCTCCATCATCGTCATCATCACCCTGCCTGGTCACTTTACCACCCTACACACTCCCTCACTCCCCCTCCATGTCACCAGGGCCTGTCAGCAAGACGCTTGTTATGCTAATCTAGTCTTTGGACGATGGCCACTCTCTAGTACTGGTTAGCCGTGACAGACTGCGACAGCACCACCCCCTGCCTGTCCAACCTGATTCCTTAACTCAGTCTTAAGAGTCCCCACCAACCTTCAGGCTCATCTTCTTAAATAATTCTATTCCCAGACTGGATTAGGTTTCACGAAAACATTTAGACTGGGTTTTAATGAGACACACAAGTGCTACCCTATTACTGTTCTACCTATCACACTATGTCGCATTTCTAGATTTTTGCCAGTTTTTCCAAAATACCAGAGTGAAATATCTGTAAAAATACAGCACTAAATATACATGCATAAATATATAGTGTAAAACGCTTTAAAAACTATTCAACAAAGACAGAAAATACAGATATATAGTGTAAGCTTTTGAAAGCTGTGCTGTAGTAAGGCAACACAACAGTGAAATGGTGCAGAGTGATTAAAAATCTGTTAGCTTCTATGTTAGAAGAACCAAAGCACAAATACTCTGTTACTTTATGTAAGTAGAGTATTCAGGTATTTGTACTCCAGTATTTATTTTTTGGATAACTTATGTTTACTCCTTACATTTTATATATGTACTTTCTACTCCTTACATTTTCAAAAAAACCCAAACTCATTACTTAAGGTTCAGCAGAATCATCTATAGGGTTTAACTGGACTGGAAGGAGTGCAGGAGTTCGTAAGGTGTGGTAATGTCGTAAGTGTCAGGCAATTTCAAATGCAACATTTCTATCAGCTCAAAAAACATTAGCAAACACACAAACTGTTTGTGTGCAGTTGTAGGTACAGCTGTTGTATTTTCCAGGGAGAAAGCTAACTTCACTCAGAGATGGAGAAAAATGTAGGAAGACAGACAGGACAGGGCAGGACAGGATTTAAAGCTAAGGACTGCTCAGTGACACTTGATAAACTAAAAATTTAAAGCTTGCATGTAATGTCATAATTTTACTCACATATTGAATTTGTATATAATATGTAGTGTGGTGAATTCGCAGTAAAGCACTGTGTTGGACTAGTGCACAGTGGCTGTGGTGCTCATGGTCAGGTTTAGGTTGCATCAAGTGTAGCAGAGATGAATTTGCATTTAAGCTGATGATGCTTACATTTATTCACTGAATTTAGACTTTGTACCAATTGTATACCTTCTAGTATAAAGGCAGTATAAACAGCATAGCGCCAGTGTAAGGGATGGACAACAGCCAAGACAGCTGTGAAATTGCTGACATATTGTTGAATTCAGTTGCGTAAATCTACAAAGAGCAGCAGGTCAGCTGATCACAGCCTGCACAGTAAGAAAATCTACTAAAGCTCACAATGGAAGTTATTGGGAGCTGTGATTTTTTTTCCTATGCTGAGACACTACACAGATCTTAGTGTTCGCCCACCTGCTGGATCCCACTGTAACCCCTGACTGTACTCATTTTACTGTTTAGCTGTGGAGGCAAAGTCCCCCACTACAAAGTAGGCTACAGAAAATAGTTAGATTTTAAAATGATCTTTCAGTGCTTATGTTCTATATAACTAATTTAAGCTGTTAAGATGTTTTGGAATTTGGACTTGAATAAGATTTGTATTCTCATCTACTAATATTATTTTATTATTATATTAATATAGCACAAGGTTCAATTTCCTTTGTACAAAAATGGTTAGAAAAATGAGCTCCTTTTTACTTTCTTATTTTGAGTACATTTCAGAGCCTGTACTTTTTCCACCTCTGACAATCTCAAAGAATTTCACCTTCAGCAGACTGTGAGTAACATTTGAGAGCTAGAGTGAACGAGTGAGTGGTTTCCTGCAAATCTCTAGAGGCAAAAAACAACTTGGTCCATATTTTATGATAAATGTGGCTAAAGAAACTAAGATTCGTAAGTACAATGACACATTGAAGACTATTTCAAGTATCACAGCTGAAAACTTCCAAAAATCAAGTTTTGAATAGGTAAAATGTAATCAAAGGAATTAGTGTTACATTTTGACAGTTACAATTACAACAAGGGTTTATTGGCCAGCTTTTGCCCTGAGCTATGAACTCTATCACACAGTCTTCATCAGACACTGGAGTTTGCCTGCTTCTCACTTAACTGCTGACCAGCAAGGGGAGTCACTGTTCAGATTTAATTTGTAATGCCTCTGGTCTATGTTCACTTAAGAAATGCACAAGAAAAGCTTTTTCCAACTACTATTACCAGAGAAAAGGCTTTCCTGCTTTACAATTAAAAAGTATTCAGGAAAAGGTAAACTAATAAATGCTAATAATCTTAATTATACTGCTTTTTCTGTTTTATTATTTGTGCATATCAGTTTAAACCGTAGTCAAAGTTGATTTTTTTGGAAGAAGATCTAGTGGACTGGAAGTGTTGACTGATGGACAAACTAGCGCCAGCCTTGGCTTGAACAAGCTCCTACAAGCTGAAGGATGACGTTCAAACTGTCAGCAAATGACACACTGCAAAGCTAAGGTTGAGTTGATGTGGTATGGATATGATTAGAGTGGTGTTGAGACTCAGCCTAAATAGGTAGTTAGCGGAGAATTATAAGACCTCGCAAACAAGCAACATTAGCCCAAATTCCTACAGTCCCACAGCAGCTAGGCTGCCTCTTGCTTTCATTTGCACCGACAGCTGACTTTCCCAGCAATGGGAAAAACACAATGAAAGGTTTTTAGGGCCTTTTTAAAGCCATCGTCCGTTAGCAATGTGGCAGCCCACCATGGGCACACAGACACAAACACAGGCATTCTGGGTAATTACTGCTAACGACCCACCGCTTGTCAGCCAGACCTCCTATTTTTGCCATCGCTGTGCCAACACCCTTGGCCTGTGACATCAGAGCTTGTTTTGTTGTGGGACAACTTTGCATGTGGATGCTTTTAATGACTCCAGACAGTGACAGACGTGTGTTGTGTGTGCGCAAGCAAACATCAGCATGCATAAAGAACCACAATCTAAGTTAATATAATTGTGTCTGGATAAAAAAAGATGTTCAGAGAGTGCAGATAAGAACATTTGAACACACACTGTGTGTGTGTGTCCACGTATGTGTGTGCGTGTACCAGAACACATCTGGCTGTGGCACTGCACAGCTGGCTAGTGCAGGGCTAAAGCCAAGATGTTGGTCAATGTGCAAGAATGGAAGCCAGCAGGATGCCCATGAGAAGAAAGTGAAAGTTTTTTTGACTGCTCTTTTTAAGAAGGGTTATGACTGTGCAATTCAGATCCCACGCCTGCCTGCCAAACCTCTAGTGACGCACACAACATACAAACACACATTTCTGTGTAAAAAACACCACCTCACACAGCACAGAAAAGGGATTTATTTTATATCAAACGAAATTCTACATTAAAAATAAAAACAATGCTCAAACCACAAAAAGAGCAGGCTGTGTCTGCAAAAGTTTAACAGTACAGCAGATCACGGCAAGTCTGCTCAGTGTGCTCAGAGGGAAACTGAACCAGTTCTGACTGGATAACACTTTGCCTTGAGTCAGTGAGATCAAACATGTTCAAATGATAGCGTGATATAAATGATACTCAATGACAGAAAACTGTGAGAAGTACTTTAAATTAAATATAATGATACCATTTATCAGGTTGACACAAGACATGAATGATTTTTAAGTCAGATGACATATTTTCACTTAACTTTTATTTCAAACTATCTTTCTTTTACTAAGCATACTCTATCAATATAACCAATATTAAATAATTATTCTCAGAACTAAGGCGCTTCCGTCCACATTTTTCCCCCGTCTCTCTCTCTCTCACACACACACACACACACACACACACACACACACACACACAC
>NW_024582477.1:112279-168215 GCF_018398535.1 Haplochromis burtoni | reverse complement strand
ACACACACACACACACACACACACACACGCTTTTCTACAGACAAAATGTTAATTCACGTGTAGATGAGTGTCATGCAGTGTGACGTTTGGGCTACGTTTGATGGACAGAGACTTTTTGTATGACGTATAGACCAGCTGACTATTTGTCTGCACGCTCACGTCCACAGCAGATGACACAGGGGCAGAGTTGTGAGAACCAGTCTCCCAGCTGCTATGGGTCCACCTCCATCTGGAGCATAGGCTAGAACCCCCACATCACCACCGCTCCATCATCGTCATCATCACCCTGCCTGGTCACTTTACCACCCTACACACTCCCTCACTCCCCCTCCATGTCACCAGGGCCTGTCAGCAAGACGCTTGTTATGCTAATCTAGTCTTTGGACGATGGCCACTCTCTAGTACTGGTTAGCCGTGACAGACTGCGACAGCACCACCCCCTGCCTGTCCAACCTGATTCCTTAACTCAGTCTTAAGAGTCCCCACCAACCTTCAGGCTCATCTTCTTAAATAATTCTATTCCCAGACTGGATTAGGTTTCACGAAAACATTTAGACTGGGTTTTAATGAGACACACAAGTGCTACCCTATTACTGTTCTACCTATCACACTATGTCGCATTTCTAGATTTTTGCCAGTTTTTCCAAAATACCAGAGTGAAATATCTGTAAAAATACAGCACTAAATATACATGCATAAATATATAGTGTAAAACGCTTTAAAAACTATTCAACAAAGACAGAAAATACAGATATATAGTGTAAGCTTTTGAAAGCTGTGCTGTAGTAAGGCAACACAACAGTGAAATGGTGCAGAGTGATTAAAAATCTGTTAGCTTCTATGTTAGAAGAACCAAAGCACAAATACTCTGTTACTTTATGTAAGTAGAGTATTCAGGTATTTGTACTCCAGTATTTATTTTTTGGATAACTTATGTTTACTCCTTACATTTTATATATGTACTTTCTACTCCTTACATTTTCAAAAAAACCCAAACTCATTACTTAAGGTTCAGCAGAATCATCTATAGGGTTTAACTGGACTGGAAGGAGTGCAGGAGTTCGTAAGGTGTGGTAATGTCGTAAGTGTCAGGCAATTTCAAATGCAACATTTCTATCAGCTCAAAAAACATTAGCAAACACACAAACTGTTTGTGTGCAGTTGTAGGTACAGCTGTTGTATTTTCCAGGGAGAAAGCTAACTTCACTCAGAGATGGAGAAAAATGTAGGAAGACAGACAGGACAGGGCAGGACAGGATTTAAAGCTAAGGACTGCTCAGTGACACTTGATAAACTAAAAATTTAAAGCTTGCATGTAATGTCATAATTTTACTCACATATTGAATTTGTATATAATATGTAGTGTGGTGAATTCGCAGTAAAGCACTGTGTTGGACTAGTGCACAGTGGCTGTGGTGCTCATGGTCAGGTTTAGGTTGCATCAAGTGTAGCAGAGATGAATTTGCATTTAAGCTGATGATGCTTACATTTATTCACTGAATTTAGACTTTGTACCAATTGTATACCTTCTAGTATAAAGGCAGTATAAACAGCATAGCGCCAGTGTAAGGGATGGACAACAGCCAAGACAGCTGTGAAATTGCTGACATATTGTTGAATTCAGTTGCGTAAATCTACAAAGAGCAGCAGGTCAGCTGATCACAGCCTGCACAGTAAGAAAATCTACTAAAGCTCACAATGGAAGTTATTGGGAGCTGTGATTTTTTTTCCTATGCTGAGACACTACACAGATCTTAGTGTTCGCCCACCTGCTGGATCCCACTGTAACCCCTGACTGTACTCATTTTACTGTTTAGCTGTGGAGGCAAAGTCCCCCACTACAAAGTAGGCTACAGAAAATAGTTAGATTTTAAAATGATCTTTCAGTGCTTATGTTCTATATAACTAATTTAAGCTGTTAAGATGTTTTGGAATTTGGACTTGAATAAGATTTGTATTCTCATCTACTAATATTATTTTATTATTATATTAATATAGCACAAGGTTCAATTTCCTTTGTACAAAAATGGTTAGAAAAATGAGCTCCTTTTTACTTTCTTATTTTGAGTACATTTCAGAGCCTGTACTTTTTCCACCTCTGACAATCTCAAAGAATTTCACCTTCAGCAGACTGTGAGTAACATTTGAGAGCTAGAGTGAACGAGTGAGTGGTTTCCTGCAAATCTCTAGAGGCAAAAAACAACTTGGTCCATATTTTATGATAAATGTGGCTAAAGAAACTAAGATTCGTAAGTACAATGACACATTGAAGACTATTTCAAGTATCACAGCTGAAAACTTCCAAAAATCAAGTTTTGAATAGGTAAAATGTAATCAAAGGAATTAGTGTTACATTTTGACAGTTACAATTACAACAAGGGTTTATTGGCCAGCTTTTGCCCTGAGCTATGAACTCTATCACACAGTCTTCATCAGACACTGGAGTTTGCCTGCTTCTCACTTAACTGCTGACCAGCAAGGGGAGTCACTGTTCAGATTTAATTTGTAATGCCTCTGGTCTATGTTCACTTAAGAAATGCACAAGAAAAGCTTTTTCCAACTACTATTACCAGAGAAAAGGCTTTCCTGCTTTACAATTAAAAAGTATTCAGGAAAAGGTAAACTAATAAATGCTAATAATCTTAATTATACTGCTTTTTCTGTTTTATTATTTGTGCATATCAGTTTAAACCGTAGTCAAAGTTGATTTTTTTGGAAGAAGATCTAGTGGACTGGAAGTGTTGACTGATGGACAAACTAGCGCCAGCCTTGGCTTGAACAAGCTCCTACAAGCTGAAGGATGACGTTCAAACTGTCAGCAAATGACACACTGCAAAGCTAAGGTTGAGTTGATGTGGTATGGATATGATTAGAGTGGTGTTGAGACTCAGCCTAAATAGGTAGTTAGCGGAGAATTATAAGACCTCGCAAACAAGCAACATTAGCCCAAATTCCTACAGTCCCACAGCAGCTAGGCTGCCTCTTGCTTTCATTTGCACCGACAGCTGACTTTCCCAGCAATGGGAAAAACACAATGAAAGGTTTTTAGGGCCTTTTTAAAGCCATCGTCCGTTAGCAATGTGGCAGCCCACCATGGGCACACAGACACAAACACAGGCATTCTGGGTAATTACTGCTAACGACCCACCGCTTGTCAGCCAGACCTCCTATTTTTGCCATCGCTGTGCCAACACCCTTGGCCTGTGACATCAGAGCTTGTTTTGTTGTGGGACAACTTTGCATGTGGATGCTTTTAATGACTCCAGACAGTGACAGACGTGTGTTGTGTGTGCGCAAGCAAACATCAGCATGCATAAAGAACCACAATCTAAGTTAATATAATTGTGTCTGGATAAAAAAAGATGTTCAGAGAGTGCAGATAAGAACATTTGAACACACACTGTGTGTGTGTGTCCACGTATGTGTGTGCGTGTACCAGAACACATCTGGCTGTGGCACTGCACAGCTGGCTAGTGCAGGGCTAAAGCCAAGATGTTGGTCAATGTGCAAGAATGGAAGCCAGCAGGATGCCCATGAGAAGAAAGTGAAAGTTTTTTTGACTGCTCTTTTTAAGAAGGGTTATGACTGTGCAATTCAGATCCCACGCCTGCCTGCCAAACCTCTAGTGACGCACACAACATACAAACACACATTTCTGTGTAAAAAACACCACCTCACACAGCACAGAAAAGGGATTTATTTTATATCAAACGAAATTCTACATTAAAAATAAAAACAATGCTCAAACCACAAAAAGAGCAGGCTGTGTCTGCAAAAGTTTAACAGTACAGCAGATCACGGCAAGTCTGCTCAGTGTGCTCAGAGGGAAACTGAACCAGTTCTGACTGGATAACACTTTGCCTTGAGTCAGTGAGATCAAACATGTTCAAATGATAGCGTGATATAAATGATACTCAATGACAGAAAACTGTGAGAAGTACTTTAAATTAAATATAATGATACCATTTATCAGGTTGACACAAGACATGAATGATTTTTAAGTCAGATGACATATTTTCACTTAACTTTTATTTCAAACTATCTTTCTTTTACTAAGCATACTCTATCAATATAACCAATATTAAATAATTATTCTCAGAACTAAGGCGCTTCCGTCCACATTTTTCCACACACTCTCTCTCTCACACACACACACACACACACACACACACACACACACACACACACACACACACACACACACACCTAACTCAAAAAGTATGACAGTGCCCTGTTTGGGTAGGGTGCCATCTCCTGGTTGGAACAGAGCATGTAACTGCCCAGAGGTGTGCAAAGCAGGGGTGTGGGGTTGGGAGGGTGGGGTGAGGGGGGTTGTTAAGCTCTCTGAAATTGGTTACCAAGTTGTCACTGGGACATTCTTTCACAACCTGTCTTTACAAGTTTGGCTTGGCAACACCACGAGATGAGATAGATGTCTCCGACCAAATATATCTCATTTACAACAGCAGGAAAATAACAATTCTTAGATTGTAGAGATTGAATGCACTTATTCAAAAACTACATGGCTGAGTTTTATTAAACTTTGTGGAAAGGTTAAGTATGAGTAAAGGAAGGACACTTTCATTTTTATGTGGATCTGGATAGCTTTTTTAAAATAGCAGAATAAGGCATTTGCCTTGGTGGGGACTATGCTCACCAAATGCATAAATCAATGGATCAAAATTATAATTTATTATCAAAAAATTTTCACTTAATTTTTCATCAATTTTCTACTTAGAATGTGCTGGCACTGTGCTCTAAAGTCAGTACCTGGATTTCTGGATATGACTTATGAATGTCTAATGTGACACTGGATGGGCAGGTGCATATAAGGAAAGAATGTCTAGCTGCAGAGACCTGCTAGGTAGCAAGTAAATCATTGGTCACCTCAAGCCAGTTAAAGAGGCCTAGTAAGGAACAGGAGAGGAAGAATGCTGCCAGGGGACTGCACACAAACACTGTCTATAGTGTTTAAACAGTATATGTGCTAAGGCAGAGTAACAAGCTTAAGACTCTGATCTCACTCACTGCAGCCGCTCTGTGCTGCAGACGCCAGCTGGTAAACATGCCGAAAATGGGATAAGGCTATGTTTGTATGGGAGACCGCGGGAGTTTCAGGGTTACGAATTAAAGATTGTGCAATAAAAAGGAAACAGACCGTGATCAGAGTTCGTACTCTGACATGCAGGGGTGTCAGCATGTTGAAATCCTTAACTGCATACCTGAATCAGAAGAACTTTGTGGTTGTGTATGTGAAAGAGAGAAAGAGACAAAGACAGAAAGACTGAGAAAGATGGACAGTTTTACTGCGATGTATCTCCTTCATGTCTTATCTTCCTCTCCCCCTCTTCTCCTGTCCTCCATGTGAGGGCAGTTTCTCTCTTCTTTACGACTCTTTATCTGACATGAAAGGCACTAACATGGGATACCCGCCATTACGGCTCCATCAACATGAAAAGCTCTGACATGGGATTCTCCACTGCAGCTCAGCCCATTAAGGACGACTGGCGATCCTGTGCTCTGTCAAGAAGCTGTCACAAGTAGACAGCGCCAACATAATGAGGACTTAAAACCTTAACCTTGCCTTTAAGACCCCTGGTCAAAAGCTGCAATAAAAGCCTTAAGAGGGCACCTACTGGCTGGCCCGCTCAGTAATTACAATCCGTGTCTGAGCATTAACCCAAAAGGTCCAATAGTTTAGATATACAAAAGAGTGTGAGACAGTTCAGAACTGAGGTTGAAGGGTCACAGGCCTAATACTGTGGTTGGCACAGTTGAATAAATAAACCAGCTGTCTAATTCTACTTTTCACAATGCCAACTAACGTCTCTCTTTTTTCTTTATGTATTTCAAGTCAAGAATGAGCAAATCAAAAACACATAAATCAAGGGAAAGACTTTACAGAATCGAAGACACCAATTGAGGTGTGCTTGCTTACTAATAATTTGTTTGACACAATACCTCCTGACACTGGGGCATCCATGAACACAGCACCCTTCTTCTCTGCAGCAACTGCCATTTCTCTAGATACAGCAGGATCAATCGTGGAGGAGTCAATTAACAAGGTCCCCTTCTTTACCTTCCTGCACCGGGTAAGAGAGAATAAACGAACACATGGATTATGGTAATCAAACTAAGTCCTATCTATTTTTTAAACACGATGAAATCTCCACTTACCATTTATAGATTTTAAAAATACAAAGAGAAGATACATAAATGTCACAGAAATCACAGAGACACCAACAATAACATGTCTTACTTGAGGATGCCATTTGGGCCTGTGTATACTTCTATGACATTGGGACTAGAGGGGAGCATGGTGATGATGCGGTCTGCTTTCTCTGCAACGTCTGCTGGGGAGTCCACTACCTGAAAACCATCACCACAAAATACCCCACTTGATTTTGTGACAGCCTGTCAACTGTCGCACAGAGAAGCTGTAAATTATTGCACAAATAAGTGTTTACATGTGTAAATGCAATGTGTTACTGAGAGTTTATTACCTGGGCACCAGTGTCCTGCAGCTCCTTGCAAGACTGAGGAAAGACATCGGTAGCAATGACAGGATACCCATTTTTTAACAGGTTTTTAGCCATGGGACTGCCCATGTTTCCCAGACCAATAAATCCCACTGGTGTCTTTGAGGCCATTGATCGTGTTGATACTGTTGTAAAAACAAGATTTAGTTGAAATCAGGAGCAAAATCACGAAATCTGAATGAAGACAATACTGCTTTCTACTCCAGGTAGTGCTGTAGACATTTCCCTATGACTAATACCTGGTGTAAAATTCTAACATTATCCAGAAATAAATTAACTAATTAAAAGTGGTTAAAAATATCTCTGATCTCAGTCAGTCCAGTCAGGCTATTAACCACTTCTAGCTTAGCCAAGATCCAGACAGGTTAAAACACAATGGAAACTCTGGCAGTGGACCAACCAGACTGCAACAACAGGATTAGGAAGGGAAGAAAAAGCACAAACGAAAGGCCTAAAGCTTAAATTCAACCAAGTCTTCACCACACTCAGGAGACCAACTTCTCCCATCTCTCTGTAATACTTAAATGACGACAGGGTATTCTCCAGTGCTGGACTAAAATGACCAAACTTCAAAACTTCAAGTACTGGATACGTAACAATGAATAAGCTTTGTGCTAATGACACACTAACATCTAATGCAGAGGCATATCCATTCTGACAAATCAGAGCTCTACAGAAGAAGAAGAAGAAGAAGAAGAAGAAGAAGAAGCAGCTGCTTTATGGTCCATATTGAAAAAAAACATGCATTTACCACTGCACCAAAATCCCCAATTAAAATCCCTCATGTCAAAAATCACCATATATTTTATAGAACCAAAAGGTACTACACAACAGAAAAAAGTGTCATCTTATTCTGCAGTATAAGATGACAGCACCTTTTTTTTTTTTTTTAAACACACTGAATTTTATTCCAATATTGCATCGCTTTATTAGTATAATAGCACAGTGCATTACACTGAACTGCAAACGGCAACTTTTAATAAAAGATTAATACTTATAACTGGATGTTACTTTCTCAGGTATTGCTTGCTATACATGGCTTTCTAAGGTAGCACACTCAGCTGGTGTAACACAGTACAGCACATGTTTGCTTCTGAAACATTTTTAAAACGGCATTTACTTCAGAAACATATAAACCAGATAATAGAAAGTGGAGTGAAGAAATCTTTTGCACAAAATTATTGAATGATTTGTTGTTGTTGTGTTTTATTTATTTTATTAATTGTGCACCAATTATTAAATTAATTGGGTCATGACAGTACATCAATCTATCTGAATAACTGATTTATAGAAATTTAATAGGGTTACAGCCCATTTAAAGTGTTTGATGGGTTATCTTCTAAACTACACTGAAATCGTTTATATCAATAGTCACTGTAGCTAATTCATAAGAAACAACCTAGCGTGTCTTGTTTGCACTGTAGGAGCCATGAACAGAGTATGTGTTTGCAACAGTGATGCAATGGAAGCTAGTGTTTTTATGTAGCGCAGATTTGTGAGTGGCAATTAAATATTCATATGAACTACCTAAAACCAACATATCGCATATTCCTACTGAGGTCCAAAATGAGCTTTTCGTGCCATTGCTATTTCAGTGTGCTCGTCTTTGTTGCGCATAGTGATATTCAACTTGGTGACATCGTCCACACTGCAAACACCTAAGTATTCATACTTTCTTCAGAGGGCTAACGAGCTAGCTAACAAGTACAACATGACTATTCCGCTTGAATTTACCTGTGACCACACATTCGTAAATGAATGAAACGATGCGGAAAAAAACCCGTCAACATAAGCGAATACATTACCGAAGGCAACGTTGACATGCTTACTCCACCTTAACCATATATATCGAGACCCTCTGAACAGCGAAGCCATACTTCTTTCCCCTTGACCTCGTACGGTGACAGCTGTCAGAGCCAGGAAAGCTACGCCGAAGGGTTATGATCGACAGCATTTTCCACCAATCGTAACGGGGGATAAGTTTGCCAAGCCAATGAAAACGAGGCAAAAGCGGGATATCCTGTGCTTTTACTTATAAATGCTCTTTCAGTCTGTACAACCATTCACTGCCATGGTTTTAAATGAAAATAAAAAACGTAAATTCATTACGTTAAAAACCGAGGTTAAATGCGCAGTCTGTTTTCTGGTTTTTTAAATTAATGGCATGTTGTTAGAGTTGGCAAATGACCCTAAACAGTTATCGTATTAAGTCAGATTTTTTTTTATAAGTGAAATAAACAAGGATAATAATTAAAGTGATTTAAGTCACCCGAGTAAGTAATAAAGTTGTTACGTTGACCTCTTGTCGTCTCCTCTATTCCCAGCAGCATCACTGGTACTTCTCAGCATCCCGGAAGTCCAGCATCATTTTCTCTTTCAGGAAGAGAGAGACGCATCATCGCCAGAGCTTTGACAACAACGGGGACACTGGCAAAAACATCGGCCAGGCCGGCAGACATTCACTCTGTTTTGCAAGCGGAAATCCAATGAAAAGGGTACCCTTTTTAAATTCAGACTGAAATAACGCTCGTGAAAATCTTTGCTCTCTTTTCTCAGCCAGACAGCTAGCTGTCCGACTAGTATAATGTTTAGCTAGCTGGTGACTTGACAGGACATGGCCTGTTCACAAGCTAATATTAGCTCCTTAGCCATAACAAATAAGATTAACTCCAGGCTAACTGAGCTCGTTTTAAAGGGCTGTGCTCTACTTTAGCCGTTGTGTGCTGCCTTCGTCGTGTTTTGGTCGAAGCGGATCAGTGGTCAGACGTTGTACGTTAGCTGTTTAGCTTAACCGAGCATCAGTTTATGACTTAGACTTGCACGTTATGTTTATCAGTCCAGGGTTGGGCGTATAGGAAATGCAGGGATTTAGGGTTTGTCGTTTTAGCTTGCTTCGCAGTTACGGAGATGACTTGGTGACCGTGATGCTAAGCAGCTGCATCATTCTTCTTGACCACGAACAATAGCCCTGACTGTGCAGTTTAAAGTCAGCTGTTTCATCACAGTGGTGGGGCGGTTTCTTCATATATGGGTGTTTATACACTCGTGAACAATGTCAAGAGATTATAATTATAATGTCACTGATACCTCTGCTTTTTCCTATTTAACACCCTAGTTTTTCAGCAGTGTAGTACTGCATAAAAATGTCTTTATTAAAGAGATGCCCATAGCAGAGACACCATTTTTCAATGGTTGTGTACATCACCACAGTGAATGAAACAACTCATATGTAGTTGAAGTGCAGATTTCAGTGGGTTGAACAAAAAGAGCATAGAAATGTGAGGAACTAAAGTGTTTTTTTAACACAAGTCCTTCATTTTAGGTGCTCAAAAGTAATTGGTAATTAAATTAAGAAAATAAAATGTTCATTTCTAATACTTGGTTGAAAACCTTTGCTGGCAATGACAGCCTGAAGTCTTGAACTCATGGGCATCACTGGATACTGGGTTTCCTCCTTTTTAATGCTCTGCCAGGCTTTTACTGCAGAGGTTTTCAATTCCTGTTTATTTGTGGGCCTATCTGTTCAAAGTTTAGTCTTTAACAAGTGAAATGCATCCCTGATTGGGTTAAGCTCTGGTGACTGACTTGGCCATTCAAGAATATTCCACTTCTTTGCTTTAGTAAACTCCTAGGTTGCTTCGGCTGTATGTTTTGGCTCATTGTCCATCTGTATTATGAAACGGCGCCCAATCAACAAGCAGACAGTATCTCTGAACATCAGAATTCATTCATATGCTTGTGTCTTGTGTCACATCGTCAATGAACACTAGTGTCCCAGTGCCACTGACAGCCATGGATGCCCAAGCCATCACACTGCCGCTGTTGTGTTTTACAGATGATGTGGTATGAGCTTTTTGACACCCTCTCAATCCTTTATTCTTGCAATTATTCTGGTAGAGGTTGATCTTGGTTTCATTTGTCCAAAGAATGTTTTTCCAGAACAGTGCTGTCTTTTTTAGATGTTTTGTTGTTGTTGTTGTTGTTGTTTTTTGTTTTGTTTTTTTGTTTTTTTTAGCAAAGTCCAATCTAGTCTTTCTATTCTTGAGGCTTATGAGATCTTATAACTTGCAGTGGATCCAGTGTATTTACTTTCATGCAGTCTCCTTTATGGTAGACTTAGATATCAATACTCCTATCTCCTGGAGAGTATTGTTCACTTGGTTGGCAGTTGTGAAAGGGTTTCTCTTCACCATAGAAGTAATTCTGCAAGCATGCAACAATGTTAGATTCCATGTACGTCCAGGCCTTTTTGATTTGCTGAGTTCACAAGTGGTTTCTTTCTTTCTCAGGATGTACCAAACTTTTTCATTACTAATATTGTAGCAATTTCTCAGATGTTTTTTTTTGTTTGTTTTCACAGCCTGAGGATGGCCTGTTTTTGTCTGCTTAATCGATAATGACATATATACTCATGACAACTTTATTAGGTATACCTGTTCAATTGCTTGTTTACATAATTACCTAATCTGTCAACCACGTGGCGGCAACACATTAGCTATGTAGACATGGACAAGGTGACATGCTGAAGTTCACACCAAGCATCAGAAAGCAGAAGAAAGGTGATTTAAGTGACTTTTTCTGATTGTGGTTGCCAGATAGGCTGGTCTGAGTGTTACAGATATGGTTGAGCTAATGGTAATTACTTCCACATCCATCTCTAGGGTTTATAGAGATTCTTTAGAAAAAGATAAAATATCCAGTGAGCCGTAGTTCTCTAGGCAAAAATGCTTTGCTGATTCCAGAGGTCAGAGGACAATAGCCAGACTGATTCAAGTTGATAGGATGGCAACGCTAACTCAAATAACAACTTTTTACAACCAAGTTATGAAAAAAAGCAAAATTTGTTATAGGTTTGCTACACCAGCAGACCACATCAGCTACCACTGCTGTCAGCTAAGAACAGGCAATTGAGGCGACAGTTCACACAGGGTCACCACAATTGGACAATAGAAGATTGAAAAAAAGATGCGTCATGACTCTCATTTTCTGCCGCAACTTTTGGATGGAAGGGTCAGAATCTGGCTCAAACAACATAAAAGCATGGATCCATCTTGCCTTCTGTCAGTTGTTCGGGCTGATGGAGTTGTGATGGATATATTCTTGGCACACTTTTGGCCAACTGAACATCTTTTAAACAAAAAGCCTGTTATTACTATATTATTCCATTTTTGAGGACCGTGTCCATCTTTTCATAACCACAGTGTACCCATCTTCTGATGGCTGCTTCCAGCAGGATACTGTTCCATGTCACAAAGCTTGTTTATCTCGAACTGGTTTCTTGAATATGGCAGTGAGTTTACTGTACTCAAATGGCTTCCACAGTGACCATATTCCAATTCAATAGAGCACCTTTGGGATGTGGTGAAACAGGAGATTCCCACCCAGTGCAGCCAACAACTCTTCAGCAACTGTATGATGCTATCATGTCAATATTGACCGAAACTTAAGAGGACTGTTTCCAGTAAAAGAGGGTTCAACCCAATAATAACTGGTAATTAATCAAGTGGTCTAATATGTTTAAAGCAAGGAAAAATATGGAGAGAAATACATCTCAAAAGGGGTTGCAAATGCGTAGGATATGATTCACTAGCGTAAACTAAGATTTACAAATGTGTGCAATGATTTGTTTGTAAGCACTGGTTGATTTTTCCCAGCGGAAGAATGTTCAACATGTAAAAGCAGATTATTGAAACCATATATTATATTTTATAGGCTATCGTGTAATGTCTGTAATTGGTTAATCACATTTTCTAAGTTTTTTTTAGAAAAAGAAATGTTCACTTTTTTTGGAAAAAATAAAAAACGCTGCCCAGATGTCCCAGTTTTGCACTGGCGCTTGAAAGCAGCTGGCAGCATTCAATTTGTCTTAAATGTGGGCATGCAACATGGTCTGTGCGTATTAGGCGATTCGTTCACATGCATTTAAAGTTTTGTAAGGGAGCGACAGAGCTGTTACGTGTGGTTTTACACATTTGTACGCATAGAAAGGTTTTTAGAAGTCAAAAACTTGGGATTTTTGAGCTAAACTTAATATATTGTGTATAAGTGATCAGTATCAGTTTAGATGTACATATTTGTGAAATAATTTTACTTGTGCTCAAACTCCTTTGTATTTGTGCGTTGAGTCCTCAAAAGTTACACACAAATCATTTCACACTCAGTTTATGCTTGTATATCATGTTGTATGCCTTTGCAACCTTTTTGAGACATATTTCTCTTCATAGAAAAACAAATGTTAATAAACTTCCTCTTATAGAGGACACTTGGTTCCTGAGAAGCAGTGAGCCTATAGTCTATAGTTGAAGAACCGAATTTTCCAGTTTGATATGCATATTTAAACATTCAGCACGACTGCTTGCTTCTTTGCTCTGTGGGACTTTTACCTGTTTCAGGTGCAGAAAGGGTAAACATGGTGTCATCACTTTTATGAGTGGGAGAGAAAGTCAGGCCTCCGCAGATCTTTAGTGTAAGTGCAACTGCTTTATCATCTCAAAGTCTGAACACAGTGTCAACAAAAGGATTGCGTGTGACTCAGGAGTGCAAAAGCTAACTGGCATGAAGCTTTATGGCACGTCATTGCTTTGCAATGTACAAGTGTCAAGGAAAAACATGCCAGCAGAGCATAAAGGAATTGAGACACTTGGAATCATTTGATTCTAATAGATTGCATCATTTTGGAACAGCTTTTGTGTTAAATGTTTGCTTTGTCACTCCATACTTATTTCTGTCTATGCTGTTTTCCCTTTTCTAGACAAATGAAGTGACCAACAGGAAACAATGTCATCGTTCCAGGTGGTGGATTCATCGCCGGGCAGCAGCGTCAGCGTGATGGAAACGTCCAACTTTGCCCACGTTATTTTTCAGAATGTGGGGAAGAGTTTCCTACCCCAGGCACCCTTGGAGTGTCGTTACACCCTGACCCCTTACATTACTCCCCACCCCAAAGACTGGGTGGGCATTTTCAAGGTACAACACACACAACACACACACACACACACACACACACACACACACACACACACACTACAGCTGCTATTACTCAGACCACGCTTCAAAGACAAAAGCAGGCATAATCGGTTAAAGACCAGACGTTTATATAATAGGAATCATTTGTGTTACCGAGACATACTTAGTGAATAAAACAATTTCCCGCCCATTATACGAGTGTTTTTTGACATGGATTATGTGTTAGCGTTTTATTAATTGGCCATAGGTTTGTACTTGGCACATTAACACATACATCTGCCTTGACGCTAATGGCTGAGCTCTTCTCTACATGCCTAAAACCTCACCGCAAGCTTTGGTGTGGTTGCTCTACATGCAGAAGGAGGAAGAGTGTGCATGGTGGGCTGGTTACAGTAGGTCTCACTGGAGGGGGGGACGAGGCAATCATTTGGTACTCTTTATGAACCATTCTGATTCCTATTAAGAACACACACACACTTTTGGCATGTTGGCTCACCATCTCTTTCCATCCTTTTCGCTGCTTCCTGCTAAGCAGCATCCCCCCGTGCTCCGTCCTTTTATCGGGGCCATCAAATCTCACACGTAATTAACAGGAAATGCGAACGAGGAAGCTTAATGTCTCGTAAAGTCAAAAGACAAACATTTTATCGTTGTTTAAGAACTGACTTCAAATCCACCAGCTCAATTAAAAAGGAATAAAGACGCTGCGTTTATTTGGAAAAAAAGTCGATTGGAAAATGTAATTATTGTAATCCGTGCTAATGAAACCTGTTTGATGGTTAGAGCTTCATGGCAGGGAGCAAGCAGACCACGCTTCTTTAATCCTTTTGACGTATACGTCTGTCTTTTGTGTGTGTTCACAGAGATGTTATTTTACAGCAGCAAAATCTCTGCAGTATCAATGTATACCGTCTGTTACAAGAATATTTAACCCTTTCAGCTAATAATTATTTTGTCAGGTAATCAAGTTTAGTATTTAAAGGGGTTTTACAAATGGTAATGACCACTGGAAATCACTTGAATGATTTTTACCTCCTTTTTCCTCAGTTGGGCGGGTTTAGTTTCTTTGTTTCTGTTGGAAGGATTACTTCCAAGGGACTTAGACTAAATTAGAGTTGATTAACTTTTGGAGTCAGTCAAGATCTGGCTCCAGAAATTAGTTTGAAGGATTTTGTACCATTGTGAGCAGAATTGTACATTTAATATCAGCTCTACATACATATCAAATAGGAAGATGCCTTGATGTCCTAGATATTCTTTTTGATCTAGAAACTCAGCTTGCACATGGCACAGAGAGAGACTTCAGAGCCTCTGGCAGAGGTATGAAGTATCAGACTTCCTCTGCATGGTTTTCACTGGGTATTTGGAAACTGTAAGCTTGCTTATTTTAAAAAAAAAATGACTGTTTACATTTGACTTTTTCCTCAAACGTCTTGAACTCACTGTTGAATACTCTGTGTTTGAGTCCTGGAGGCAAAACTGTTCCACAGAGATGACTCAGAAAGAGAATATTTTCTTCCTCTTACCTCCGACATCCACAGGCGTTACCTGAACGCTAGAGAGACTGAGTAATGAAGCCTAGAGACCAAGTAACAAAGCTGACTTGCTAAGAGGATGACTCAGGTGGCTCAGAGAGGCAGTGCTCAGTTGAGTTGTGTACAGACACCCCCTAGTGGTCGAAAATATTCATAGCCCACAATAAGGATCCTGCCATAACAAATGTGCTCCTAGATGGTGTTGCATTGAAACAGTACTCACATACACAGTGAAGATCAACAGTTCCCATTACAATCAAGCTTGCTTAGCTTTCTTTCTTTCGTCTCTTTGCGTCACTGAAAAACATTTCAACATATTTGTTTTATTTGGCTACTGACAGCCTGATTTAGGTTGATGTTTGACTCACGTGCACACACACACACGCTAATGCACACACACATTCATCTCCCTGAAAAGCCCCGTGGAGGTTTTTGGTTGTGGCATGTTCGTTGGGTCGGCAGGGAGAAACCCGTTGTGTGAGTGTATAATTAAAGTGTCATCGTGCTGTTCCCTCACACCTTGGATGAATGATTGATAGCTGCTTTGCCTGTGATTATTTTATAACAGCACTCATCTGTTGGAATGCCACACCATACCTAACCAAGTGTCAGTCAACTTCACTCTGCAATTAGCAAAATTATTTATGTCTGTTCTCTCTTAAGCAAATACACATGACCACACGAACAAACCTGGCTGGAGTCCCATCGCAGCCCCGCTTCTCACTCAGATGCTGTTGGCGGTGGAAGGAATGTTCTTGGCAGCAAGATTTCACGTTGACAATTACCATTTGTTTGGAGCAGCATTATACGCAGCGTAATGGGGTTGATGCGGCACACACTGCAATTACATTTCAGTGCAACAACATTATCAAATCTGAAAGCCTGACAAACGTTTTGAGTAGCTCGGGTGATTTACTGTCGTCACCTGAAGCTTCCGTGTTTTGTTTTTGTTGACTGTTTTTTGTACTTGAAAGTCATTTAATGATTTAATCAGTTAAAAGTCATTTATTTTAATATTTTCCTACAGAAATAGTTTTTTAAAAACTCGTCTCATTAAAGAGAAAATCAGCAAGCGTTGCCTGTTGATCATCTAAGTTTGATATTCTTTGGTTAACTCTTCTTTTTTTTTTTTTTTCTTTTAAGAAAACAAAACGTCCTGCACTTCCACAGATGGTTGAGTTCACTGCAGCTGAAACGTAGTTATGTAATGTCACAATAATGCATCGCGTACTTATGAGTACGAGTTGCAGGGAGGTATGCGTGTGTGCGTGCGTCCAAGACGGGGCGCGTGCGCGGCTGTATGTGACAGATTTACAATGCACGGAGCTGAATTGGGACGGGCACGACGACCTTTCATCATCTGTCTTCTAACAACACGTGAAATCCAGGGAATTACATTTCCCTTCTCATTTTCTGTAAAATTTTCACCTTATTTTTATCCACTCTCCCGCTTCCCTCGCCTCCCCCCCATTTCTTTGTTGGCTAGTCTCTGCAGCCCCCACGAGCCCACGATTGTATGCAGACGAGCCCCCCTTGCCCTTCCACCCTTTTCTCACACCTTTGCTGGCCCTCTTTTTTGTGGGTCCAAAAGGGGAAGGAACTGAGGGAAAGGAGTGAAAGGGGGAGGAGGTGTGTGGAGAAATGAGGGGTTTTAAATGTTTCCATTCTTGCTTTGAACATTGGATGTAGTCCTCCAGAATGCTTCATCAAGCATCTTTTCAAATCAGATCTAACGATTAACACATGTTTGCTGGAAAATTTGGCCTTCTTCAGCATGATTTGAACTGCAGCACACAACTTTTACACTGTGGGATCATTTGTTTATTTTTGTTTTTAATGTCTCCTCAGGTGGGTTGGAGCACAGCCAGAGATTACTACACCTTTGTTTGGTCTCCTATGCCTGAAAACTATGAACCAGGAAGTACTGCGCACAGGGCTGTGGTGTTTCAAGGTACAGCACACACACGCACGCACACTTACATACTATTTAAACCACTATACAAACCCAGGGTATTCCAAAGTTACTCCTCCATTTTACAGTGCATATAAAAACCAGCACTTTTATTTAATAAGGGAACACGACCGCAAACTGAGGCCTGGGACCTGAGCACCTCTCAAACCACACACAGACACAGACAGTTGAGGGCCTGCAAACTGGTTTTACTGGGCCTGGAACGGTCAGACATTACACAGTGAAAATATGAGAGCACGCTGCGGTGTGTCAGGAGTCAGTAAAACCAGTTGGCTTCTGGATATTCCTCTACTGGGCCTAGAGGACCAGGGCTCACACTTAAATAATGTGCTTCAGTTTCCAGTGTAACCTTGGAATGCTCGAACCCTGCACATGTAATGTATTTTCTAGCTAAATCCTCTGCATAAGTCTTCTCAATGCTGGTGATTTTTTCTTTCTCTGCTTTGAAGCAGAACAGTTGGATGGATATTTGGGGTGATATTGTAAATATAGGCAGTCTAGAACAGTTTTGAGCAGGTTTGGTCTATAAAAGAAACCATTATGTTAATTTCCAGCTGCGTGTTTTTATTCTTGGTCTATAAAGAAGGAGCTTTGGATGATTCACAGTTTAAGTTCTTCGTGCTGCACCTGACACTTAAGCTTTTATTTCAGGAGATATATGTGTATATGTGAATGATTATAAGGAAGGACACAACGTGCCCCCCTTACGTGCCAACATTACGTTCTTTTTTCTTTGCTGTGCAGCTTATTATGTTCCTAAATCTGATGGAGAGTTTTACCAGTTCTGTTACGTCACTCACGCTGGTGACATCAGAGGAGCCAGCACACCCTTCCAGTTCAGGTCAGCCACGCCCACCGAAGAGCTGCTGACTGTTACTGAGGATGACAGCAACTCCGACATACTGGTCGTCACCACCAAAACGGGCCTGCTAGAGGTAGAATGCACAAAATGTTATTATTTATTTATTTCCCCAGTTTTCTTAACCCCTCTGGTCTTGAGTCATCAAACAGTGTAACTGACAGTGTAACTGACTATAGAATCAGCAATCTAAATAGGGGAAAAAATGAGAGGTAAATGTAATAAATTGCAGAAGACCAGAAGATAAATGTGACCAAAAATCCCCTTCAAATTGAGTCGATCTGATTTTTTTTCTGCTTCTCCTTCTGCCTGTTAGCGTGTGGAGGAAGCACAGCAGGAGCGCAGGGAACTGCTGAAAGCTATGCGTCTCCTGCAAGAGGAGAAGCAACAGCTGCAGGAGGAGCAGAAGCGACTGGCCAGGGAAAGGGAGCAGGAGAGGGAGACGTGCTGCCTGCTGCGGACACATAACCAGGTTAGAGGTAGTGGGCTAAGTTTTGAATAGTACAGGCTCCCACGGAGGGGGAGGGAAACCTGTAGGGGCAGCTGTGGCTCAAGAGGTAGAGTGGGCCGTCCACTAATCAGAAGGTTGGTGGTGCAATCCCCAGCTCCTGCAGTCTTCATTTCAAGAATCCTTGAAATGTAGTTCCGCTGATACATTCATTGTGCATGAATGTCAGACAAGGAGCTTAGGCCTAGAATAAAGTCAGAATGTGTGTGTGTGTGTGTGAGTGAAAAGGGGCTCGTAGTAAAAAAGCACTTTGAGTTCTCAATTAGGAGTAGAAAACTCCTGTATAAGTGTCCATCCTAATTAATGAGTCTAAAAATAAATAACTGGTATTTCTCGTTTTTTCTTTTCGTTTTTTTTTTAAATTGCGGTTAAATTTGGAACCCTGAGCAATGTTCCCACCCTTAAAATAGCCCACAGGTTTTTATCCAGTTGTGACATGACAGGCCTACGTCAGCAATGTTGGATTAGCCCCATAGCCTACATCTCTCATCTGCTTGTTGTCATCGCCAACAATGATGAACTTGTTTTAATGTCCGATGGTAACCTCAGCCAACCCACAAACCAAGCAATTAATATTCCTAACGTTAAGTAACAGAGCTCATTCTGTCTTCAGTTTAAAAGTCAGAAGTTTTATTTAGAATGGTATTTAAAAAATCTGAAGTCTTCACTCGCCCTAAGCCCCGTAGTAGCAAAAATATTTGGGAATACTCAATAGAGTTCAAATGTCCGTACATGGATAAAATAAATAAACGGTATATATGCAACCTTGAGACTGAAGAGAGTTAAGACAGTTTCGGTGTGTGTGTAGTTGTATTTAGTGTATGGGTGTGTACAGGTGAGTGTGTAGATGGACACAGGCTTGGAGCCAGTTCCTCACCAGTGATCATAGGTCTGAAAACTTCAAAGGGCTAAATTCATGTATAATCTGTTTCCATGTTTGACAGACACACAAAAAGCTGCTCAGTGTGTGTCTGTTTGTGCATGTGTTTGTGTGTGTGTGTGTGTGTGTCTTTTTCTCCCTCTTTAACGACCTGACTCAGTGGGCCAGAACGGAATTGGGACACAGTTTTTCTTGGGCATCTGGCGTCAGGGACGATGCCATCGCAACCACAGAATGAACAAACATGACGTCAAACGCACACACACACCCACGTGCATGCGCCTGCACAAACCCCCGTCCCCTCCGTCCCCTTAGGCTGTCACATTCACATTCAGGTTCTACACAACAGGGCCCCTCTAATGTGCATTTACACATGCACAAGCATGCACACACACACACACAAACGCGCTCATTATGCCACCCGCTTGCAAACCCTTTTAGTCTGTGTGTGGAATGAGAGGAGGGTAGTCCGCAAAACCGCCTGTCTGAAAAAAGAGCCCTGCCCAGCCTGAGGGACAAACACCACTCAGTCACGCGATGCAGTGGCCACTGCTTTCTCACTGTCTTATTTTCTTCCCTCTCGCTTTTTTTCTCTCTCCCTCAGAGTTTCTTAATTGGCATGACGAGGAAATAAATTTTTAATCCAAGTTAAAATGATACGTTTAGAAAAATCTGTCAAAATAAATAAAGTTTAAAAAAAACCCAAAAAGAAACTTCTACACCCAGTTCGTCCGCTATGTCCCTCACACCTTCTTCACTCACTCACCAGGATGAGTCACATTTTAGCATTTTATGAGATCCTCATTTGATAAGCAGTAGCTTGGCACACACGCCCAAAAACAGTCACCTCAAGCTAGCTCAATAAAAGTAGGAGAGGGGAGTTGGCAGAGAGAAGTGAAACCCAGAAAGTTGCCAGGTTTTTCTGAGCTTGAAGCCAGTCTCTTATCGCCCCCTAGTGCAGCTTCCTGGTGTAGATCCACAGGCTGCTTTGAGTTAGTCTGTTGCTCCTTTTTTTCCCCCCTTTTTTCTTTCTTTTTTTTTTATGAAGGACAAAATCGCCATAAATTACACACACACGCTCTGTTATTACCATGCTGCTTTTCATTCAACAGGCATGTCCATCTGCAGATATACGACCTGTGTGAATAGGGGTGTGTGTGTCATTTGTAAAACATTTACAGTAGGTGCGTTAGCTCGTGGCTCGCTGATGAAAATATCCTTTGAGTTTCTTAACGTGAAAACATAAGTACATATTTTGTGGCTGCTAATTTTACGACTATACTTTTTATAAGGTCTTTACGCACTGCTAAAGTGCTTCCCAAACGCCAGCCGTAAAAATCATACAGTAATCTATGCAGAGCCAAGCCCAGAGGGAGACGGGCCTGAGTATGCGTTGGAGTGTGCATGTGCACTCTGTCTGTCTCTTGTATGTCCTTGACTGTGTAACTGTGTGTCTGTCTTTCCTAGTGTGTGAAAGAGAATGGGTGTGTTAAGGGCTCATACTACAAAATAAAGGAAGGGTGTGTGCACAGGTATGTTGTCCTGTCACAACCAATATTAGCTATGCATGATTTAATGTCGTTCACTGCTAATTCGCAGCAAGTTCAAACAAGGTATTTCCTCTGCAGGCACACCACACGGAGAAAACAAAACTGATATAATGTGTTGTTTGATAGCAGTAAATTGTTTTGTACTTCCACTACAGGATGCTACTGAACATTTTTTTTGGAATCTACATAGTTATTCTGTGCTTTGTGTCCAACAAAAGACTTAATGAGTCATAACTTGTAACCAGTTATTTATGAGTGATGAGATAAGGCTTTATTGAACCCCTAGAGGGGAATTCACATGTTACAGCTGCACTAGAAATATGCCGTAGAGGTCGAGAACAGTAATAAATAATTAAATTGTGGTCAGAAGTTTACATACAGTCATCGTGGGCACAAATGCAATGTTAATTTGGGGCTTTTAATGATTTCTTTCAACTTTTTACAGGATGGCATGGTTGAATAGTTTAGATCTTTAATGACAAACAAGAATTGGATACACAAGTTGCACAGACTAAAAAAACTTTTAATATTTGGTTAAATGTCCCTTAACAAATAATACCTCCATCAGACTTTTTTTTTTCTGGCATAATTCAGATTAATATTTGGCCACTCTTCCTGGAAAAGTTTCATTTAAATCGGCTGGCTTCCTGGCACGGATCTGGCATTTAAGCATAGTCCAAGAGTTTTCAGTGGGATTGTGATCAAGACTTGTGGAAGGCTATTCCATAAACTTAATACAATCCAAAACCAGTTTCGATGTGTGTTTGAGATCATTGTTCCATTGGAACACCCATGTGTCCAAGTTGAAGAATTTGAAGGTACTCCTCTTTCATTATACCATCCATTCCATGTAGTGTACCAGTATGACTGGCAGGAAACCAGCCACCGAGCATGATGTTACCACTACCATGCTTGACAGTTGGTACAGCATTCTTAGGTTTGAAAGCCTCATCTTTATTCCTCCAGTAATCTATCTTGTCTATCTTTGTTTTGTGTGAGCATAAAAGTCACATGAGACGATGAAGGCAGGATTCTTTCTTGGTCAGCACCCTCTAAGTCTATGCCAATGTAAAACTTGCTTCACTGTGGACAGTGGTGATTTGTGTTTCCTGGGTTGATCCTGAACATCCTAACAAAATTCCTTTCATCTGAGGGTGATAGTTCCAAACCTTGGTAAAGACACAGCGGAGTTACATACAGTTGTTTGAGCTGATGATCTTGAAATCTGTAGTTCTTTGCAAATGTCTCCCAAAGACCCTCCCAACTTGTGTAAATTTAGACTTCCCTCTCTTCACTGAGTTCCTTGGACTTTCCCATTGTTCTAACTAACGGTCAGTCCAATATGTGCTGTCAAATAAATGCTTTATATGGCGAACTGAAGCTACAATTTGTTGTCAAGATGATGTAGAACCTTCAGTACCACTTCACAAAAGATATAAGTGAATGTATGTATATATATGAGCTTGTATGTATACTTTTGACATGTTTGAGAGAAGGATTTGGGAAAATCCGAAATAAATTCAAACTTTTACACCCAATTCTTGTTTTTAAAGTCCTTAAAGATCCTGAAAAAAGGACAGTTAAAGAAAATAACAAAAAAATGTCCATAATTATTATGATGTTCGTGGCCAAGAGGAGTGTTTGTGTGTGTTTAAGCTTCTGACCATAACTTTTGATTAAAAAAAAATTCTATTTATGCTGTACAAATGATAAGAAATATATAGAGACAGTAGTATTTGAAATATAGTGAATGGGTTTGGCAGGGCTATAATAGAGCTCTTCAGCTACTGAGATTGACTGTAGTGGCTTACATGCTGATGTACAGCTACCTCTCTGGCCCGCAGGAGCTGCTGCGTTCTTCACAGGGCCTGTCAGAAGAGAGGGAGGAGGTAAGGCGGAGGCTGACAGAGGCTACGGACCGGGTACGCCAGCTAGAGGAGGACCTGCTGGGAGTCACTCAGAGGGGCCTGCAAAAGGAGACAGAGCTGGATTGGTGAGTGAAGAATGGCAACATGTAACCATCAGTCATCCATTTGAAGACAGACTGTTTACATAAATCTAA
Organism: Haplochromis burtoni; assembly: GCF_018398535.1. NCBI lineage: Eukaryota > Metazoa > Chordata > Actinopteri > Cichliformes > Cichlidae > Haplochromis > Haplochromis burtoni. The sequence goes on along the minus strand of NW_024582477.1, from coordinate 145,344 downwards.
GCAAGCTTAACATCAGCCTCACAGATGTGGAATATGTGTAGAATAGTTTTGCATGCGTGTTTACTTCCCAGGTTTAAACACGCATACAAAATTGTGCCAGATGCTGCACAGGAATATGTCAGCCTGGCTTTAACATATTTCACTGGCATCTTAAGTCTCTCATTTGATATTTTCCGGCCTTATACACACACAGATTATACCCATCAGTAAAGCCATGTTTAAGGTGTCCACTTAATCACTAAATAGCTTTTTGTAAGAAAACTTTAGATTTATAATATGAGACACAAGAAAGCACTAAAGAAGTTGTTTTTCAATATGTCTTTCAGTCTGCGTGATCGCTTAAAGAAGCTGACAGCAGAGAGAGACAGTCTGGAGAGCCAGCTGAAGAATGAGAAGGATGAGCGAGATCTTTATAAGGTGAAGAAGTGTTTTACGTGAAAGGCTGACTTTTTTTTTTTTTTTTGTACCAGCCGAGGGTGTGTTTTTGTCTGCATTCTTACTTGACCAGTTCTGTTTAACTGTTTCGCCATATGTGTAGGCCCACCTGCGCAGCACAGAACTGGAGAACACTAAGCTGAGCGCAGAGCTTCAGATGCTAAAGGCGGTGGAGCTGAACCGGGAGGTGACCATCGCTCAGTTCCAAGAGGAGCTGGAGAGGCTCAGGGCCTGCGTTGCACAGAGAGACAGTCTGGAGAAAGAGCTGCTGGCACACAAAGCTGACAAAGTAAAAGTGCTTGTGCATATTATTGCTGGCAACACTAAAGTAGTACTCAAAATGTAAACAAAAGTGTCCACTAATCGCAGGGTTAGCATTTTGATGGTATAGCTTTAGTAAAATCAGTTGCACTATATTTAAATTTCTTCTTTCTGTCTTTAGGCAGAGCTGGCCCGTGTACGTGAGCAGCTCCGTCAGGCTGAGGAGCAGCTCCAGGCATCCCGGCAACAGGCCTCTCTGCTAGCCTCGGAGCTGCGTGACTCAGCCAGTACTCGCGACCACACGATGACCGAGCTTTACCGCGCCCGCTTAGAAGCCGACAAGCTCCGTGCCAGTTTAGCTGATGCCCAGGCAGAGTGCCAACGCATGGAGAGCCAGCTTGACCGCATGAGGAGCACTGCACAGAAGGAAGTGGTCAGTGGTCAACTTCCTTAATATCTGTCCCTGTGTTTAGGGAAAAGAAGTTTAGGGAAATCTGTAGCTAAACATGGAAAGGAATTTTCACACTTTTCAGTTTTATTTAGATGGATGATTTTTATATGAGAACTGAGGACAACCGATTTAAGCAAGAGAAATTTTAACTGTTTACCATTTTAACAAAGAACACAGTGCAAAGAAGATTTTGGCGTTGAGCCTTTTTTTTTGTTTGTTTATAATTTATTGCTGAACAGTTTGAACTGTGTTAGATTACAAAGCTCCTGCCTTAGTCGTTCTGAGTCTCAAATATTTGTTATATTAAAATGGAGATAAATAAATTCACAAATACTTTTTTTTGTTTGTTTTTATTTAATCAATTTTTTTAACACTGTGTGTTCAGGGTGTTGGGACCAATGGGGACATGACCCCCAGCATGATTGTGGTGTCAGAGGCAGAGGCTGAGCTGCAGAGGGAAGTGGAGGAGCTGAAGCTGCGTCTCCACATGGCTGCTGAGCACTATAAGGAGAAGTACCGGGAGTGTCAGCGCCTCCGCAGACAGGTGGCCAAACTGAACACAGCGGAGTCCCAAGGGGTGAGTAATTTTTAGCAATGCTCATCAGGCTGAAAAGAAACATTTCGTTCAGTTCCATATGTGCCTAAACCAGCAAAATTGCATTTCATTGATGTGTATATCTTTGCAGGAGCCAAAGAGAAATGCATCTACTGAGACAACACTGGAGCCACTGACCCCTAGTCCAGAGTCACCAACAGGAGGTACATACATTCAGATAAAGGGCATATTCCATCTATCCATTTTCTGCCATTTATCCAGGTCTAGGTTGGGGAGACAGCAAAGACGCCAAGACCTCCTTCTCCCCAGCCTCCTTCTCCAGTCAAGAGATGTAATTTCTCTAGCATTTCTGGCTGACCACTTCAACTGCCTCCTTTCAATGTGGAAGAGTAGCAGCTCAGTCATTCTGAGTGAATGACTGAGTTCCTTACCTTATCTCTGCGGACCTGTATTCACAATCTCAGTTTCTCACGACCATAGGTGAGAGTAGGAACAAGATCAGTCAGTAAATCGACAGCTTCATTTTCATACTCTGCTTTCTCTTTACCACAACAGACCAGTTTGGCATTCGTATCACTGCTTATATCGCACCAATCCACATGTCACTCTCCCCTAACTGGTGAACAAGACGCCAGGATACCTAAACTCCTCCACTTGAGACAACAAATCATTCCCAACCTGGAGTGGGCACTCTACCCTTTTTCAGCCTCACACTTGGAGGCACTAATTCTTAACCTAACCACTTCACATTCAGCTAAAAACTGCCCCATTGTAAGCTGGAGGTCATGGCTTGATGAATTCATCAGAACCACGTCATTTGCTAAAGCACTGTTGCCTTACAGTTTGACTCCACCATCTGGCCAGTGCTTTTCTGTGTGGCGTTTGCATGTTTGCCACATGTTTGTGTGGATTCTTTTTGGGTTTTTGGGAAAGTCATCCTGTATCTTTAGCAGAAAAATAGCCACAAAACATAATGTTTCCACCTCCGTACTTGACTGAAATCAAACACCTAATTTTTATTTTGGCAGTCTCTCTCTCGTGTCCTTGTGCACCTCTGGATCACTTAAGCCAGGCTGCAATAAGTTCGCTCATAAAAACTCCACTCTGTACCCTTGTACTTGTGCTGCTGCAGATTTCTCCACAGGGTTTCAGTGAAAGGCCCACTGTTTTCCACCCAGTGCCAAGGAGCTGAATTATGGTTAATGCCTTCAGCTCATATTTCTCTGTGTAAAACTCTTTACACTTAAATAGGTTTAATTGTAACTTTGTGTTTTTACAGGAAATATAGCTGCGGCAGTCCTACAAGAAGCTGTTGAGATGACAATCACTCCAGACGTCAGCAACAAGGAAGTCACAAATGCTGATACACAAGTGTGCACAGAGAAGGAGGAGCAGAAGACACTGAATACACTTGAAGAGAAAGCTGAGGTGAAGGTTGAAAGTCAAGTTAAACAAATGGATGATAATGAAAAAGACAAAGAGAATGAAAAAGAGGAGTGGAAGGAGAGCCTGCCGGAAGAGAGCCTGAGGATGGCGAGTTGGGTAGAAGTGGAGAACGAGAGGCTGGGCGCTGAGGAAAACAGTGAGGTGGAAGGGGCCCTGAATATGGAGGAGCTGAGGGACGGTGCCGAAGAACAGGGGCTGCTGGAGGTAGAGGAGAGGTGCATGGAAGAGGCAGAGAAGGAGCAGACTCGTTCAGTGGAGGAGGAGCTGGCAATGATGGAGGAGAAATGGAGGGAGCAGTGCGCAATCAACGAGACACTCAAACAACGGCTGGCTGACGAGGAGGAGCGATTCAGAGTAAGACACAAAGACATAACCTTAAGATTAAGTAAAGCTCTGAGAGAATGTGATTGTGAGGGTGTTGGGTCTCATTCCACAGCAAAAAGTAACAGAAATGAGATATACTGGTTAAAATAAATACTGACAAAGTACAACTTTGAGGACATAATTTGCAGTATATTCACAATATACAGATTTCACTATACAATTTTAATAAATTCATACAAATTACAGAAACTGAGTTTATTCATATTTTTAGCATCAACAAAGGAGTGGTTGCAGTTTTACCTGCTAGACTTGCCTTAATGTTCCAGCACCTTGAAGACTAGCTGTATGCCGCCACATAGTGCAGTTCCAGTGCAGCGCTCTGTATAGACTTCCCTGGCTTTGCTCCTGCTCCAGGAGTTCAGTGTTTTCATCACTGGTGGTAATAGCAGGCGTTCTGCTGCGTGATTTGTCAAGAACAGATCCTGTTTTGAGAAATTTGCCACGGATTGCATAAATTGTGTTATGCGCTGGAGCAGTGTCGTCGGGGACTGAGAAGCTTCTTGCTAAGTAGGAAATTTTGCAATGCTGCTCCAGTGTCACTTGGCAGACCATGGGCACAAAAATGATACGCTCACAAAAACTGTAAAACCAAAACTGTCATATGCTCATGGCCTCAAGTCTTTCCAAATAAAACCTGAAATGAATTAGAAAAAACGAAGTATATAGTGCATTTTGGGACACTCCTGTATGTTATATATCTATACTCAGTGTATAACAAATTGTTAAAAATTGCAATAATATCATATCATGCTATCATGCTATATACATGCTATCATGTATTGTGATAATATCATATCGTGGGGATTTGTACCTCTACTATTGGTAGATTTTTTTTCTTTCTTTCTTTTTTTAAATCTTCACTTAACTTGCATGGCTGCCTCTGTGCTGCTTTCATTGTCAAATTCAGTTTAATGCTCTTTTATGCACAATCTACCATTAAAATAAAACACAGCTGCCTGAAAAACATTGTTGTACGACGGTCTGCTGTGCCATGCATAAACACTTTAATGTAATACCCAGTCATTCAAATGGAATTTGCTGAACCACAAAGCCTGAAGAACAACAAATGTCTAACTGCTCTACTACTTACAGTATGGACCATACCTTCCAATGGGTGAGCCAGCATGTGTGGTATGTGTGCGTGATTCAGTAGAGACCTTGCATTTTGAATGCGAACCTCCACTAAAGTACCAAATAGCATTTAATCTCCATGAGTGAGTGTGTGTTTATCGGCGCTGTAAATACGGCTCTCCCTCAACTTTGATAGAGTCTCCTGTCTGGGGCGAGCACCCCGGGTCCCAAGCTGCTCTTAATGGCCCCGGAGACTGACAAGCGAGGCAGCCGCAGAGCGGCATGCTTTACGGCTGTTTACATCAGCCACCCAGAGGAAGGAGAGAGGGAGAGGAATAGGATGAAGTGTGTGGGGGGGTGCATAGTACTACATTGCTGCGGACTCCCTTCACCTGAACTTAACCTTCTAATGCCGTGCCGTAAATTTATGATGGAAGGAAAACACGAGAGAGGACAAAAGGAGATGAAAGAGAACAAGTGGGGGAAGCAAAAGAAGCGAACAGAATTTAAGAGAGAAAAAATTGGGATAGACAGATGGACATTGAGCAGAAAGAGAAACCATGGGAAGGGAGGGAATCTGGAACCTTTGAAATGGGGTGAAATTAGAGAAGACGGGCAACGGGCCATGTAAACTATCCCACAGGGTCAGTTCTGTTAGAGGCTAAGAGATTTACTACGATCCCCTGGTCCGCTTCAGCTTTATGTTATGTTATGTGTTTTATAGCAAGGCCCACACATCTGAGGCTGCACCAGGTGAAATTAAAACCAAATATTTTCACTTACCTGGCTGTATGAAGGCTGATTTTGGTCTTCTCAAGTTGGCACAAAATAAAAGCAACAAGTAAAGCGGTTATTATCAACTAAAAGCTGTATGAATCGTATGAATAAAAATACTGGTGGCCACCAATGCTATCCCATAGCCTAATACTAGATAAGTATACCCTAGATAAGAGCACCTATGGTATCAATTTGAAAAAATCCTAGGTCACATCGGCCTCAAGTTATCGCGTAGACAGCATTTTCAAAAAACTTGACCTCTGATCCTGACTTTGAGGTCAAGATCAAAATCGTTCAAACTGGTCTGAGATTTTCAGTAGATGCTCCTATGGTATGAATTTGAAAATCCTATATTGCATCGTTCTTAAGTCATCATGTTCACAAACTTGGGTGTCCATGCTACCCCGCCCGGTGGCGTGATGAAAATACTCCTGAGCTGTACAGCCCTTCAGCGGTATTGTACAACTAAGTGGGAAAAAGTTGAAGATTATTAGTTAAAACTATGGTTGGCAATTAAAATTATTGGCTAACCATACAGATTGGCAGTTAGAATAAAAATAAAAGTTTTGGAAAAACTGAAACAACTAAACAAAAACAAATGCTATCAACACATAATAGATTAAACGAGCTGTTATTAAATTGAGCCACAGCTAAACGTTGAGGATGAAATTGCTAATCTGAAAATAATTGGTAAGAGTAAAGTGTAGGCAAATCCTGGTTTTGAATGAGTTTAAGATAATACAGTTGAACATGAGTGGAGCTGTTGATAAAGGGATTCTTGAGCCCATCTTACAGGTCTGTATGTCAAATGAAAAAAAATGCTGAGATGCACTGTGCTGTGAGTTGATTGTCTTTATCTATTTCACTAGGTCCAAATGGCAGAGAGAGCCAGCGAGGTCACCGAACTGAAACGCAACCTTGCCCAGGCTCTCAGAGACAAAGAGCAATTACAGGAGGTAAAGATGCCACCACCAGTGTTCTCTAAATGAATTTCAATGCAACATTGTTGCTTTAACAGCAACTCAGCACTTTCATTCAGGTTTTCCACTTGTCTGCACATAAATTGTGGCCATATTGGCCTGAAAAGAGGAGAAAAATCAACTGTCACCATGGAAATCGGTCTAAAAACAGTGAAAATGTTAATGCACTCTCTCCACACATAGTGCCCAAGCACTCTAGAAACTTTTGCATACTCTGATTTCTAAGCAGGCACAAGTTGTGCATAAATGAATCTATTCATTGCAGGTAAAACTGTGCATATTTCAACAATGACCTCAACTTAAGGTTATAAAACTTTAGCCTCAACATAGCTCTTACTTACAATCAAATTCACATACTTAGACAATGTAGACTGAGCTGAAGCCCAGACCAGTATCATTGCTTTCAATTATAGGAGGTGTATGAACCATTTCCATAGCTTTTTCTTTCTTACTCAACACTCCCCACTCTCCTCTAATTAATACATCTATACTTGCTTCTTTCGCCCACTGGTACAGTGCCATTAGATGGTGCAAATGCCACACAACGTGTCTGTTTCACCTTCCCAACCCTGGTTTAAATGTTAAACCTGATAGCAGCGCACTAATGAAGTCATAAAGAGAGGAGATCAGGGAGGAATAGGGAGAGTAAGGAAGGAGTTACAAAGAAAGGGAGAGGGTGAGTGCTTCTATCAGCAAAGCCAGAGCACAGGGAGCCAGAGTCTGACACCCATTACAGTAATGAGTAGGGTACTAATGCGCTTGCTTCAGATATAATCACAAAGGGCAGAAACAATGTAGACGGGAAACTTAACTCTTAAGATGAAAGCACTCACCAACTGTGAGAAAGGTTCTGTTGAAATGATAACTGATGACTTATAAAACTGAGACTGACTGCGGTTCTGCGCTTATAGCATCAGGAGGATATCCAGGACTTTTTAAATGAGGTGTGGCCGTGAAGTGTAAAGTGTAAAGCTCTCTCGCATCTCTTCTGTAGCAGTTGCAGCGTTACATGTCCAGGCAGAGGGAGCAGGAGGTTGCTGTTCAGGGTGCTGAGGTCCGGCAGCCAATGGTGCTGCGCTACCCTCTGCCCTACCCCCAGCATCCCTCCCCTCCGCCGCTGGTGCCGCAGAGGCCCGCTGAGCTGCAGTACGGCAATCCTTACTCCACCGACACCACAAGAGGTCGGGTCAGAAACTGAAATGATTTACTCGCACTCTGTGTCCCTGCTGCTCCCCTGCTGCTTTAATGTGTTAATCTTTTTAGATCGGGGGGATGTTGCACTTTCCCCTGAGCACGTGTCCCGTCCCCCACCTGAGGCTCCATCCTGCACCCCTCCCTGCGCACCTCCGATCTCACCGTCTAGCCCGGGTCCGGGAGCACCAGGCTGGGATCGAGAGGTGGTCTGCATCCAACCCTCCCGTAGCACAAGTCCCCCCGAGACCCTTGAGCATCCACCAGAGGAGCCACAAAATGTGAGTAGCGGTGTATCTAGCTCAAAACTGAAAAACCTATTGTTGGCTAAAATTTTATATTTAGTGTATGTAGTGTTGTTATATATAAATAATGCATTGTATTTCTGAATAAATACAAAACCCTGATTGGCAGCATTAATTGACCTCTCTACATAACTTTTGAGGGATATTTTAAATCACTGTGATGCGATCCCAGCCGTTGCTCTCCTACACTGGCTTTTTGTTGTTGCCACGATAATCCCGCGTTTACTTCACCCTTCTCCGTCTCTGGAGGATTTCTCCCTCGCTAAACGAAGGGAAATGCAGCTTGGCCTTAAAAGACGGTGCTTTGAACTCATTTGCATGAAGCTCTAATTAATGTCACTCCTTCAGAGCTCAAGAGAGATGAAGATAACAAGAGCTGGGGGAGAGTAATTAGAGGAGGTTTTGCATAAGGACAGGCAGAAGATGAGTTAGAGACTGTCGGATAATGGGGCATCCTTGTTTACTGTCATGTAATAGAAACGTAGGTACACATAGTTTACTAACACACGCTTCATTTACTTTAGTCGCACTCCTTTTTCCTGTAATTGTCTTTGGAGGTGGTGTTCATTAAAGCATTCAGATCTGTGAGCAAATAGTGGAAATTTTCTTTTTTTGTGTGTGTGTGCCAAAGGTGGGAGATGGGGCTCAGCAGTCCTGTGATCATCAGCCCAACAGACGCAGTGAAACCAGGAGCAGCTTCTGCTTTGACTCCAGGTAGGACATTCATTTTCAACACAAGGTGTCCTAGAAGACACGACACATAAAGAAGGAAACAAAGTAACGCACAAGAGCATCAGTGAAAACAGATGCACAGACAGCTGCTTTGTTGGGAGTTTTTGACTTGGAAAAAAAAGATTTGTATCAAAGTAGCCATTGATTCATTTTCTCTCCAGAACTTAAACTGCTCCAAGTAAGACCTCTTCATTTTGAACCCTGGTATATATGACATAACATGCTAAATGACACAGTCAGAGATTTCTTCCTTATGAACATAGAGGATCACATGAAGACAGAATTAATTTATCTGTTTCTGCTCTTACGGGAAGAGTAGCGCACAGAGCCAATAATTACCCTGCAGGGGGGGTAACACAGTTGCTTATTGCAAGTGACTCAACAGCTGCTTTTCAAGAGGCACACATCTCTGGCTTTCATTATTTAGTCATAATCTGGTCTGTGAGCAAAAGAGGCCTACTCCATTACAATGATCCACACGGAAACTCACATTTCTTTTTCAATTTTTTGTCTCTCTCGTCTATCCATCACCCCTTCCACCAACCCCCGACCTCATCCATTTTCCCCTCATCCCCTTCCGCAGTAGTGACGTTCACAAGCGCTGCCCGCTGTGCGAGGTGATCTTCCCGCCGCACTTTGAGCAACGCAGCTTCGAGCAGCACGTCGAGAGCCACTGGAAGGTGTGCCCCGTCTGCTCCGAGCAGTTCCCGCTCAACTGTCAGCAGCAGCTCTTCGAGCGGCACGTCCTCACGCACTTTGACGGCCACGTCCTCAACTTTGAGCAAATCGAATGAAGGGGAGGGGGTTCCGGCATACTGTATGGGTAAATATGTGTCGCTATTAGTTGATTTTGACTCGGGTTTGGTTGATTTATCTTGTTAACATACAATCATTTGCACTTTTGTTGTGAATTTTCTGGGGGTTTTTTTTTCCTTTTTGTTTGGAACGTTTAAGAGAATGTAGTCTACTTCTGAAAGGAAGCAGAGTTTGTACTTAGGCGGCTAGTCCTCCCAAGTTATTTAGCAGCTTTCACGTTAACATACAATCATTAACATTCAGGAATAGTGCCACAATCCTTTGCTTTTCTAGCATCTTTCTCCTTCAAGGGATTAAATGCACAAATATATATATTTTGTGTTCCAAAACAATTCACAGCCACAAAGCTGAACTGGGACTCCGAGGGAAAGCATCCTAAACGTCCCTGTTCTTTTAACTTCTCCGAACATGCATACACCAAGTGAGAAATCATCCAAGGCAGTGAGTCGTCCTTTATTTGTCCTCAGAGTATGATGCTTCGCAAGACGCGAGAGATAAGAGCATAAATGCAAAGTGAATATGAATATGTGACATCTTAAAAGAGTCGCCTGTGCGTGTACATAAAAAGTGAAGAACTGTGTGGTGGAGATGAAATATTGTACGTATGAGATGGTTTAAACACAAAAGAAAACAGCACTACATTTTCATGTATCTGCACTAAATAAGGCTTTATTCTGAATGTACTGTACATAAATGAAAAGAAATATATATTGTGGCGATACCTGTGAATTACGTCGTGAACCCGCCTCCCCTTATCGTTACCTCCCTCATATTTAAAAGAAGACAGGACCAATGATGTTTTACTTCCTGGCGTGCACTTTCTTGATCTTAGGTCGGCCGTTCGAAGCTGGGCTTAGGAGATAATGAACCTCGTTTTTGGCTAAACTGGCTGCCGGACACGGGGTTAGACTTGTTACGTACTTTCATGTTTTACAGTCACAGTCTGTTAGCCCTCATGACTGAATGTCGTTTATGTGCGTCTTCACGGGGCTTCATCACCACCGCTTGTTTATTTCAGTCATTATGCGTGTTGTAACCAGGCTTTTTAAAAAGAAAAAGGAAAGAAACACACATGTCCAGTCATCACAAGACAAACCTGTGTATGTATGTCACGTGTCCGATGCAGGCCTTTTCATGTGAGAATGGTTTAAGTGGTGCTGCAAAGATCTTTATGAATAAAGTCAGCTTGTCTAAATGCATTTTGATGCTTTGTTCTTCATTTCTGAGCTGAATAAGTAATGAACACGAGTCTGCGATGTGGAGCTTTTTTACTTTATTTTGCTTTTTTTTTTCTCAGTCGTTTCCTGTTTACATTTAAGCAGCTTCTCTTTTATATAGAAAGACAGGTTGACATCATTTACAAGTCACTCTTCTCAGAACCTGTTGTACCCCCGTACAAAAAAAGGAAACATCAGTCTCCACGTTACATACGAAAATATAATTTAAAAGCACTTGACAACAGATGCACGTTACAATACATTCACTGTACACGGTATATTGAAGCTCCTCCCTCATCTCCCCTCCAGCACACACCCTCCGTTCCTCCTCTCCCATATGTGCGAGTGGGCCTCCCGAGTCTGAAGCTGAGGATGGGTTTTGTTTTTACGAGTGCTTGACAGCTCAACTTTCAGTCTGTCCCCGCAGAGAACCTTCTCTCCTACGCTCAAAGGCCGGACTGAAGTGTCTTCTATCATCATCTCAGGCTAGCAGCTCCACAGATGTCCTCGTAACCTGGTGCCAGGATTTTACAGATCCAGGTTCCAGGTGGTTTAAAATAGGCATGGATTTGTGCTTATGTAGTAGCACACTCGCAGTCTGCCTTTTAACAACATTGTGTAAGTAAAAATCCCTATAGCCAAACTGGAGGACAGGACGGTGTGTGCATGTCGGAGATCACTGTACCTATCAAATGAACGGGGGGCTCATGCTGCAAGCCTTGAGCAGAATCTAAACTTTTTTGTACAATGAGGGAAATGATGATATAATGAACAAATGTGTCTTGGCGAGTTGAAGCACTGCGCTCTCACTCGGAATGATGAAATCCCAGTCAGGAGCAACAAGCCAGCCAACCACCCTGCTCCATAGGAGTTGAACCAGCAGCCAGGCACAGAAACATGACACATCCGAGCAATGAGACACAGATTACAGTAATACTCTCTAGGCTGATGACTTGGATACTGCTGAAAACACACACCACTCACACTCTCGCGAACACACAATGGACTGGAATGCTTTTGTCTAAAACACACACGCACAAAAACGACACGTAGATGGTAATCTCTTTCAAATACAAAATCCACCTTCTTCTTTCACACGTCTCCACACGACACAGAAACATGCGTGAAAAACATTCTTCTCGTGTACATCCATTCATTCCCGTGACTTTTTTCTTTTTCTTCTTTTTGGAGGTGCGACGTACAAGAAAATCATTGCCACAAGTCTGGGGCGACCTCCGGGGTGGAAATATTACAACACTCTTCCCATCCACCTTCCTTTCCTCCCCCCCTCCCCCTCCCTCTCTCCTCATCCCCTCATCAGGCACATGGTATGGTCAATGTTTGGCAGTGGAGAGCTGTTGGCAACGATCATGGAAAAAACAAAACAACTACAAAGATCTTGGCAACTGGAATACAGTGTGCCGCTTAACCCACTTTTGTGGCTAAGCGTGTGGAACGCAGCTCTGGCACTGTGAATGAAGAAACGCTGGAGATAACGATGGCTTAATGCGGATACGGATCGGGCCGTGTTCTAATACGTTCTCCACGTGATAAAATGGTCAAACGACACACAGATCGGTGTCAAACTGAAAGGAGCATTAGCTCTTAATCTGTAGAACATGTAAGGAAAACAAAGAAACAAAAACTCAGAACCTAAAGTCAGCCAGCTGATTGACCTTTGACCTCTGAGGTGACAGAATTGCTCAATCAGCAAATGAGGAATGAAAGGAACACTTACTGATACATAAAAATGAACACGGAATCTAAAACACTGACAAAAATATATAAAATAAAGCTTGAAAATAAAGTAACTATGTATATGCTCATGAATACTTTTATATATTTTTATGTACACATACATATCTGTCTATTGTTTATATATCGATATATCTATTAAAAGTATAACTTAACTCCAGCGCTTTCACCCCCACAAATGACCGTGAAGGCACAGATCTAAGCTCAGCTGGACTCTGCAGCTCAAAAGGGAGTGTAACAACCGCTGAGCTTACATCAGCACTGGAGGCCAACTTCATCCCACTCAGAGCTGAGCAGGAGGAAGGCAGGGCTTGGTTGCACTTCCTGTTTCACGTCTCCGTCTTTTCTCCTCTTTACTTTCGTATCATTTTGTTTTTTGTCTTTTCTTTCTGTTGTTTTTTTTACAGTTAGCACCTTATGTAAGTCGAACGATAGAAAATAAAATAATGTGATAGCATATACGAATGTGCAAATGTACATCAATAAAAATACTACAAAGATAGTTTTTTTTTGTTTCCCAAAAAAATACAAGTGATATGACATAGATAGAAAAAAATACTAACGTAACACACAAAAAGAAGATGATTTAAAAAAAAACAAAAAAAAAAACTTAAAGCATGCACTTGATCCTTTAGTGTACATAGGATGGGTAAGGAAAGTCAGGACTCTTTTTTTTTTTTTTTTTAGGGGAAGTTGATTGATGTGGCTCTTAGCCTTGAATCTTGCGGAGGATCTCGGTGGAGACAGGCGGGTGGAAGTTGATGGTGTGGTGCCTCAAGCCCTGCGAGGTCTTGTAGCTTTTGCCACAGCGACACTTGAAGGGTTTCCTCACACGAATCTGTGTGCGGTGGCCGTTCTTGGCGTGGTATTTGATACCATTCACATTCTGAAGAAAGTGGTCGCATGCAGAGATGAAGAAGAAAAATGGGGTTATAATTACCACTTTTGATTGCACACAGCATCTATAAAACACCAGAGCATTATCCCAGATTTTATGGACAGAATTCCAATGAAAATACAACGAAAATACAAATGTGAAACATTTCACTAAACGTAGGCTTCATCCAACATTTGTTTTTCCTCTCTCGTTTTTTACTACACACATCATGATAGAGTAGCGCCAGTCAGTTGACTTTATCTCATTCACAATGATAAAACATGGTAGATTTCAATCGATTAGCCTTTTTTATTTTAAAGCAATAGGTAGCAGATCAGTTGTCAGTTATCATGTGGTACACAAAAGAAAAATCCCATGTGCACCAGCTGTTTAATACTTTGAGTCTCCTTATATCATAAAGCCACCAGAGTTAAAATCTACTGAGAATTGCAAATATGAATTTGACCTTAAGCACAATTTGGGTGCAGACCCATTACTGGGTGCAAGTTTCACTAAAATCTGAACAGTACTGCTTATTAATAGTGCACAGACAGATGCAGGGATGGATGTCTCGCCAATCCACCCTGAGGCCACTTACTGCATGTCTTTCCCTGTTCTCTCTCTCTCCCAGCTTTGTGGTCTTCTATACATTGTCCTAAGACAATAAAGACTAAAAACGCCCAGAAATATAAGTGATTTACATGATATCAGCAAAACTGCTATTTTGTGTTTAGTGGTAGGGAGTTAAAGTTATCATCCTGAACTACTAAACTAGGAAGGTAAACCTTAAGACTGCTTCATATTAGCATGTTTGCATGCTAATTTTACCATTTTTCTGTCAATCAACAATTTCCTTTCTCCGCTTTAAAGTTGGATAACTTCAACTATGTACCCGCCCACTGCATCACTAATGGATACTTCAGTGTCGTCACCATCAGTCCCTGAATTTCGCCGAAGTCCTGCGGTGTCTGGTTGTTATATCACTGCTAGTCTCATCCTCTGTGAATGCCCCTCAACAACAAAGGTCGCTTTTCCCACGCTGCTGTTTTTGTCTTCAGGGTATTAGGGAGAAATGTTCCCACACTGTCCATTAGTTAAGCAGCTTGGATAGTGAGCAAGCTGAATGAGTTTTTTGTTGCCAGCTGTTATTAAAAAAATGAATTAAAAAAAAATTAAGTGAAGCAGAAAATATTAATCACCCTCAGATCTTATAATGTGCTTTTTCAAACACATGTGATACTCAGACAAAAGTTCTAGTGTGGATTTATTCAGAAGTAAAACCTCATGCCTTCGTGGAACTGCCTGCTCCGCCCTCAGGTTCAGCCTTACCTTGTATCTCTTCTTACACCCGGGGACGGGGCAGGCGAACGGCTTTTCATCGGCCCCGTTCATTGACATGGAGCTGAGGATGGACTCAGAGCTGATGGCGCTTTCTGTGGTCCACGACTCATCGCTATCCGACTCCTCGTAGTCTACCTCCTCCTCATCATACTCGCTGCCTAAAGGCATAATGGAGCCACGCAGAACAAAAAAACACTTGTCAACCCAGCTGAAACAGGGATAGCGACATACCCACGGGAATGCAACGCCCTGGGAATTTGAGAAGCAGAAAACGATAAGTGACTTTTTATTAACACATTTCTCTGCGTGCTGTCCCCTGCTCGGATGCATAAGCAGCCCACATATCACGGAACGCACAAGCCAGAAATGGTGTGATGTGCTTCCGTGTGTGCCTGTGAGTCAAAATGTGGGGATTGGCACTGAGAAAGAGATCATTAAGTGGGAGTGATCCCCATTGCTCAGCCTGGAAAAAGTGCTTTACTAAGTGCAGAACATTTTCCACTCACATGCATGCACACACAAACACACACAAACACACACACATAGACATAAAGGCCCACTGACCCCCCACCATCTCACAGGAAATGCTGAACCTCAGCTTGAGGAAATGGATGGCACCCTGGCACATGTTGAAAGGGGGCGTGTGCGCGCGCGCACATATATATATGTGTGTGTGTGTGTGTGTGTGTAGCCATGCTGATGTATAAGCCCAGACCTAACACTACGTTTGGAACCATTTGGGCTGGAATTGGACATCTGCTTCTAGGCTGTGCAACACACGGCCCCATGCGAACACACAGCGTGACAGCTGCTATGTAATTAGCAAAGTGTTGACTGGTCTGCTCACTGCAGGAGCCACCATTCCCAAGACACAAACAGCGCACACACACACGCACACACGCACACACACACACACACACACACACACACACAGGAACATAGTGGTTGGTTACAAGCTTTCCACTGTGACAGCAGATTTTCCTGATGATTTACAAAAGAGCAAGTATTAGCAGAGAATTGGCCAGAAATATCCAAAAAAATAATGGTTAATGTTTACAGAGACACTGCTGAATATAAGATGAGCAGGCTTGTGCACTCCTAGCAGGTATTTTGTAGTTTTCACTTTGAGATGCAGAGCCATTGGACAGCTATGCAATAAGCTGCATTCCATTTGCATTACAAATATCTTCACTCGCTCTTCAGCGCGCTGTCTGACTTTGATGAATATGCTTCCCATGTTTTTTTCTCTTTGTGTCAGTAGGGTTAAATTGCCTAAGTCAGTTTCAACATATCCTTTCCCATCACACATATAAGCAATCCATCTTTTTCCCTTTCAATCATACGTTTGAACACACACACACACACACACACACACCGGTTATACCTGTAGGTGTGCTGCTGCGGAATGAGGAGGAAGGGGTGATGGGGGGCGTGACGGGAGGCGTCAGGTTACCGCTGGTGTGGCGGGGAGGTGTGGCCGTGCTGTTCCTGGACACTCCGCCCGTGATGGACAGGGACAACTTGGGTGTGGCCTTCTTCTTTATGGTCTCCTGCTCCCGGCGTGCTGCATCCGTCATGAACCTGACGTCGCACAGTTATTGTATTAGTTCGCATTATCTGATTTCTCATTATTAATCAGTGGAGAGGTGTCCTACCTGCATGTAATACTAAACTTATGTGACAGCTGTGTTCTCATCAACTTGAAAACCTTATAAATATAAGCAATGTTGTTCAAATAAATGCTAACACATTTTCATCCACTTGGGTTGGTTTTTTTGGGGTTTTTTTTATAACTTTGACCTCTTAATTTGAAAGGTAATTAACTGAAAGTTTATTATAACTTCGGTAATTGTTGTAGTTTTGCCTTTTCCCTGCTAAGGCTACAGCCACAGAGGTTTAGAGACAGCAAACATGCTACAGTACGGCACCAAAAACATACTGATTGCTTTGGTCACTAGCAGATTGCAACTGTTGCCTGTGGTTTGCATGGATGACACAAACCCTACCAACTAGTGGCTGCCACTGGTCTCTAGGCCTCTGCAACTGAGGCCTAACTACTTAGATTTTGCTTGTGATTACATGAAATTATAAATTAAAACAGTAGTTCTCTTACTTTTTAAACTTATGTACAGCCACGGATCCACTATTGATCTAATGATGTAGCCTATTTTAATCCTTCATCTACAACTTTTAGCTACAACTCTGTTTAGCAGCTATTAATTAAGTACACTGACCACTTTCAACAGTTTTCCCACTCCATTTAGTTGCGCGTGTGAATCTATACTTTTGGGTAAGATTTTCAGCTGATAGACACATTTTCAGCCAATACTGTCCAGCTTTTTTCAACATTTCACCTCTGTATTATGTTTAGCTAATGACTGACTTTTAGCTAGTTTAGATTTCTTGAACGGTTTATCTTGCCATTAGCTAGTCATTGCAGTGGGAAATCCATGCTTTTAGCTACAAGATTCAATTTAAAGCCTCACTTTTAGCTCTTAACTCCCAACTTCAGCTTATTTTGTCGCAATTTATTTAGTAATGCTAACTGTTTAAATGTTTATCCATACTATTAGCAATCAAATTAAAATCCTTATTCAAATGGTATACAGTTTCAAAAGTCTTAGCTAATAAGTTTAACTAGTTATTAGCAATTTCAAATATTGTTTCACAGTTTAGGTTTTTTGTTACAGTTTTAATAATATATGTATTCTTTTAGCTGTCTTTCACTGTGTTTTTTAGCTGCTAACTGTTTATTTAAATGTTATTTTTTTATTTACTTATTTTTACTCTAAGTTTGGCTAATCTGTCCTCGTACCCTCTGTTGACTGCAGAAGTATCGCTGCTTTAATAAAACCCTGTTAATTTATTATTTATTATCCTTTTCATAAATTGTGATTCATATCCTAATTTGGTTTTCTAACATGTGGCGTTAAGCTGTGCTCCACTGTTGCTATGAGAAAAATGTCCGTTTGTGTGAGAAGACAGGGCCTTGCTGCTGAATGAACTCGTCCCTTAAATATTCTGTCAAAACATGTACAGTAAATACGAATGACATTTATAGCCTCGCCACTTGAACAATTATCACAGAAAACAAACCTCTCTCTTTCATTCCACCATTATCTCTCTCAGTGTTACATCTTGTAGGGATTTAACGAGGCATTTAGTGGGACGTGACACATCGGTTCACCACACACAAACACACACATGCCGTAATCCTCTGGCTGCACAGGGAGTCAAAAGTGATTGTCTTGTGTGGTTTTCTGTGCTGGTCTGTGGATGAGTCACTGCTGTGGGTATGGGAAAAGTCAGTCATTGGAGATGTTCTCCGCAAGCCACATATACACACACTCACACGCACGTTAACTTCACTGGTGGAACAATGGTGCCCTCTGTAGACGGATGCTTTTGAGCGTGTGTGAATGTGTACGATTGTGTGTGCCTTACCTGTTGATGTAGCTTAGGGCCAGATAGGTGGGCTGCTGTTGCTCCTGCTTCTCCAAGACCCTCGGATCTGTGTCTGCGAGAGAAGGAGACGTTCAGATTAATCACCACTCCCTGTGGAGGGAAAATGTTCTGTGAATACTCTAAGTATGTAGCTGACTCACACATGTATTCTTTCTGCCAGACAGGCTGATAGATTACTAGATATGTCTCACACTGCGTTCACTGTATTAGTCTCAATGTGTGGCACCCTGCAGATACATTTCAGATACTTTCATAAACGGCACGTTATTACAGCAGAACCAAGCCCTATCTAATTTACAACCAATGCCTTCGCTGAAGTGACCCAAGACCACTTAATCGTTGCCGGGGGGAGGATGTGGTTACAAAAAGAAAAAAATTACTTTAGAGTAAAGGCGGCTGTGATGAATGTACACACTGTATGAGCTGAGGAGTACATACAGGCTTTTTCCAGATGACTTGCTAAGTCAGTAACGCTACAGTCGGCAACTTCCACTGCCTGAGGCAAGCAGTGTGTACTTCAAAGTCCCATCTCACACCCCGGGAAAACAGAAGCAAGTGTGCATGAAAACACTGCGGGTGGGTTACATATGTGAACTACCAGTGCCATCAAGTGTTCAATCTGGGAATGTTCAGAAGGAGCTTAAAAAAACAGTACATTTAAGCCAAGCCATCTATGTCTGCGTGAGTGTGTGCACTAGCAGGCATAATTGCAGCAACATATGTAATAGCTAGCAGATGTATTTCAATTTAGATCCAAGGACTAGATCATCTCTGTGCAAAAATTAACAACACACCCCTGGATGCTTCCAACTGTGGTGTGTTGGCCTTCTCAGCCCTTCAGTTTTCAGGCTTTCACACCTCATAATTAAACAAAGAATGCAGACTTCCCACCGTGCGGGAGGAGGAACACTAAGGAGACCAGCAAACAAGAAAACAACCCAGAAAAAAAAAACTTGCCCACTTCAACTGGTCTCCCATGCAAAACATAGTGCTATATATGTGACTTTCAAAATAAAAAGATTAGGCAAAGGGGGAAAAGGGTAGCAAGATTATATACCCAGGTGGTCCGCAGAGGTGGTCTCTGACAGTCTTTTATAGCTGAGACTTAATAATCCTACCTGCTGCTCAGATGTAGAGACCAGAGCTTTCTGTGCATGCATAATTGTGCACAAACACACACACATACACACAGCTAAACCTACATCCCTGAGTCACGATACATGTTTTAGTGAGAGCTATCTGCATCTTTTAATAACCTTTTGGAAACCACTGAGTAGACTAGACAACAACGAGGAAAATCTGCTAAAACAAAATCTATATATGCACTGAGATTAAGCAAAAAGATGACAGGAATGACAAATGAGTTTGGATTAGAATATTTATAACCTGTTTTGTTTTGGGGGGTTTTAATCTAAAAGATTCCCACAGAGTCCACAGTGGCATCTTCACATTACTTCACAAACTTAAAACACAGAACAAAACACATCTGGGGAGGTGATAGAAAGAAACCTAATTAGTGTGATCTTTTTAAAATAGTCCATCAGAGTCAAACGTATACAGTTGCAAGAAAAAGTTTGTGAATATCCTCATATTACCAGGACTTCAATGCTACTGATTTTTCCCTCTGTCCTAATTGAAAACAAACAAAAATCTGACTGAAATCAAAACAAGAGCCAAGCCCATATGATTAGCTGGTGTTATCTGTGTGTCCGTCTATTGGTATCAGCGTTTATAATGGCCAATAAATGTGAAAAATAAAGACGGGACTGAAGAAAGGCTTTTCAACCATGTTCTGTGTGTTGAGGTTGTGTAGTAAATAAATAACTACACATAACAAATGTTAGGCAAATATGTTCAGCTAATATATTGTAATAACAGATTTCTTTTATAGATATCACTTCCAAAAATCTTACACTGGTCAGATTCTGCTAACAACAAACAAAAACTTGCACTTTCCGTGCTTTTATTGAACACACTGAGTAATTACTCACAGTCCAGGCTAGAAAAACACTACCAAATTCTCCAAAAGCTACTGGAAGTCAGGTGTTCCCATTAATGACATGGGATTGGAAGTCTGGGATGCAGCTGTAGCACTTCCTTTAAAGACATGCATGAAAAGCCTCACGTAGGCTGCTCATCTCAAGAATGACTGGCTAGTCTGAACCAGAGGTGGACAAATAATGTTCCTAAGGGCCTATATAAGAAACTAGGATTACTATAGAGGGCTGCAGCAATGACCTGAACTCAGTTCTGCTTCATTTTAATTGTATCTCTTTATGAACCTTTACTGGTAAGAGTAGATGTTACAATCAGGTCTGAACCATTCTGTGACTGCAAGAAAAAGCAGTACAGAGATGCACAAAGCTGACAGCATGTCTTGCAAATATCAAACCACAGAACATCTGAAAGAGGTGAAAACAAGACCGAAGGGTTACAACAAAACACCTGCAGAAGTCTTGCTAAAATGTTCGTTCATCTTCACTAGAAAAAATTACTTAATACCAGGACTTCCACCTCTCCACGCCCCCTTCAAAAAACCAGCACATGAAGCAGAAGAAAAGTCAGCAATATCTTGTAGGCGAACAAACTGCAAGCAGGAGGAAGCATCGTGGTTTGCGGCTGCTTTGCCACCTCACAGCCTTGATGCCAATCATTAAAGGAACAATACATTGAACACTGTATCAAAACATTACACAGTAGAGTGTCAGGGTAGCAGTCCATGAACTGAGGCTTAGGAGGGTGGCAACAACATAATAACCCAAAGGATACAAAGTAAGAATTAAGTGTTTTAATGACCAAGACAGTGACCTTAATCCAATTGAGATGCTGTGGCTAACCTGAAGAGTGTCCAATCAAGAGTTTTATATGGGCCCTCTTCACTGTGTCGGCAGCTACTGTTGCTCCTTCTACGAGTGACTAAATTCAAAAGCTGACTTACTTTTATTAGCCGATACTGTGAGTGATCACTCAATGTGTTCAATTAAGACAGGAAAACCACAACTGTGTGGTTTTAGTTTAGTCAGATTATTGAGGTCCATAATTGAAACTTTTTTCTAAAGATGCAGATTAGGCCACATTTTATGAGTAATCAATGCAGAAATTCTGTTAATTCCACATTTTTTCCAACTACATAGCAGGATAAGACTGACTCAAAGAATTAACTGTGAAAGAAACATCAGCTGAAGGCAATTTAATGTGAGAATGGCAAAAATGTGAGGAAAGAATGCCAGAATTAATATCTTGGGATGTTCAAGGTGCTGAGGATTGTGGATGAGGTAAGTGTGTGTAGAGAAGGGGGAGGGGTGTTGGTGGAAATGGGGTTAGCCAGGTGCGGATAGCGAGAACTGCAGTAAATGTTAGCCGGTTTTACAACTTCCACTCGCCGAGCTAGACAGAAAGTGAGCATGCTGTTGATCCTGCTGCTGTGGCCAGAAGAAGACCTGCATATGTACACTCAGTAAGCTACATACGTACATACACACACACACACACACGTATATATATTTGCTAACTGAACCTCAAAGCTGCCAATTTCAAATTTACAGTACAGTATTTTAGCAGGCTAATGTACATGCATGTGCATATTTGTAATTCAGTACATGTTTTCCTTATCTGTTTTGTTTCAAAGTATCACCAGTGTGGAAACACTTTAGTTATTAATATCTGTGCCCAATCTGCAGCCACTCATCTCACAACCCACACATCCATCTCTCACAATCGGCACACTGCTGCCACCTGCTGAATGTACTCTGTCTGCATGTGTCCACATGCACAAGCCCATTGTGTAGAGAGGTCTGTGTATGTGTCTCTTTACATGTGTGCATGTGCTGAAACCAGACCAAGAATGCATGGCTTGTTATGCAGCCTGCTAATTAAGCCTCGGAGAGCATTTTAACGTGTTTCTAAAGCAGCAGGCAACCGGATGGAGGGAGAAGAGAGGCGAGGAGGAGGAGTGGGAGCAAAGAGAGGGGGCATATGGGTGGAGGGAAAGGCAAACTCCTCTGTAATTATGCTTCCCAGTGCTTGGTGGGGCGCTCAGATCGTGCGACTTCCGAAAGACAGTGTGTGTGAAGCAAAAGAGAGGGTCTGCAGTTTCCAGTTTGGGATGCCAGTCCAATAACTGCTTCGCTACACCCTGACAGGTCATACAGGAAGTATAGTGAGCACAGCCTCTCACATGCACAAACATGCACCCCTTCCCTTCTCACCCCTCTGACAGGAGCGAGATGGGAAACAACCTGGCAACTAAAGCAAGAACAAACAGCTGAAATCCTTCTTTTAATGCATATATAAATCACATATACATAGAGCTAAAATGATCAGTCTAATACAAAAACATTGTCCAAAAAATAATTACAATATAAAATAAAAATGAAAAATAATTGTAAAAATAATCGACTGATTGGTTACCTTTTCAGCACGTGACTTACTGGTACAAATTTTGTTATATCTAATAGGGCAGGGCGATATGGCCAAAAACATATATCACGATATATATTTGAAAATTTGCGATAACGTTATAACTGACGATATAATTTCTGTGAGACAAAATACAACTCCAGGACATTAATAGTGCAAAAAAAACCCATCCATTAATTTTACTTAAACAAGCAGCTGTTTTTTTATGTGCATTAAAGCTATATAAACATTTAACAGTGTAAAAGTAAATTCCTTGCTGAAAGTTTAACCAAAAGGCATTTCCAGTAGAAATGGGCTGACATATCCTGAGCATAACTATGTATAATATCCACTAAAGTTAAAAAGAGGTGCTTTGCTACATTAAACTGCCAAATAAAAAATTCAAATATGTATTTTTCGGACCATAAGATGCACGGGATTATAAGGCACATTAAGCGAAACAAAGCAGTCAGATAAATCAAACTTTATTCAACTCATTCTTCTTGCTTCCTCCACTTCTGTACCATTGATTCATTAATGCTGTATTCTACCACAGATGCTCTATTCCCATGTTGTTGCAGTATATTAATGACTAACCTCGTATTGTGGATGGATTATCTCAGTTGTTCTCCTGACTGAAGTTTGGTTTACAGCATCCTGCCATGCCATTGCATTTGTCTCTAACCTTCAGGAACCTTCACGTTAACTTTTTCTTTATGTTATGCTAACATAGCTGTGTCGCTAGCAATCACGTAGCACAGCATTAAACACCAGCTAGCCCAACTTCAGTAACCCTACAAACGTCACTGTTGTGTAGCTTCCTGTCTTCATTTATGTTGGAAGTGATAGCAGAGCTGTACGTTTGATTTTTTTTTCAGAAATCTCTCAGTCAGAACATGCTATATCATGCTTAGGTAACTAGCGAAACTAGCGAGCTAACTTCTGCTAACTTCTAACTTAAAGGACGGAGTTTAGGACCCAGACTACTCCCAGATTTACAAGCACCTTAGTCTGACAAATATGGCAATAACGATGGCCTGCTTGCATATTCTACAAAAAAATGTGCTTTGTTGTGTATCTGACGGACAAACACCAAACCAGTTAAGTTGCACCATTATTACAAACTAATTCTGGTTCATCCGTTTCACTCAACAATCTGCTTTCCCCATTCTCATTCTCCGTTACCGCCGTGCTTTTTCGGCACTGCGCATGCGCGATATTTTATTTTCTTATCGTTGCCTAGCATTGTACAGGTATTACCGTGAACGGTATAATATGGCCCAGCCCTAATATCTAACATATTCAGCTTTAACTTACATAGTAAAACAGAATAATCTACACATCCTCAAACATGCTGTCTCCCTGTAAACAACATCACAAAGAAAGAAATGCAAAAATAAATTCTAGTGGTTTGCCAATCGTACCCACAAAATTATCCCTGTAATCGAAAAGCAACACCTTTAAAAAAATCACTGCAAACTAACGATCAGCATTCTTCAGCAGAGTTTACATCATGTTACAAGGCCGTAGTTTCAGCTCAGCCTTTAACTCCGAATGCAGAAGAAAAACAAGGATTCAAGTAAAGTCTGTCCAAACAAAGGTGATATCTTTTGGGATTTCCCTGTACTCAGCTCACACCCGTGTTTTGACTTTCATAACCTTTTCTTTTAAATCTCTTTCCCTGCTTTTAATCTCTACCTGCCTCCCCCCTCCCTGTCCTTTTTGCTGAGGTAAGGGGCAGGTACGTGCTTGTGCAGGTGAGAACATTGCTGCCGCTGTGCACGCAGGCAGAGAAGCCTGACATCATTGCATTCCTCAGACCTTACCTACACTCCCAGCACAACAAAACTACCACACTAAACACAGTGCACCTAACCCCACTTCCTTATTGCATTCGGCTGTAATCTAAACAGTGTGGGCATGCCATTGGTAGGCTCCTGCCCTTTAGGATGAGATCAGTGTTGTAGATCCACACGTTTCCTAGGTTTCTCACAGATGGGATCACGACACACTCATCTGGTCTGCTTGCTGCCAGCTATTATGTGTCAGACAAGGCAGAAGTCCAAATAAAAAAAACGATATAGAAGATAACGGATTAGAACAGGAGTCCAAACACAAGGCAGAAATTTGGGAGTTTTCTGGTCGTGTAGCACATTAGATGCCCTACCACAAGAGGGCAGCACAGCCTGCAGCAAAAACTAACTGTTTCCAGCAGAGGCGTACACTGATTTCTCCACACCTGACTTAAGTCCCACTGACTCACTTTTTACAACTACTAGCATCTCATATCTCAAGCTTCTTGTCACACTGCAAGAACAAGGACGATCACATCTGTCTGTCATCTGTGAGACCTTAAACAGCTTATCTGATGTCTGTTAGGACGATCAAATTAGCTGATCCTTTGATTGATTATTGATCACACGCCACTGCACTAATTCACAACCGAAAAGGAAGTCAAAACCAAATGTCACTTGCCTCCCCGCCCCCTCTCAATCCTCTCCATGTGTCACTCTAGGCCCTATGGTAACTGATCTGAAAGCAGTATTGATTAGACTCTTTATGTCTGTGCCGCCCCTGATAACCAACCGTGCTATAAAGCCAGGAGAGGGGCAATTCATTAATCCAGAATATTTGACTGGTAAACCGCTATTCTGTTCATTTGACAGTTAGGGTCAAAGGTCAGGCTAAGAGCCAGATGGGGCATACATCACTCAGTGTCTGTGGTGTTTGGGTTGTTGAACTGAGGAAGCAATATTAATCCCTGCATTTCTGTGGGGACAAGGTGAAAAATCATGTTTTGATTTCTTCCACCCTTGGGTTTATTTGGAAGAGATCCATGGAGCATATGGGTAAGATGAAGAGCAGCCCACCCTGCTCCTCCGTCTCCCCACCAGCAAACACCACACCAACTACATCACTTGTGTTTATCAGTCCTGTTCTCCACGTGACGCGACATCACGTTGGGTGTCCTCAACACAGCTGGTTGCTCGACAGCACTCTTTGTCAGTGAGACAGCAGGTGTGCAATAACTCAGCCAAATACACTGCCCCTAACCCCTTTAGGGACCGCCAGTTGCCATGGAGACTGGCTCAATGAAGCATCTATGTAAACCCCTCGCTCCCCCCCTTCACATAGCCTCATGAGGATGGATACTCCCCACAAATAATGATTAGCCCACATCAGATTACTGAGTGATTCAGAGATGCGTAAATGCATCTCTAGTCTTATTTGTTATGGTGGATCATAGTTTAATCTAACACACTGTGTTATTGTGTGTTTAGTTGGAAGTGACAGTTTATTCTGTTCTTTAAATCTGCATGCTTTTCTCTGCTACCTTGAGGCAATAGGAGGAAAGCACTCCCTTATCAAGAATTCATATAATTTACTTAGATTTTAATTATTGTGCACGCAAAGACAGGTATTTTTATTTAACAGCTCAAAAATGCACCTAAACCAGCTCTATTTTCCCCCATTTTTGAGAATCCACATACAATGCTGCTATAATAGAAGTTACTAATTGCACCAATTACCACTTAATTAAATAAATACATGTCTCTTTATAATCCAGAGTGTTTACCCTGCAACTTTTTCTGTGCCTCTTATGTTAAATGGTGGGCAAACTGATTACGATTGTATTTATACGTGCCAGGGGGCAGTCATCAGAGTGTTTACTGTCAGACCAAAATCTAATAAGCGGTGCAACAAGTCGGCGTTTGTACTTGTGGAAGAAAATCAGATTATGTCCTTGCATGTCTGCTACAACTTCAGCTGATGGAGTGCCGGTGGGAATTAGACACCAAAATAACAGAAAAGCCACGGGGGAGTGACGCTTTCAGAAATGTGACAGTCAAGAGTTTTCGGCAGCTCAAATGCACAAGCGGTATGAAGAAAAGCCACGGCTGCACTGCGTCAGGCCTGGAAATGTAAACAGTGCTCAGCAACGCTAGCTGTGAAACCGCTGTCTGGTCGGGATGCTAGTTTCACCTATGAGACCTACGCGGCCCTCCTAGTCGAGTTACCGCTGCAAAGGTAACTGCTGTAGCTGACTCCTAATCAGACGAGTCGGCCCCAACATCTCAGAAAGCATAGTTTATTTTCCAGATATAAAAGTTGATAAATAACTCCCTCTCCGGCGAGCCTCGACAGAGAGCAAGAAGCAGGAATAGCGGAATGCAGAGCTGAGCCTATCTGCGTTTAGCTAGCTAGCTAGAGGGGAGGGGGAGGAGGGGGGGGGCTAGCTAATACCAGCTAGCTGTCTAGTTCCCTCTCCCCCGCTGGGTCCACTCACCGATGTGATTGTCCTCGATGTGGACGATGAGCTCGGCGAGAGACTCGAACTGGAGTCCGCAGCCCCCGAACCTGCAGGAATTGGAGAAGAACGAAGCGGCGGCGATGCCCGTCATGTTCACGGCGCTGGTGCATTCACCGGGCGGAGAGGGGGTTGGAGGGGGGGGGAGGGGGTCCAGGAGCCGGGGTGGTGAACGAGGAGGCAGAGGTTTCGGGTCCGGGGATAGGAACGGGGCAGAGCGCGGAGCAGCGGAGCAGACACCGGGCGGCCAGACAGGACAGCGGCGGACGCAGCTGGGAGGCAGGCGGGGCGGTGGGAGGAGGAGGAGGAGGGGTGGCTGGTGGCATACGTCACGACCTGCCTACCTGTTGGTATCACAGCCGCACTGACTGCGGAGTGGTATCAAAAATCAGTCTAATCTTGGCACATATACATACGTTATAAACACAATATACAAATAGAACAAAAGGAAACAGATTTCTCTTTTTTAGTTAAAAAAAATAAAAAAATTTTTAAAAATTTAAAAAAAAAAAAATATATATATATATATATATATATTTTTTTTTTTTTTATGTCCTTAAAATAAGGAATCATTGGAAATTTACTGTTTGCCCCAAACGTATAAAGACATACAAGCCCAAATCCAAAAAAGCTGATGCTCTTTAAAAATGTAAATAGAAACAGAATGCAATGATTTGACAATCTCAAAACACCGTATAACACAGAAAAATATCAAATTGTCAAAGTAAGAAAATGTACCATTTTAAGAAAAACATTAGCTTATTTTAAATCTGATGGCAGCAAAACATCTCAAAAATATTTGGAGGGGGCCATGTTTTTTCATTTTTTAACGTCTAGGAAGTAGGGAGACCAGGTGCTGGACTATGTCCTATTCCTGTCTGTTAGAGGATTTTATCTGCTCAACAATCCTATTTTTTTTGTTGTTGTATATATTGTGTCATGATGTGCCAGATGTTTTCAGTTCTACCATGAAGCCATGCGGTTATATTAGATGCAGTATGTGGTTCAACATTGTCTTGCTGAAATATGCAAGGCCTTCTCTGAAAAATACATAATCTGGATGGAAGCATATGTCCCACTAAAACCTATATATACTGCTCAGCACTAATTTTGCCTTTCCAGATGTGCTAGCTGCCAATCCATGGGCACTAATACACCCCCATATGTTCAGAGATGCAGGCTTTTGAACTGAACGCTGATAACAAGACAGGTGGTCCCTCTCCTCTTTAGACCAGAAGACTAGAGAGATGTCCATGTTTTCAAAACAGAATTAAAAGTTTTGATTCGTCTGACCACAGAGCAGTTTCCCGCTTTGCCTCAGTCCATTTTAAATGATCTATGGTCAAGAGAAGATGATGGTTTTTCTGGATCATATTCACAAATTGCTTTTTCTTTGCCTGATAGGGCTTAAATTTTGTCTACAGACAGTAATTTCAGGAAGTGTTCCTGAAACCATTGCAGTGACTTGTCTAAGGCCCTGAAAATCATGGGAGTCCAGTATTTTCAGCCTTCTTTCTCACACACAGAGATTTCTCCAAATTCTCTGAATCTTATGATGGTATTTTACACAGCAGATGACGTGACACTTAAAGTCTTCTGAAATGTTCTTTTTATACCCAATTATGTTACTGACCTGTTGCCAATTAACCTAATTATTTGCAAATTGTTCCTTCCAGCCTTTTGTTGTCTCTGTCCCAATTCTTAGGTGCTAACCTGTGCCTCCCTGCTGAAACACAAAGAAAAAAAAGATCAACATCTGAAATCACAGTTATGGTTTTAACAGATTTTTTAGCATAAAAGAGAATGCACAAGTCTACTAACGCAGTGAATTAAGATCATAAAAACAAACTTTAGCTTCTATTTCTGCTTCTAAGAAGTTGGTCAAATTGCATTAATAAATACAGCATGTCCTTCACATGATCAGTGCCAAACTTTTAAACATCAACTTGTGTGTGCTTATTTTGTAAGCTAGATATCAAAATTTCAAACTACCTCTCAGTATAATGGGCCCACATTATCCCTTACAAACATCTTTGTTTACACATATTTAGTTTAATGGGTTCTGGTCAAACTAAGTACTTATAGTGGGTTATATACAGTACTGTACATGTATATTACACTATCTTTTTAACTGATAAAGACTATGTCTGTTACACCTGAAAAAACACAGGCACTGATCAGTTTTCTTTTCAGCTTTTGTCTTGATACATTATTACCTATTACCTTGCAGGATCCAATAAAACATAACAGATTTCATATTTGCTTCTGGTGAATACAATCTGGAATCTGAAGGAGCCTGAATAAGTCATGAAGAGAATAGATGCTGACTTCTTTATATATTCATAATGGTAAATACCTGTCTCCAAGTATTTACTTTAGCAGTGTGCTTAGCGTAAATGGCTGCTGTATTTCTTTTTTAATATATTTTATGCTGTACGTAATCCCTTTAAAATGTGTATGAAATGTGCCATAAAAATACTTCCCTTGCCTTGTGATTTAGCTTTAATGGAACTGATTCACTTATTGCCGTGTCGTGAGCTAGAGCCAGCAGCTTACATGTTTCTAAACCATGTCAATGCTTTTGTCTGAAGGGGCTTCAAAAGACCAAGATGTGTGTATGTATAATGACATGGATAAGCCTTTGACAACAGAATCTATGACATCCATAAAGTTAAGTGATTAATGTTACCCTATAATGGGCTCAGTGATTAGAAGAGTACTGCGTAGCTTTGTGTGCAGTTCCCAGAGAGAGGAGAATGTCCTTAAATCACTGGGGCTGGCTAACCAGAGCCGGCTGGCCTGTGTTGGACCTGTTAATCGAGCGTTAAAATGGACTGTCATAAACCTGGCCAGTGACTTCAGCAAACAACCTTAAGACCCGGAGATACGTTTTTTTTTCCTGACTGCTCTCTGTCTACTCAACCAAAACGAGACACAGTAACTAAAACACAAAATATAAAATACACTGCAACAGCCTTTGAAAGCAAACATGCCAAAACACGGTGGCGTCACCAGCGCACACGCATACACACACATGTACAGTACATGAATTCAGTGACTTCATCAGCCCAACACAGATGTTCTCTCTTACACACAAGCATACAAAAACACACTCGGGATAAACACACTCATTACGCACACGTGGTGTATCAGAACTGTGAGAGTGACGCAGTTCCCAGCACCATTACGTAAATGAGAAGTGGTAGCATGTGTTGTAAAAAGGCGAAGGGAGAAAGGGAGATACACGTCGAGAGTTTGTGGTGCATGACATCACCTGTTTTGAGGCCTGTGGGTGGCGCACAATCTTAGGTTACAGTTTGGGATTTGGAATTATCAGACACCCTTTTTTTCTCTTTTCCTTTTCTTCTTTTTTCTTTTTTGCTGGAAATGAATAGTCCAACAAGTGCACGGACCAATGGCCAACACAGTTTGCAAATACACACAGAACAAACACAGGCACAAACACGCACACACACTGGGGCTCTGTTACTATGTGGGTCTGCATCTGAGGGATGGGTTGCATGTAAATTTAACTCACTACATTACATAATCAGATCTCTGCAAGTTGCATACTTTTTAAAGTATCTGTTACCAGTTAGCTATTTTTTAAGTGCACCTAATAGGAATAGTCAGAAATCAACCATGCATGACATGCATAGACTTTGCCAGCTGAGCCAGATGTGTAATGTAGCCAAAGTGAGGATTAAGCTACATAGAGATGGAGGTCAGAAAGTTTCTTTTACCTTTAACCTGAAACGCCATATTTTTTCAGACTGGGTGACATCAGGCTCTGAGTAGGCAGCTTTCTAAAGCTCCCAGACTGGCTGTTAAAAGCCAAGCCGGGGTGAAGGTGCCAGATGGTAATGGCTGGTAGAGCCCCTGAGTTATGGAGGTAGCTGTAATCTCACTGGCATTGTCTGCTTCAGGGCACCAGCCAGAGACTTCCTGGCTGCCGTCATACACTTTTTAGTCTGCCCGTGCACTGTTCACGGGCATGTACATCTGCTGTAAAACATCCCTTATCTTCGCTGAAAAACAAAACTCTGTGACTCACGTTCACATGGGGGAAGAGAAGCTCAAAACACAGAGTGACATCATCACAACTTCCTATTTCTACTTGTTGCCAGGGTGATGATAATTTGCATACTGTAAACGATTGGTGGATGATGAGTCAGTAGGGTTTGGTCCCATTTTGCAATTTAACTATAACAAGAATCGCCCTGTTCAGCTCCAGCCTGGCCGAAGCACCGGAAAAAGCTGACCAAACATGGTTTAGCTAATGGTAATGATTTGTTGTGCTTTTGTTTTGATGACATTTTGATGGGATCATTTTTTTGTATTTATTATAAACAACAGTCGACCTTTTTTAGGCAGTTTCTCTGATAAGTATGAAAAATGCATCATCCTAAAATGCCAAAAACTGTCAAATGATTCATACACTCCTTCAGAATAACTTTTGAAACTGTTCTTCCATGGATAGATAGACAGAGTATGACTCTTTGCCCTGATAATCACATATGATAAGACCTATTTTATCCAGGCCGCATCTTGAAATGGTAATCCATGCTTTTATTTCATCTCGTTTAGATTACTGTAATGCACTGTATTTTGGAGTTAGTCAGCATCTTCTCTCTCGTCTGCAGCTGGTCCAAAATGCTGCTGCACGACTTTTAACCAGAACTCGTAAAAGAGAGCACATAACTCCCATCCTGGCTTCACTCCATTGACTGCCTGTATATCTTAGAGTTCATTTTAAAATTCTCATGTTTGTTTTTAAATGTTTAAACGGTCTTGCCCCAACTTACCTCTCTGAGCTTCTGCATCTTTACCCACCCCCCAGGTCTCTCAGGTCAGCTGACAAGCTGCTCCTGGAGGTACCCAGGTCCAAGAGAAAGCTCAGAGGGGACAGGGCCTTCTCTATTGCTGCTCCTAATCTGTGGAACAATCTTTCCCAGCACATTAGAGAGGCCCCTTCACTGTCCACTTTTAAAACACATCTTAAAACCCATTTTTACTCCTTGGCTTATGACACAGTCTGACCCTGATTTTATTGTTTTAATGTAATATGCTGATTTTATTTATTTATTATTTATATTTATTTATTTATTTATTTATTTATTTATTTATTTATTTTAATAAATGTCCCTAAGGACCTCTGAGGGTTTTAAATGTCATTTTCATCATCATTTTTATACTATTTTATTATTGATTTTGCTATTTGTGCTAATTTTATTATTTTAAATGCCATTTTAATAATCAGCTTATTTTTTATTTTTTAAATATTTTTTATTTATTTGATATTATTTTTATTATTATTTTTTATTTCTTATTTTTTAACATGTTCAATGTATCATTTCTGGCATGTCAAGTGTACAGCACTTTGTGTTCAGCTGGGGGCTGATCTGAAAGTGCTATATAAATAAATTGCTTGCTTGAAAGTAGCTACTGTCTGGACCCTAACACTGACTTTCTAAATGGAAGACTAGTACTTTCTAAAAAGCCCCTTCATTATTATTATTAAGTGTGCCTATGCCAAAAGGCACACTTATTACTATTGCTCGGATTTATTATTATTATTTTCCTTTTTCCGCCTGAAATTTTGGACCGTAACTCATCCCACAGTTTTGACACAAGCTTCATAAATGTTATATCATTTTGTGCGGCTGGATCAGGAATGAGTAGCTATGACTTTTGGTGTTTATTACTTGTATAGTTTTTTAAGTATGAATATTTTAATGCAAGTTTTTGCCCATTCAAATGAATGGGAACAAACGAAAGTGAAACTTAACTTACTTTGTGGTGTGTTTGCTCACTCACATAATTTGTGGTGTGTTGGCTCACTCTAGTGGTATTCCTCTTATTTGTGTTTCTAGGTCACAAAGTAAACTTTTAAGATATTTTCAGGTGAGAATGTAGGTGTGTAAACGTCAAATATCTGCTCGTTTTGTCAAAACATCCCATATTAGCAACAGATTTTTCACATGTTGCTGCTAGCCGGCTAGCTAGTTCGGCCGGCCGGCTAGCTAGCTCGGCCGATGATGCTGGTCGATGTGGAAAAAATAACTGAGTTGTTCATATACCGGTGGCTAGCTAGCTCCGCGTTAGCCACCGGTATATGTCTCTTCCCCTCGTATGCGGGGAAAGAAACACCGATCGACCGGTGGTGGCTAACGCGGAGCTCAATCGTGGATAAGGGAAACCCAATGCAGGAGAAGCAGGCGGCTGGTGAACTGAATTTCAGGTAAGACGTTATTAACTGCACTCTATTTGGGTCAGATATAAACCGAGTTTAGGTGTA